>NC_083424.1:25417050-25735400 GCF_020745735.1 Hemiscyllium ocellatum | reverse complement strand
AGGCCACTGTTGGAATATTGCATGCAGTTCTGGTCCCTTCCTATCGGAAAGATGTTGTGAAACTTGAAAGAGTTCAGAAAAGATTTACAAGGATGTTGCCAGGGTTGAGGATCTGAGCTACAGGGAGAGGCTGAACAGGCTGGGGCTATTTTCCCTGGAGCGTTGGAGGCTGTGGGGTGATCTTATAGAGGTTTACAAAATTATGAGAGGCATGGATAGGATAAATAGACAAAGTCTTTTCCCTGGGATTGGGGAATCCAGAACTAGAGGGCATAGGTTTAGGGTGAGAGGGGAAAGATATAGAAGAGACAGTAGGGGCAACTTTTTCACGCAGAGGATGGTACGTGTATGGAATGAGCTGCCAGAGGATGTGGTGGAGGCTGGTACAATTGCAACATTTAAGAGGCATTTGAATGGGTATATGAATAGGAAGGGTTTGGAGGGATATGGGCCGGATGCTGGCAGGTGGGACTAGATTGTGTTGGGATATCTGGTTGGCCTGGATGGGTTGGACCGAAGTGTCTGTTTCCATGCTGTACATCTCTATGACTCTACGTGGTAGATATGGGTACAATTACAATGTTTAAAGGACATTTGGATAAGTACACAAATAGAAAAGGTTTAGAAGGTTTATGTGCTAGGATCAGGCAGGTGGGACTAGTTTAGTTTGGGATTATATTTGGCATGGACTGATTGGACAGAAGTGTCTGTTTCCATACTGACTCTATGGCCATGAATCTATGAGCCTTGGTTTCTTGATTATTGATTGAGTGAACTTACCTTGACATCATCATTTCCCCCAAATGCTGGCAGATGTCCTGCTACAGCAAAATTTCAATAATGCTAGAACCCCTTTCTCTGAAATGTCTAAAAAAATGCATCAAATAGAATGAAATGCAGTAACTGATTATGAAGACTAAAGCAACATTGAGAATGCCCCAAACTGCAATAAAGTAAAAGTCTAGTTAAGTTTTTGTGGCATTGGTTGGGGAGGAATTTTAGCACACAATCCTAGAAGAATTGCTTCATGGTTTTCAAAGGTTTTCAAATGCCCTGCAGATAGTTAGTGATGGCTTTGGTTTAATGTCTCATCCAAAGGATGGAGCCTTCTCTCAGTGTTGCACAAATACATGTCAAACTATGTGTCTCTATCCAGGGTCTGGATTTAAACACACAATTTCCTGACTTGGAAAAGAGAATCCTTCTTGTTTAATCAGCTGATACAAAGGCCTAAGATGCATTGATAGAGATTGTGTTCCATTGATTGCAATGTTTTGATGATGATTGTTGCTTTAATATTTAGAACTGCTACAATATGGAGGAACCTAAATCCATTCTGGGGTGAAGAATATACTCTCCATCTACCCATGGGCTTCCACAACCTCTCATTTTTTGTAATGGATGAAGACACTATTGGGTAAGTGTTTCTTAAATGCTTGCATTTAGACTAATTAAAAGGACATTTTTATTAAAAGAAATATTGTTATAAGAGTACAAGAAAAGATACAACTGTTATTGAGGTTCTAGAAAAGCCTGAAAATTGCTGTTGATGCGTTATTTTGGGTTTGAATGCGAGGTCAATAAAGATTTTAGCAGGAATGCACTCCCTCACGTTTACTCAAATTTAGTGCGCACTAAAATCGTGGCAGTATGTGTGAAAGGGCACTATGAAGCAAAAGGCTGATTCTCACTCAGGTGCACTGTGATAGAGCTGGGGCATTATGGGATGGTAGCGGGGAGACCCAATTTAGAGCCTGAGACCTGAATTTTCCCAGGCCTGCAGAGATGGACCTGCAGGCATGCTGCAAGCCATTACTGAAAACATCAACCTCGTTCTGATCTCACCTGGTCTCATCTGTGACTGCTTTTGCCATGGACACATTGCCCTGATGAAGAGGCTGTTAGGGAGCAGAGTGAGGGGTCTAGCAAGATCTTCCTCATCACAAACCAGTTCTCATGAAGGCTGGAGGTACCTTGAAAGTGCTCCCATAACATTAGGCAGAAAACATTTAACCAGAAGGAACAAATCTATTTCACGACCAATTCTCAATTTCACCTGCTATTATAATCAGCTGGGAATAGACAAATACTATCTTTGAGCATCATCAATATATTGCTGTATTTTACAGGCCACTGTGTTCCCCACCCCGACTAAAGATTCAATAGGGAGCCCACCATCAAAAAGCCTGATGCCCTGCAACCTCTATAACCTGGAAGCAACATTGATGTTGTCCAGTCTTATGCCAAGGGGAGCAGCATTTAGGCCTCTGGATGCAATGGCTTGTCCATCAGAATTGGGTCTTCAGGAGCAGTAGTTCCACGCTGGAAGACACAGTTTAATGGAGGACCCTCATGTTGGTCCAGTAGTCTTCACGTTTGATCTTCAGCATTTGACATATTGTGGAAGCTCTCAAAGATCTTATAGTGGCATTGGCAGATAGTCCAGGTTTCACTGTAATGGAGGAGGGCGGTCAACACAACAGCCTGATGGACCAGGAAATTTGTTGACTTTGAGAGGTCACTGTTACTACTGCTGTTAAAGACACAATTTCACGGCTTGAAGAAGGCAGCACTGACACAGTTGACTCAGTACTGAACGTCTCCATCACTGGGATAGGTGGCTGCTGAGAACTGGGAAGTGCTGCTCATACTGCAGAGCCACCCGTCCATGTAGATGGAGCAAGAGTTCCTCAGCTGGCTCAGGGAAAGTTGGTCAAGGCCTTCATCTGCGTGGTGTTTAAGCTTTGTATACAAGATGTTGAAAGGGTGGGGTGTCATTTGTATGCCCTGTGGGAAGTGAGCCTTTATGCAGTGGTTTGCAAACTGCAAGTTGTGGAGTCCCTGGTGGTGGGGCTTTTTTTTCTCCAGAAACTGCCAATGTTAAAGAGCTTCCCATCCAGTTGACACCGGATGCTGACGTTCATTTGTAGGTCATCCGGTAGATGGTGATGCTCAGGTTGATGGTTAACAAGGTCAAAGTGATGGGATAATATTTTTGACTCCAGTCTGGAAAGTGGAGAGAAATAATGAAAGAACTCATGTTTTCTTGCATTGGCCTTTTCAGTGATCCAGATGCCATTTACTAAGATGAAGGGACTGCAATGTGATCTGTTACTGCAGAAGTGTGGATACTTCCATTCAATCTGTTAATTGAGATGTATAGCCTGGAAACAGATTCTTCGGTCAATCCCGTTCATGCCGACCAGATATTCCAAGTCAATCTAGTCCCACCTGCCAGCACTCGGCCCATATCCCTCCAAACCCTTCCTATTCATATTCCCATCCAAATGGCTCTTAAATGTTGCAATTGTACCAGCCTCCACCACTTCCTCTGGCAGCTCATTCCATTCACGTACCACCCTCTGTGTGAAAATGTTGCCCTTTAGGTCTCTTTTATATCTTTCCCCTATCACCCTCAACCCAAGCCTTCTAGTTCTGGATTCCCTGACCCCAGGGAAAAGACTTTGTCTATTTATCCTATCTATGCCCCTCATAATTTTGTAAACCTCTATAAGGTCACCCCACAGCCTCCGACGCTCCAGGGAAAATAGCCCCAGCCTGTTCAGCCTCTCCCTGTAGCTCAGATCCTCCAGCCCTGACAACATCCTTGTAAATCTTTTCTGAATCCTTTCAAGTTTCACAACATCTTTCCGATAGGAAGGAGACCAGAATTGCACGCAATATTACACCAGTGGCCTAACCAATGTCCTTTACAGCCACAACAAAACCTCCCAACTCCTGTACTCAATACTCTGACCAATAAAGGAAAGCATACCAAATGCCTTCTTCACTATCCTAGCTACCTGCAACTCCACTTTCAAGAAGCTATGAACCTGCACTCCAAGGTCTCTTTGTTCAGCAACACTCCCTAGCACCTTACCATTAAGTATAAGTCCTGCTAAGATTTGCTTCCCCAAAATGCAGCACCTCACATTTATCTGAATTAAACTCCATCTGCCACTTCTCAGCCCATTGGCCCATCTGGTCCAGATCCTGTTGTAATTTGAGGTAACCCTCTTCGCTGTTCACTACACCTCCAATTTTGGTGTCATCTGCAAACTTACTAACTGTACCTCTTATGCTCCCATCCAAATCATTTGTGTAAATGACAAGAAGTAGAGGACCCAGCACCGATCCTTGTGGCACTCCACTGGTCACAGGCCTCCAGTCTGAAAAACAACCCTCCACCACCACCCTCTGTCTTTTACCATTGAGCCAGTTCTGTATCCAAATGGCTAGTTCTCCCTGTATTCCATGAGATCTAACCTTGCTAATCAGTCTCCCATGGGGAACCTTGTCAAACGCCTTACTGAAGTCCATATAGATCACATCTACTGCTCTGCCCTCATCAATCTTCTTTGCTACTTTTTCGAAAATACTCAATCAAGTTTGTGAGACACGATTTCCCACGCACAAAGCCATGTTGACTATCCCGAATCAGTCCTTGCCTTTCCAAATACATGTACATCCTGTTCCTCAGGATTCCCTCCAACAACTTGCCCACCACTGAGGTCAGGCTCACTGGTCTATAATTCCCTGGCTTGTCTTTACTGCCCTTCTTAAACAGTGGCACCACGTTTGCCAACCTCCAGTTTTCCGGCACCTCACCTGTGACTATCAATGATACAAATATCTCAGCAAGAGGCCCAGCAATCACTTCTTTAGCTTCCCACAGAGTTCTTGGGTCTGATCAGGTCCTGGGGATTTATCCACTTTTAACCATTTCAAGACATCCAGCACTTCTTCCTCTGTAATCTGGACATTTTGCAAGATGTCACCATCTAATTCCCAACAGTCTATATCTTCCATATCCTTTTCCACAGGAAATACTAATGTGTCAGTTGAATGCAGCAATGTTCACATTTTAAAGTCTTTATTTAACAACTGGGTGGAAGGTGAGCACCATTCCACACTCTTGGAATTAATGAC
Source organism: Hemiscyllium ocellatum (assembly GCF_020745735.1). Lineage (NCBI taxonomy): Eukaryota > Metazoa > Chordata > Chondrichthyes > Orectolobiformes > Hemiscylliidae > Hemiscyllium > Hemiscyllium ocellatum. Next base: position 25,730,471 of record NC_083424.1, on the reverse strand, counting down.
CACTAACATAAAGCTTAATATGGTAACAGACTCTAAACTGAAGTTCTGTGAAGTTTTGTGGGCAGCACGGTGGCGCAGTGGTTAGCTCTGCTGTCTCACAGCGCCTGAGACCCGGGTTCAATTGCCGACTCAGGCGACTGTGTGGAGTTTGCACGTTCTCCCCGTGTCTGCGTGGGTTTCCTCTGGGTGCTCCGGTTTCCTCCCACAGTCCAAAGATGTGCGGGTCAGGTGAATTGGCCATGCTAAATTGCCCGTACTGTTAGGTAAGGGGTAAATGTAGGGGTATAGGTGGGTTGTGCTTCGGCGGGTCGGTGTGGACTTGTTGGGCCGAAGGGTCTGTTTCCACACTGTAAGCAATCTAATCTAATGAGGAATTCCTGAGCTGTGTTGAAAATGCCGCAATGTATGCATTCTTAATGGCTAGTATGTGTTTAAAACACAGATAGAAGCCTTTTGGCCCATCTCTCTTTAGTGTAGCAATCCAGTCAGTCTCATGTCAAACTGACCCTGAAACTGAAGTTTGAAAGGTGTGTTGTTTGTGTTTGCAGAAGAATTGGAGTGTATGCGAGAGATATTGACTGGCTTTGGAATTAATTTGGTCAGAAAGCTGGCTTTCAAAATAATAAGTTTATAAGCATCTTCTCCTTGCAGAATACAATTTTATTTAAAGGATTTTTGAATACAGCAAGTTCTTCTGTAATTTTCCCCCAATTAGTGGAAACAAAATATAAATATATATTTCCAACAGAATAGGATCTCTGTTCTACAAAGAGTCAGACTTGGTTTGATTCATGCCTATTGTTTCATGTTTATAGATTAAACACCACACATACAAAGGGTGCACATTAGAATCCAGTGAATATCAGTACTGAGAGTAGTTAATTTGTTCTAATAAGTTTTAATTCCAAATATTGACACCGATGTCAGCCATTTCTTTTGTTAAGTGTGAGTCTTAAGCTGTGCTTATTCAGTTGTGTTGTATCTGTACATATGTAACCTTTTCTTGGAATTGTTATCTTTGGCTGGAACCCTACTATTAACTTTTTCTGTCAGGAAATTTGATCTATTGAATAGTAAAGATAAGCTCTGCTTTCAGTTGAACTTGTTATTATCATCCTCTGTGTGCCAACAAAACAGAGGAATGAGAGATTTCTTTGGAAGACACAACCACAAAACCACCAGCTTTCTGAATCTTTGCCAGTGGCTCCTTAATGAGTTGCCAAAAAAACAAAGCTTAAGAGTAAATTCATAATCTTTTAATAGATAGTTCATTTGGTTCATCAAACCTACTCTGCCATTCAGTAAGATCACGGCTGAACTGACTGAGGTTTAATTCCACTTTCTTCCCTGGCCCTCATAACCCTTGATTTCTTTGTAGATCAAAAATATCTTACTGGCAATTCCAAGACTACTGACCTCCTGAGGGGAGAAATTGCTCCACATCTCTCTGTTAAATGGGAGACCCTTTATTCTTAAACTGTACACCTGAGTTCTAGATTCATCCATGACCAAAAACATCTCTCAGCCTTTAACCTATCAAGCCCTCTCAGAACCCCACAGGTTTCACTATGATCACCTCTCATCCTTTTAAACTCCCAATGAGGTTAAGTCCAAGCTGCTCAACCTTTCTTTGTAGGACAGCTCCTTCATTGTAAGAATTAGTCTGGTGAACCTTCTTTGAACTGCTTCCAATGGAAGTATCTCTCCTTAAGTACTCTAGTTTCAGGCCTCCTCAAAGTTCTGTACATTTGTATCAAGACTTACCTATTTTTATACTCTGTACCGTTGTCAAGGCTTTCTTACAAGTGCTAAATTATGTTACCATGGCAACAATTCCTCATTTATAGTCTTGCTCAAGGTTGGAGCTCATAATCTTTATTTTACGTTTGTTAACAGCATAATAGAGATTTGTGTCCTGTAAATATCTGTGACATTGTACCAGTTGTTAAGCCAAATTAATTGTATGCATTGGATAAACACCTTGTATTTTCATCGAGTGGTTGATGCTGTAAAGGGCAGGACTGCTGTGTTGGTTAGGTAGATAGCTTGTGGCTCAGAATAGTGCCAATAGCATGGATTTGATTGCGTTCTTGCTGAAATAGACTTGAGACCTGCCACCTGACTCTGCTCCCAGGAGTGAAAGGCATCGGCAAACTATCACTGACACAAACTATAAAAAAGCATGGCTCAAAATAAAACATCAGGCACACAGTGGCCCATGGATGTGCTTTGGGGAAGAGCACCCATGAACAGATGGTTGCTGTCATGAATTTTTAACTTCAAGGGAAGGGGGCTATTTGGCCCCATTGAGCGTATGATGGCTCTATGTAGAGCAATGCAGTTAATCACATTCCCCTGGTAAATGTGTACATTTGTTTCCCTTGAGTGCCTATCCAGGTACCTTGTGAAATGAGTGATCATTTCCTTTTCTACCACTCTCTTAGGCGGCAAGTTCCAGATCATTACCATGTGCTGCAGAATACATTTTTTTTCCTCCTATTTCCCTGGCAACTCTTGCTCAAAACCTTAAACCCCTTACACCTTTTACCATGGACTATTTGGAACAGCTTTGCTTTGCCTACCTTATTTCAATCAATTCGAGTCTTGTACACCCCTATCAGGATGTTCTTTGCTTCAAATTGCAACACACAGATTCTCCTACTTAACCTTTGTTCTCTTGTGGATGTTACAAAAATAGCTGCAAATGCAAGTGGTGAGGTTGACATAAGCAGTCTGCAGCGTGATAAAAACAGGTTAAGTGTGTGGGCAAATCTTGATAGATGGAACACGGTGTGAGGAAATATGTGTTTAAACTTTTTAGCAGGAAGAAAAGAAGAGCTGAATATTATTTAAATGGGGAAAGAATGTAGAGAGCTGCAGCACAGATGGATTTGGGTATCCATCAATCATTGAAAGCTGGCATCCAAGTTTAGCAGGCAATAGGGAAGGCAAATGGAATGATGGATTTTACTTCAAAGGGAATGGAGTATGAAAATAGGGAGGTTGTGCTAAAACTGTGCGAGATATTGGTTAAAAAGTGTCGTGTTGGAAAAGCACAGCCGGTTAGGCAGCATCCAAAGAGCAGGAGATCAGGAATTCCTGATGAAGGGCTTATGCTTGAAACGAGGACTCTCCTGTTCCTCAAATGCTGCCTGACCGGCTGTGCTTTTCCAGCACCACACTTGTTGACTCTGATCTCCAGCATCTGCAGTCCTCACTTTCTCCCTGTACAAGATACTAGTCAGATCTGAAATACTGTGAATATTTTTGTCCCGTTTTCTAAGGAAAGATACCTAGGTATTGGAGGCAGTCCAGGCAATGTTCACTAGGTTGATATGAGGTATGGAGGGACTTTCTTATGAGGAGAGTTCCGGTATGTTGGGTTTGTACTCATTGGTGTTGAGAAGAATGAGAGGAGACCTTATTGGAGATTTGTTGATAAGTATAGGATTCTTAGGGATGATTGTCAGTGTAGATGCTCAGAGGTAGTTTCCCCATATGGGAGAGTTTAGGACCACAGGGCATAATTTCAGAGTAAGGAGTAATTCTGCCACATGTTTCATCATTGCTGAAGTTGCCCAGAGTCCTATAAGATTCTGCTCTGGAATTTTTAGAAACTGGATATTTATTTCTTAGACAGAAAACTTCTTGTTACATCGCTAGCTGTATTCCGATTGCAACATCCCTGGCCACTTTCAGGGAGACGATCAGAAAATCTGACGTTTCTCTTTGTACCTGTTATTGATTTCCAAGTGAATGCTTGTTTTCTGCAAGAATTATTCCACTGGAAGACTAATGGATTTTTAACAGTTTGCTCACTCAATCTTTGAAATCTTCAATGTTTCTGTCCATGGGGGGGTATGAGGACCTGTGGCACACTGTGATTTAAAACCTGTTTACTAATGACATTGATGATCAATACAGAGTGTCCTCCAAAGAAACAGTTAATTCCACAAAAAAAACAGAAAATTCTGAGATCCACAACAATCTCAACCCAGAGGTTGATTTGTGACTGTGTCTGTATTGAGTAATTACATGGTAGACTTTGCCAGAAATATTAATTGTCTTCAAGGTGTGATGCAGTACTGATTTGGCTGAGTAGCTATTTTACTTAATGTAAGAGAGAGCTCTGCTATATGTTAATTAGAAGCTGATCAGTAAGCGTGGATACTGCCTGGTGTTCAGTGTGACTTGCATATATATTTTACTGCAGAGCCGACTGAGTGAACAGGTAGAAAACAAATGGTGATATGGAGTGACAGAAGGTCAGGCTGTTCAAAAAAAGTAATGTCCCTGAGAATCAATGCAATGCCAATTGGCTTTATAATCATATGCCCTGGATATACAGAGCTGCAATAATTTTGGATCCAGAGTGTTTGGATAAGTTTCAGAGCTTGGCTGTGATTATTCACTTTGAAAGGCAGGAATATCTTCAGGCCTTGATACTTTAATGTTTAAGAGCTGTTGGATTAACTAGTTGTTTAGTATTATTACTTCCTGGATGGAGAAAACAGATACCCAAATGCTAGTGTTAGTCAACGAGGAACAACATTTTATTACTGCTTGTTTTTGGATGACTAGACATGACTCGTGATAGAAGAGATCAATTAGATGGATACGGTGGAATATCGTACTGAACACTCTTCAGAATTCATTTTTTAGTTAATGCATGGAATGGTGGTATTGCTGAAAATTAGGGATTTGTTGCTGATCCCTTATTGCTGTTGAGAAAGTCGTGGTGAACTGCTTTCATGAACCACTGCGGCCCATTTGCTCTAGGAACCCCAGCAGAGTCATTAGAATGAGAGTTCCAGGAATTTGATCCAATTGCAGTGAAGGAACTGCATAGTTCCAAGTCAGAATGGTGGGTGTCTTGGAGGGCAACTTGCAGGAGGTGGTGTTTCCATGTGTCTGCTGCCTTGTCTTTCTAGCTGGCAGATAATGCAGGTTTGTATGGTGCTGTCTTAGGAGATTTGGTGAATTGCTGCAGTGCATCTTGTAAGTAGTACTTTGTTACCACAGTGGTGGAGGGAATGAATGTTTAAGATGCAGATGGACTATATGCCAGTCTAGTGGGCTGCCTTCTCCAACTTCTTGTTGCTGGCATCACTTTCAGGAAGGCACTTGGAGAATATTTTGTCACAATCCTGACTTGTGCCTTGTAGGTAAGTTATTCACCACAGAATCTCTGGCCTCTGACCTGCTGTGTATCCATGGTGTGTATATGGCTGGTCCAATTCAGTTTCTGATCATTGGTATCTCCCAGAATGTTGATATTGAGGAATTCAGAAATCGTAATGCCACTTATTGTAGGGGGTTATGGTTAGTTACTCTCTTGCTGGAGATGTGAACGTCTAAATAAAGTTTTTATTATTACGCATTGATTCCAGTGACATTCACTGCCTGGAGAAATGTTTAAGAATTACAACATGTTTCAATTTATATCACAATGGTAGGAGAAGTGCCTGTTTGAAATATAAACAGCTGGCAAAAGGAGGCCAATTTGATCACCCTGGACATTTGGTCTGACCCAACTTTGAGCATTGAGAATTTGTCCTAAATGGGTAGATACTGAACTTTGCTGAAAGTGACTTGAGAGCGATTAGATAGCAACAATCCTAAAACACATTGCTTCACAATTTTCTCAATTGTAATTAGGGGTGGTGCTCTGATCAAATATAAAAAATATTGTTATAGGAGCTTTACACCATTCAAGAAATTCATTGACTAAGTATATGTTTGGCTTACAGCCTTGCTACTCCCCGTAATAGCTGATACTATGAGGTGCTTTCCCTCTTCAGCCTTGATTTCTCTTTTAAATCTGCCATAATCACCTTTCTCCTCAAAAGAGCTATTCTTGATCCCACCGTTATAGTAAATACAGCTCCCATCTCCAACTGTCCTTTTCTCTCCAAAATCCCAAGCTGTGTTGTGAACACTCTAATCTCTGCCATCTTTCTCAGAACTCCAGTCAGGTTTCCGCATTTCTTATTAAAGTCACAAGGAATATCCTGTATGACTGTGACAAAGGTAAAATACCTGTCCTTGCACTTTTCAAACTGTCTGCAGTCTTTAATAGAGTTGACCACATTATCTTCCACCAATGTCTCTCTCTGCTTCCATCCCATTGGATGGGACTACTCTTGCCTTACTCCATTCCTATCAAATTAATTAAAGTCCTGAAATCGCTTGCAATAGATTATCTTGCTGCTCCTGCACCATTACTCTTTTTGCCCTCCAAGCATCAATCCATGGCTTTCTCCTATTTCTTAACGACATGCCAACCCTTGACACCATTGTCAGAAAGCAGGGCATTAGTTTTCACTTGTACACCGATGGAACCTGGCTCTACTTCAGTGCCACCTCTCTCAACTCATTTGTTGTTAAACTATCACACTGAGTATTTTAAATCTTGAACTAGATAGATAGCAATTTTCCTCCGTTTAAGCCATTCCTTTCGGTCTCAGTTCCATACTCCAGTCCCTGGCTACCATTTGTCTCCCTCCCCCAGCAACTTTAAGACTAAACTAGATAGTTTGTAATCTTAACGTCATACTTTATCCTGAGATAAACTTTTAATTACAAACTCGTACCAATACTCAGATTCCCTATTTCCATCCCTGTGGCATTGCCTGACTTCACTCCTACCTTGACACAGCTCCAAATTCCTGCCTTGTTACCTCTTAACTTGACTATTCCAATGCATTCATGGCTGGTGTCCCATATTCTACTTCCTGTAAACTTGAGGTACCCAAACCTCTGTTACATGCTCTATTCTAATTCAAACCAGGTCCTGTTCACCTATTACCCCTGTGCTCACTGACCTACAATGGCTCCTGGTCATGATATTAGAATTCTCATTCTTGAAATGAAAACTCTCCATGCCTTAACCATCCCTGTCTCTATAATCTTCTCTTGTTCCACAACTTACTGACGTATCTGCTCACATCTAATTTTGGCTTCTTGTGTGTTCTTGATTTAATTCCTCCACCTTTGGTGGGCATGTCTTTAGCTATCTGGACCCTAAGCTCTGGAATTCTTCTCCTAAACCTCTTCAGTTTTCCTCTCATCTTCTCCTTTAAGTTATACTGTAAATCTATCTTGTTTACCAAGCTTTGGCCATCTTATCTAATACCTGCTACATGACTTAGTGTCTTATTTTGTTTTCTAAGGCTCCTGTGTAACTCTTTGAGATATTTTATTCCATTAAAGTGTTGTACAAGTATTAGCTGTTGCTTTGTAAAATATCTATCTGTCACCCTTACAGCTTAGCCCTCAGCTCTTTTTCTGTGGTAGATTTTAACGTTGTTACAATTTATAGCATTCTGGTATTGAAGTTAACTGTGAGCCATAAATTAACCTTGACAAAGTAAAGCTGAGTTTATTTTGTACCTAGTGTGTATTGTATTGTCTACTCCTTGTATTACCTTGGGCAAACTGAGATCTAATTGCATTTGTCCATTCTCTGATATTTGCTAGAGGGAGTATACAGGATCAAAAAATAACTATTGGAAAAGGAAATGGAATTTATGTCGAAGATTATGCTGAAAACTATGCATGGACCGTTGACGCCGAATTTTCAAAAATTGAAATTGTGTCTACGTTGATTTTCTTCATAGATTGAAACCACAACAGGTGTAATGCCATCATCAAAACATCTCTGCTTGATAACATTTTTAAAAAAAAATTCATTTACAATTATTTAAACTTATAATTAACATTGTTATTAACTTGTTATTTGTTTTAAGCAGAAAATATAATAAGGCCTGTTTTGGCAAGCTATGATCTATCGCTAACAAATGCTAATGAAATTTCAGAGCTGTCTGTTTTCTCACTATTAGACATTACATGATCAGCTCTTCCTGACTCCTGATCCTTACATTCGGATCTCCTTGGTGACTATTTCAATTTTAATTGCAGATGTCACGATCTGTATAGGGTGTCTACAAAAGGTGTTGAATGCTAACACAGAATAAAAGTTAGCCAGCAGTGATAGCAGTCATGTTGTGTGAGTGTGTGAAAGGGGATGCCTGACTGGAGAGGTGTTCGAGTATGATATGTATTGGCCTCACTTCTCGTTATATCTTTATAAATGTAGAAAGTAGTCTGAACATGGAGTACTAAAAGGATGATTGTCAACCTGATAAAAAGAGGACATAATCAATGTGAGATTTAGAATTTAAAATAAAAACCAGAGCCTCTGCTATTATGTAATATCCAAGTACAATTAACACCAGTACTTTATGCATTTTCATTCACATGCTATGTTTTCCACCATTGATTCTGCTTTGCTGAAAGCAATCATAACTTCCCTGTTCTAAGCTATATAATGTATTCTAGTCTGATAAGCTATAACACAATCTTCATGTACTCCTCACTGATTCTACTCATAACCAAACTAGAATAGTAACTGCAAATGCAAATTGGCTGGTATATTTTCTAAACCACAGCAGTGACTACACTTCAAAAACATCTCATTGGTGAAATATCTTTTGGGATGCCCTGTGGTTGTGAAAAATGCAGTACAAATGCGGGTTCCTTTTTTTGACTCTGACAAGCTTGTACTGACATTCTAGTTCCATCTTCGTTCAAGCTAAATCAGTCCCGAGATTTATTTTCTTATTTGCTCATGGAAACAACTCTTGCTCCCTCTCTCTTTTTCCTCCTGTTGATTTAGCTTGGCATTCTTCCTCTTTTCCAACCAGCAGGTACCATTCTTCAACCAACCAACCACCTCCACCCTCCCCTACAACTACTGGACCCCTCTACCCCAACAACCTGTTTGAGCAGATACTCTTTTTCCTCTGCAGTTATGTTAATGCTCTCCTTCATGCTCAGTTCCTGGCTTCTGCTCTACCATCCTGCTTTCCCAAAGCATTATTGTGCCCAGATCTTCTGATGGCCAAATAGTTGTTTCTGAAGTGTAGATGGGAGCTGAGCATGGGGACCTTGTGAATTTCTTGTTGTATCAGTCTCTGAAGGAATTGCCTTGGAATTTGAAGATTCCAGTTGGCAATTCCTGCATACCTGAAAATCTCTGAAAATATCCATTTACCTCAGAGAATTCAGAGAGTTTGCTACAGTTAAATAAATAGTTGCTCAGAGAAAGCTAGACTATGAAATGTTATTAAATACTCTTGAGTTTAACACCTGTGCAGAATTAGCCCCAGTAACCCCATTTGTAGAGCCCTTATATCCTGCAGACCCTGACCTGACAACCCTCCCCATCATCATCAAGGCTAGCAACCCCGACTCTATGCCTGGACTTGATGCTCCCAGAAGACAAACACTTCTGCTTTCCAAGACCCAATTTCCCCATCTTCTGGATTTTGCTCTCTCATGTCCCACTACTGGGCCCAAATTGCTGTGGCACGGTGGTTCAGTGGTTAGCACTGCTACCTCATAGCACCAGGGGCCTGCATTCAAATCAAGTCTCAAGAATTTGTCCATGTAGAGTTTGTATATTCTCTCCCTGTCTGCGTGGGATTCTGTCAAGTATTCTGGTTTCCTCCCACAGTCTAAATTTGTGCAAGCTATGTGGATTGGCCAGTGCTAAAAATTGTCTATTTATGTCCAGGAATGTGTAGAGTAGGTGGGTTAGTCATGCAAGGTTATGGGAATAGGGTGGGGGTGGGGGCATGGGTTTGGATGGGATGCTATTCGGAGGGTTGGTTGTAGACCTGAGGGGCCAAATGGCCTCTTTCTGCCCTGTAGGAATTCTATGAAGAGAATTCCACACACTAATAGCCTTCTGGGAAAAAAATAAATCTCCAGTTTAAAAGGGAGATCTCTTACTCTTAGCTAATGTTCCCCAATTCTAGTCTCTCCCAAAGAGGAAACATCCTCCTAGAATCCACCTGATCAAGTCCCCTTAGGACCTTATATATTTTGATAAGATCACCTCTTATCATTCGAAACTCCTTACTTGCTGCAGCTGCAAACTAACTTTGTGTGATTTGTGTGCCAGATCATCCAAACCCAACTTTCCATTAAGTTCTGCAATGTTTCCCTATTTAAATTGAATGTTGCTTTCTATTATATGCAAAGTTCACATTTTCCCACATTATACCCCACATACCAACATTTTTGCCCATTTACGTAACCTGACTATATCTCTTTGCAAGCTCTTTACCTCTTCGTTTCAATGTACTTTCCTTCTAATCTTGGTGTCTGTCAGATTTAACCATCATACGTTTAGCTCCTTCATCAAATTTGTTGATTTGTATTACAAATAGTTGACAGCTCTGCACAAATTCCTATGACACTATTATTTACTGCTTGCCAACACAAAAGATACTCATGTATCATTAATCTGTCTCCTGTTAGTTAACCGATTCTTTATCCAAGCTAACATATGTTCTCCACACCATGCACTCTTATCTTGTGTGGTAATCTTTGATGTGGCACTTTATAAATGACTTTTGAAAATCCATGAATGCCACATCCATAGCTTCCCCTTTAATCATGTTACTTGTTACTTCCTCATTTAATAAATTAATTAAACATGATTTTCTCTCCACAAAGCCATGTTGTTTCCTCTTGATCACACCATGAGCTTAATGAATTCTAGTGGTTTCCCTATGACAGCTATTGGGCTACCCAGATTGTCATTTCCTGCTTTCGGATTCCCTCCTTTCTGGATAAAGGTGAAATGGAATAATGTGGGGGTGAGCTGATTTCTATCTGTGAACACAGGTACATGGACTGTGCCTTAGAAATGCAATGGTTATAAATATTAGCTTGCAGGTTAAAGATTAAAATGCTGGGTTGCCTCAAAATGGATGCTGGTTAGCACAAGTTGATCACAGTAGATTGGATAGAATTATAAAGATGTATAACACAGGAGAAAAGGAGGCTGTTTTACACACAGTGACTATGCAGCTTTTTCTCCTAACAGGAGAGAACTAATCTTCTTTTGAAGGTATCTATTGAATCTGTCTTCACGACCGTATTAGACAGTGGGTTCCAATTCCAAACCACTTATTAAATAACCTGTACCTGCTTATTATTGACTCTTAAACCTTTGCACTGTTTCCCTTTACTTATTCCATCAAAATTCTTCCCAGCTCCATTAAATCTCCTGTTGGTGTTTTCCACTGTAAGGGAATCAACCCGACTTTCGCCCATCTATCTAGATAACTGGAATACCTCGTTCTTTGAACCACTTTAATGAAGCACCTTCTCTGAAATCTTCACATTCCTCTTGAAGTGTAATATTCAGAACTGAGTACAATACTCAGTTTAGTGTAATGTTTTAGATCTGCATCTCTACTTATAAAGTGCAAGATCCTATAAGCTTTGTTAACCTGTCCTACCATCTTCGCAGATTTGTATCCCAGCAATATGGAGACTGAGTAATTCAAATGAGTTGATGTCTTGCATTTTGTTTGAAGATTCCTAACCAGACTAGTTGTAGTTCCTGCCAGAAAATCCCTTCTGAACAACAGTATACCGAGGTTCCTGGATAGCTCATGCTTTGGGGGGAATGTATGAAACCACCCGGTGTGTGAGTGAATGGGTGCAAACAGAGGCCTGAAGGGGTTATTTGAGAATTTGTTTGTTGGTTTTATTAGCGATGACGGGGGATGCTTTGGACCCCACAAGCAGACTCCAGCCTTTCCTACAGAAATTGTGCCCATTATCCCAAACCAAACATGGCTCCCTAATGGGACAAGCAAGCAGTGGCATGTGGATTACTCAAAAATGTGCCCTGTTCCAACAAATCTACCGGGTGGAATTCTACTGATAGCATTCACATAAGGCCTTGTGATAACTCTCTTTCTCTCTGCAAGGTGAGAGTTTTCAAATGACAGCTAAGTATTCCCATTGAGAATGAATTCCCAATAACATCAGAGCAGAACTATTACGGAATTCAGAAACTTAGTTGCTGATCCATTTCGATTTGGATAACGTGGTTTTCGGAAAATGGTTGTTGCACTGGAACAAGCAAAACCACTGGCTTGTTGCTTCTGGCATATCCATGCTAAGAAGCATGTGGCTTATACACTGAGTTGGATGGTAATCTAGTCAAATATTGGAATAAATATTTCACTGTTGAATTGGTTTCGTCTGGAGTTAGCCCAGATTTAAATCACACCACACTTCACATTTAGGGCTCCTAGCAATTTTGAGTCACTAATTTGAGCTACCACATGCAGAGGGAAAGTAATTTAGTGCATGATTATTAATGAATTGATATTCGTGCCCCTCAGTAAATATTTTCTAAGAAATCCCATTCGATTTGAGGCAGCCTTTCCAGCACTGAATAATTCTCTATGCAGGAAATGTGAACAGGAAAAACTAACCCCTCCGCAGAATCAAATTCCCCAACTGAAACACAACTTGTCATCCAAATTATAACCCCGAACAGCTCATTGCTTTAAGAAAACTTATATTACAAAGTAATTTTCTTGGAGCATAACACTAACCAATTGCTAATATGCTATAGAATTTATTTTGAAATTACAATATTAAGGCTAATTTTCCAACTTAATTCTTCTCGTACAGAGCCAAGTCTGCTTGGAGCTCATAAACAGAAATAGAATTCCAGATTATAAACACCAACTTCTACTGAAATGATTTCCGTTTAAAATTTTCAGGTATGATGACGTCATTGGGAAGATCTCTCTTAATAAGGAATACATAGCAGCTCACCTACGAGGTAAGAAAGCTTCTGAAAATTCCTGTCTCGAGTAATCCAAGTTCAAATGCTCCTGTTACTTCTTTGTCCGAGGGAATGGTAACCAACAAAATAAATTGTAGCAAAATGAGTTCAGAATTTCAATTCGTCCATCAATTTGGTATTCAAGAGTCATAGTGTCACACAGCATGGAAACAAATTCTTTGATCCAACTAGTGCATTCACAGAAAATAAAATCTATACAGGATGTTGTTTTAAAAAAATAATTAAAATAATGCAGTGGCGACTGTAAGATTTTGAATTATCATGGCAATATATACTGTAGAGACAATTACCATATATTTTTAATCCAGCCTCAACTAATGCCTGTTTTCTTTTTATCCCCTGTTTGCACTTTGTTGTTTGTCCATGATTATATTGCCAATTCTCATTAGCAAATATGGAAAAATGTTTTTTAAACCTTAATTACAATAAGATTATCACTTCAGCTGTGTAGGCAGACTGCGTGGGAAGTTTGAGTTAGCACTTTTGGCAATTAATTTAACAGCTAAAAATGAACGAACAACATAGGAGAGAAATTACTGCTCCTAGATCTATTCTTTTGTCTTTTATTGTTCCTGTTAATTATTGTTACTTTTCTGATAAAAGGAGTACTGATGATCAGGGCAGCATTTTAAAAATAATGGCTCATGTCTGCACCTGCAAGTTCACTCATTTCTCTGCCTCCTGACTTTAGCCTGAGGGTTTATTTTAGAGAAGCAGAGATAGATAGAGTCAAACCCAGACTGGTTCACAACATTGGGAAATAAAGAAATTGAGATAAATGTGATTGCCAGATTTCATGGTTACTCAATTAAGGAATCCAACACCATGTAGCGTATAAAATAGAGATGTAGGAGGTGGAAGCAGAAAAAAGGAGCTTGATAAACAATGCTGACATACTATTTAATGAGCTGCTGTTAAAACATTAATTCTTAAAGAAGATCAAATGAATATAGAACAATATGTAATCTGACAGCATATTATTCATTTTCTAACTGCCATGGGCAACCAACATGGATATATTCATTATTGGAGGAATTGATTTATCATGTCATGTTGTAACCAATAATGTGAACTTCTCTATTTAACGCTCGGACTACCTTTACTACATACGTCCCGTACTTTTGAATAAAAAGTGGATATCCCAGTTTTTGATCGAATTTGAGTGATAAATGTTCACTTGTTTTATTTTCTGGGTGCATGAGGCATGTGGGGAGTTTTATATAATGAACAATGGAGAGACAAAAAGTGGGAACCTGTGCAGGAAAGCATGATGAGAGATATAGGCAAGTAAGTGACATCCAGGAGAACTACATTCTTAAACGTGTGAGAAATTATGGAAAAATATTACGGTATATTGAAATTATGTGAGGGTACTGTAATAGGGACATAGGAATTAGGAGTGGAAATAGGCAATTCGGCATTCGAGCTCACTCATTTAAATGATCATGGCTGACCTTATCCTGGCCTCAACTCAGCTTTCCTGCCTGCTTCCCATTGCCCTTTATCCTGCTTTGCATCAGACACATACACATGACTTTCTTGAATCCGTTGATTGATTCTGCCTCCATTGCACTCTGGGGCAATGAGTTCCAGAGATTCACAGCCCTTTGAGAGAAGCGGTTTTGTTGCAGATCAATGACCTTTTATTAGAATCCATCAAAGCTAATACTTTGTTGTGAAGCATTAGACTTCTCCAAGTGTGACATAAAATTGCTTTCTCCTCTTGAAAATGCTATGGAAAATTAATAGCTTAATATTTTACATTTGATTTGAAATTTTAATCTATTAATGAAGTTAAAAAAAAATTGGAATCAAAATTCATCATTGCTGCAGGAGGAAGTTGAATTATTGAAACAATGATATGAGTTGTTAGTCATCAGTAGAATAGAGTTTGAGGCACTAAACTCTCATAAACGTGCACGGCCAACTCTTGACTAATTAGAAATATGAATATAGAATGATAATGCTGGATGTCTGACGATAAGCAGAAAAATTGGTTTTAAATTAAGGGATTGAAGGTGGCTTCTTGTTTTATAAATCATGTTTTTTTCATAACTTTGGCCTTACAAGTGAACTACACTTTGCTTGGAAAGGGAAGAGCAAGTTTTCCATTCACTTTCTACAGATTATTTTTATTCTATCTTCATATAATCAACTCAGTTGCAAGAATGTTTTTTTTTGCTGTGGGTTTTGCCACAGTCCTTTCTGAGACAAAAAGAAACTGCAGATGCTGGAATCCAAGGTAGACAGACAGGAGGCTGGAAGAACACAGCAAACCAGTCAGCATCAGGAGGTGGATAAGTGAATGTTCTGGGTGTAACCCTTCTTCAACAATGGGGGTGGGTGTAGGGGGAGTTGCAGATAGATGGGGTGGCAGGGGCAGAGTAGTGAAATGGGGATAGGTGAAGACAGAACATAACTTACAATGTCCCAGAAAACACCATCACCATTGCTGTGTGCGCCTTCCCCCACTCACATGATAATACTTGGAACAGGGGGGTGGCATAGTGATTTGGAAGTTGGGAATCCTCAGCATTGACTCTGGACTGCATGAAGTCTCAAGGCATCAATCATCAGGCAACAAAACCATCTGCTTATTGGCACCTAATGCTGCCACTCCATCAGCTAATGATTCAGTGCTTCTCCATGTTCAAAACAATTTGGATAAACCCCTGAGGGTGGCAAGGACACAGAATGTACTTTGGGTGGGGAACTTGAATGCTGATTACCAAGCATGCTTGACCACACTGTTACTGTCCGAGCTTTCAAGTCCAAAAGGACATAGATGCAAGACTGGGTGCGTGGCGGATGGTATAGCAACCAACAAAAACAAAACATAAACTTGATCTTAAACTCACCAATCTCTAAACCATCTGCTCCAGATGGATATGCCTATTACAGTGTTCATTGGAGTGACCACCACACAGTCCCATCTTTATGTTGAAGATAGCAACACACAACATGTATCACAGTGCTAAATGAAGTAGATTTTGAGCAGATCTAGCAATTTAAGATGCATCTTCTGTGATATGCTATGCGAGCCATCAGCAGCAGCAGAACTGTACTCAAACTTAATTTGCAACCTCAAAGGCTGCATATGCCCCACTCTAACCTCAATGCTGGCTCAATGAAGAGTGCAAGAGGGCATTGCTAAAAGTGATGTGTCAATATAAAGTATCAGACTGCTTGTGTGTCAACCACCAAAACCACCAACAGCTAAACAAATCCACAACCACTGGATTACTGGATCAGATTTAAGTTCTGCAGCCCTGTCAGATCTAGTCATGAATACTGGAGTTCAATTAAGTAACTTACTGGGGGATGAGATTTCTCCATAAATAGCTCCATCCTCAATGACGAAGGAGCCCAGAATGTTAGTACAAAATGATAAGGCTGAAGCATTTGTTACAATCTTCAGCCAAAGGTATTGAGCAGATGCTCCATCTCAGCCTTCTCCGATTCAACTGCTTGCATGAAATATCAGGGAATTACTGAAAACAGCAAAGGCTATGGATCTTGACATTGTTCCAGTAGTAGTACTGAAGGTCTGTGTTCCAAAACTTGCTGTGACCCAATACAACAACAACACTGGTCCTGCAGTGTGGAAATTGTCCAGGTATATCCTGTACACACAAGCAGGACAAATTCAACCTGGTAAATTACTGTCCCATCAGTCTCCTCTTGATCATAAGTAAAGTGATGGAAGGTGTCATGAGCAGCGCTATCAAGCAGCACTTGCTTAATGATAACTTGCTTAGTGACGCCACTCAGCTCCTGACCTCATTACAGCCTTGGTTCAAACATGGCCAAAAGAGCTGAATTCCAGTGGTTAGGTAAGAGTAACAACCCTTGACATCAATGCCACATTTGACCAATATGGCAGCTAAGAGCCCCAGCAAAAGTGGAGTCACTGAGAATGAGGGGGAAATTCTCCACTGGTTGGAGTCATGCTTGGCAACAGGCTGTGCCTGTTGGAAGTCAGTTATCTCAGCTGTAGGACATCTCTTTTGGAGTTCTTCATCAATAACCTGGGTTCCATAAAGCCAGAAATGGGCATATTCATTGATGAGTGCACAATGTTCAACATAATTTGCGTAATATAAGTCACTGAAGCAGTCCATGCCCATATGCAGCAAGGTCTGGACAGAATTCAGGCGTGAACTTGCGACTGTCATGTAACATTCAAACCACACAAATGCCACACAATGACCAAGACCAACAAGAGAGAATGTAACAATCACTCCTTGACATTGAATAGCATCACTATTGCTGAATCCCCCACTATCAACATCTTGGAGGTTACCATTGACCAGAAACTAAACTGGACTAGCTATGTTAATACAAGGCAAAAAGAGCAGGTTAGAGGCTCACAATCCTGCCATAGTAATTCAGCTGCTGACTTCCCAAAACCTGTTCACCATCTACAAGGTACGAGTTTTGGAGTGTGTTGGAATGTGACCCACATGTCTGGATGAGTCCAGCTCCAACTACATTCACCATATGGAACAAAGTAGCTTGCTTGATTGGTACCAAATGCAGAAGCATTCACTCCCTGCACCACTAATGCACAGTAGCAGCAATGTGTACCATCTGCAAGATTCGCTCAGAAATTCACCAAGGTTCCTTAGGCAGCAGCTTCTCAACTCAGGACTTGTACCATGTAGAAGGATGTGCCTAGCAGTTACATGGGAACACCAACCCCTGAAAGTTCCTCTCCAAGTCAATCACCATTCTGAGTAAGAAATATGACGCCATTCCTTCATTGTCACTTGGTCAAAGTCCTGGAATTCATTTCCAGAACAACACTGTGAGTCTACCTACACCAAATGGACTTCAGCATTTCAAGAAAGAAGCTTGCCTTCTCAAGGGTACGTAGGTATGGGCCAGCGACACTGTCATCCTTTGAACAAATAAGAAGGACCCACATATACAGGCACTAGTTCATTTACATTTGATTTGCCCAAGGGATTGTGTTTGCATTGAATAAGTTTCTGATCTAACTACCAGTGCCTAAAATGTGCCTAGCATGTTCACTTCAGCCCTGGACGTTTCTTACCTCAGCTTCATCATGGGCTGCAACATGGGCAATATGGAATGCTGCAACAGTGTGGAAAGAGGCCATTCAGCCCATCAAGTCTGCACCAACCTTCTGAAGAGCACTCCACCCAAACCCAGTGCCCTACCCTATCACATAACCCCACATTTTTAACATGACTAACCCGCTCAGCCTACTTACCCAGGGATATGAAGGGTAATTTAGCACGGCCAATCCACCTAATCTTCACATCTTTGTGACTGTAGAAGGAAACTGGAGCATCCAGTGGAAATCCACACAGACACAGGGGGAATATGCAAACTCCACACAGATCGTCACTCAAGGCTGGAATTGTACCCAGGTCCGTGGTGCTGTGAGGCAGCAGTGTTAACCACAGTAACACATGTAAAATATGAATAGATCAAATGGATGTCTTGCTTGTTGCTGTACATTTGGTAATCATTTTCCCCATGGAAAATCTTTCAAATACCAGAAATTCTCCGGTGATCTAATGGAATCCCATGTGACCGTACATATTCCAATACACAACAACATGGTTAATAACAAGTGGTGTCATTCCACTAACATACAACTCACCTGTGAGAGTCAACAAAGATTATGTAAAAAATAAAAACAGAAAATATGAGAAAAAAGACTTAATAGGTTAGACAGCAGCAGTGAGTTGAGAAAGAAATAGAGTTAACCTTTCAGGACTGTGACATTTCATCAAAATTGAAAAAAAGTTAGAGAAAAGTTTTAGGTTTGGGATGGGAGGGGAAAGGACAAAAGGATGATCTTTGATCATGTGGAAGACAGGAGTGATTGGATGATAGAAACATTAATCTTCGGGACCAAAGGGAATGGAGATTGGGCATGAAAAAACAAACAGAAGATGTGGTGAGGGTGAATGCACTGTGTACTGAAAACGTTGTAAAAAGTGAAGAAAAGAAAACAAAATAAGTACAGAGCTTCACAATATTTTTGATCTGAATGTTGAGTTGAGAAGGTTGCAAGCTCGTTGAAAGATCAGGTGCTGTTCCTGAAGCTTACGTTGAAGCTCCCTGGAGCACTGCAGAAAGCCAGAAACAATGTCAGCCTGAGTGCCCAAGGACTCTATTGCAGCCATCTGGGAAATACTGTGACCAGTTACACGGGGGCTGAGTCACTGTTTATTTATTTATATTTCCTTTATTAAGAGCAGCGGGTGGCAAATTGTGATGCTGAAACAGATAAAACAAATAATCAAACTCATGCATAGTTATGAACAGTCATTCCGCAGAGTATAAAATATAGCCAATAAATAATTCCAATACATTGCAAAATGCAGGACAGAATAGAAAAGAAAATTCTACTACCGTCTGCAATTTGAACGAAGTCCATAGATCATATGTTGTCAAGTTGAGTCATTAAATTCTTAATTACTTGCATATTATATATGGGAGTGCATTGGGTGGTTTCCTAGTCTATCTAATCATGTGGAAGTGTGTTATTTTACCTCCTTAATTCTATTGCACATTTACTTTCCTGTGGCTATGGGTGAGATTCAAGAATTTTCCAGTGAAGTGCAAACTGAGCTTTTTTTTCCATCATTCGGCAATGGAACACATTTTGAATTGTTTGTTTGTGTCGGAGCAGTGTTGCTGCCTATTATCTCGAGTCAGTTTCCATACTGGTTTTGGAGCTTGTTCACATGCTATGTGTTAAGCCCAACATTCCAAGCAAGCACTGTATATTCAATGATGTGTCTTACGTAACTATTAACCACAGTGAAAGATCAGTTTTAAATCAGTTATGATGCTTGAAAAAGCATTGCATATGAAGTTACCCATTTGCTGTCTTAAATATCACACACATTTGGTAATTCAATTTGAGATCATGATGAGAGAGATCATGAGAGAGGATTGAAGGATTGTGCATGAAATACAATTCAGTAGTGTTGTACATTTGAGGGTTCAATCTTATCTTATTCATTTTTACCCATGTTGCAATAAAATGACTGCCCTTCACATGAGAATTGCACTGAACCACCTTGTTTATAATATAATGGTGTCACCCACCCATTTATAGCATTGTATAGGCATGGTCATATCAATACAGTCACTAACTATGTTGGCTACAAATATAATAATTTGGGTCCTTGTATGACCCAGGGGAAATGGGTGTATCGTGGTTATTGTTGTATAAGGCAGCTAAATTAATTCTGGGCCATTTCTCACCATATTGTATGTGCAGCTAAATCCAGTAGCACACTATGTGATAAGTTTGCCACTATTAAATTGTTGGGATCTAAACAGCCTGCTAAATCTAGTGAGATTGAGGAAAACCACCTCCTGTTCTAATTGGAAGTGGCTCTTGTATTGATAAAGATGTAATTTATGTCACATTAGCAACTAGACACAGGTTACAATGTTCTGTTTTGTTGAATTGATTGTGTTTTGCTGCTAACCATATCATCATGGATTGAGTATTTGACTCAATTCAAGGAATAAATGCAATATCATGCTTGGGTCAGGCTGTTAGTAGCCACTGTAGAAAGCCTTCTGCCATCATCTTCAGAACCCCTTGCACATTTATTGTTTCATCAACAAACCCTCTCAGATGAAGGCAGAATCTCTGTATTCTTGAAGGCATCCTGAATAGTCCCTTCTCATCCAAAACAGAAACTAGAGACTTATGATGGATTTCCACGGCCACATTCAAACCAAAGCTGCATTCTGAAAATCTCCCTCAAGCCGATATACCTGAGAGACCTTCCTTCTCAATCATGGCATATCTTGATTCTTTGTTTGATAATGCTATCATTCTTTGTATGAATTGCTTCTAAGATTGTGGCTGAAGGATCAGATACTGTGTTGTTTGGGTAAGTTGGATTGTAGTGGGCTAGGACATCTGTGGGCATCAGCATGCCATTAAACCTTGTTGCAGGCTCCAACACAACCTTTTGTATCTTCAGGAGTTGTCTCAAGGATTCTGTTGCAGTTGCCAATCAAGGCCTTTGGAGGTTATGAACTGACTTAGGAATGGAAAATTCCTTAAAGGTTTACTAGTCTGTGGTCCAGCATTATACTATCATTGTTGTCAATGTGTCTCAAGAAAAGAATGGATTCTTTGTAGTGTGAGTGCTTCCACTTGTAAACACTGTCGGACTTCATGCAGTTGCCAATCAGACTCTCTGACTTTCTTCGTGTTTAAACATGTCATCCTTATGATTCCTTGAAGACCTTGCAAAATATTGGACATGGTTTGTTCAAAGATCTCTTTCGTTGCTATTCTGTTGAAGCAAATGGAGTTAGGAATGTGTTAAGTAATTGTAGATGCCAGAATCCACTGCCTGCACTGAGTTTCATTAAAATGCTACTTCATATAAACTCTTGTCAACTGGAATGTTCTCACCATGTAGTTGTCTTGTGTGGTCAACAAAAGTTTGGATGGATCATGTGACTATGCCTGGACACTGCTCAGTTGGTTTCCCAACTGTGTAAAATGACACCCCTTTTGGCAACCTCTGCAGGTTGTTTCTTCATTTGTTTCAATAATTAATGCAGAATCTTCCTGAGAGTACCAATATATAATGGTCTTGCATCTTTCTTAAGCATGCTGCTATTTTCAGTGTTGACCTTCCATAAATTATGAAACAATTTTAGTTGTACCTGTTGAAAGGAGATGTTTGGCTTTTGCTGTGTGCACTCTTTGAGCTTTTGAAAAGGCAGGACATGTATTTCTACTCAACAGTGAGACTTGTTCATTGAAAAGTACTTATCAGTTTTCTACTATTTGCCATCTTTTATATTGGTGAGTTGCTCGCAACATACTTTCATCTTAAGTGCTGTATCTCCTGGATGAGGTTGTTGTGCTATAGACTGTATTTTCACATCTGTGACTCACTATCTGTTAATATGGTGACGCTTCCTTGATGTCTCATTTGAAATTTGTGAGATCACTATTGACATAAATATTCACTGGTCAAAATATATCTTCTGCATCACCTATTTCCTCTTGGAATAGTATAGGCATTACTTCTTATTGTGTAGTGTTTTTTGCCTTAGTTACCTTTATAAGTTGGTAAATATTTGATCTCTTGCATTTTTGAGCTGTACTTTGAAAATGACCAATTATTTGACAGATAAAGCATTCACTTTTAATAGCTGGGCACTGTCTGTTCATGTGAGGCTTCTTTGTTCCAAAGCACTGACAAAGAATTTTAGTGTGTGCTGCCTGTCCTTCTTGTTGCATTGGTTTCTCACATGTATTGTTTACGGGTTTGAACTTAAGAATTTTGTGGATATGCTCTACCAAAGGTTACCTCCTCTTAGGGTTCATCTGTGTTTTCTGCAGACTTCTACTTCACTCGCGATCCCAATGAATTTCCCTAGATTCAGGTCTTCTTTGGACTGTAACAGATCTGACAAACATTCAGGAATAATTCTGGCAACAATTCTGTCCAGATTGAATTCTGACTTTAAATCATCATAGTTGCATTATTCCACTTATCTGTTATGATTGTTAATGAAATCATCTATGAATTCCCCTGAGTGCTAAACTCTTCTATTAAATCTTGCTCTTTCAAGAATTTTATTTGGGATCATTGTCAATAATTTTCAAAAGCTTTCAGAACTTCTTCAAAAACGTCTGTTGCTTCTTTTACACCTTAGTGAGCTACAACATCATCAGCTATACTCCCAATTGTTAGTAAAAGTTCCATTAATCTATCCAGCTTCGAATTTAGCATTTAATGTAAAAGCTCTTCTATATCTTAAGAATTGCTTTCTCCAAGCTGTTCAATTCTGTATTATGTTTGGTCTATTTCAAAAATTAAATCTTCTTGCTGATTTATTTCTGATACCATATCTTCCTAATATGCTGAATTATTTTCCTTGCTTGAATAGCTTCTGTTTTGCAGATTTAGCAATATTACTATACTGGAATAGTTTTCTACATTTTATGATCAAAATGGAGAATTCTTCCCTTCTCATGTCTAAAATGGGAGTTTCCTATCCTTTGTAGCTAAAATTGAGGATTCCAACTTTCTCAGCTTCATTGAATTCACTGTTTGCATATTTAATAAATGATTTTTTTTCCCTAACAGCTTTTTCTGGATGATTCTTGCTGTCTGGAGCTCCAATAATGTTCCCAGCTTCTTTCATGATTTTATCCTGGATGATTCCTAAAGCTGCTAAAGCTTCTAATTTGTCTCTTTACTTTGTGACATCTCTGGGTCTGTGACCTCTATTAAATTGCACTTATACCCATTGATTTCTGTTACTGAGCATTGTGATCAAAGCTTCTTCTAAGCTACCATGCATCTTGACATTATGGCATTGATTGGATTGCTCGACAGAAAGCCAGCATAAATTTGAAGGGTCAAATGGTCACCTTCCATTCAAAAAGGAGTGGAAACTAGATTTCCAAACTATTTCATTGACAGTATAGTGCTGTGGAAATGTCAATTTCTTTCTATTCTTTGATGTAAACTCGGATGGGCAAGATCAAAAGAAACATTGCTACTTTAGGGTAAGGCTGTGCTGGATGCTATTTAAAGGAGAGAGGCTAGACTATTTGAGAGTTATGATGAGCTTTCAAGAATAGAAATTATGGCTTGGGGTGGATCAGTCATGTTCTTGTTGAATGGTGGGGCAAGCATCAAGGTCCAAATGGCCCTCTCCCGCTCTATTTTGTATGCTGTATGTATTTAAAGGCAACATCTAATGTTGTCAGTTTGACCAAAATGTCAAGTTGTCAAGTGAAAGCTCTGGCATTGATTCCACAACTACCCACTGGGGTGTTGTCATGAGGAGACAATTGGAGATCTGAGCCTAGGTCCCCCAACAGTCTTTATTGATATTTTAACCAGCCTGTTCAGACATTTCATGACAGACCTCCGGAGCAGGTAGAACTTGAATGTGGATCTTCTGGTCCAGAGGTAAGTGATCACAATACCACTTTGCCATAAGATCCTCCAACAGCCTGTACAGTAATGCAGAATATATTGTTATAATCTGTAAACAGCCACAGAGACACAATAAACTTCATTCTGTTTACTTTACCAGATTCTTCTCATTAGTCTGGAAGGTAGCATGTGCTAGACCATTTTAGCATCACAGGAAGCCATGCTGTGGTTTGATGATATGTATAGCAGCACATACAAAAGTGATCCCAAATACCTAATTACTTTCCAGCACTAACTATGTCAGAGTACATGGTTTCAGGGGGAGTACACAAAGAGAGGTAAGCCCAATAAATGTGAAGAAAGCCTCTCCATAGATCACGTGCAGTTTACCTATTGTCATATCCTGAAGAAATGTTTGAGTCAGGCATAATGAACACAGATAAAAGAATGGAACAAACAAAGAACAGCTGCATCATGGAAAAAAATGGAAGAGAATTATTCTTTATGAAAGTACTTGGTAGGTTTCAAACTTTTGCACGTTTGCTGCATCCCAGCGTGTTTTTATATCGGAAACGTGTGTTGTGATGGGAATTAATTTTCTTCCAGGAATTGATAACTGGATAAATCTGACTCGGATTAACCCTGATGAAGAGATTCAAGGAGAGATCCACCTGGGTTTAGAGATCCTCCAAGACCAGCATACAAAGGCACTGAGATGTCAGCTTATTGAAGCGAGGTGAGAGGAAATTGTGCTGTAAAAGTTATGCATCTACAAAAGAACATTTGCGCTTCATATTAATAAAAAAAAGCCCACTCAAGTAATTTTGTTTTGCATAAGATGATGTTCAATTATTAGGAGCTCATTCTATAACTTAACCACTGCTGTTCTAGTATTTTGAAAGAACGCCCTTTATTCTTCGCTGACCACACTTTGTTTTTAGCTTAAGATGGTAATTCAACAAAAAAACAAGCATATTGTATCGTGGTAAACATAATTTTATTTTAGTATTTAAAGGCAACTTTATGGTTTCTATGTCTTTACGTGACTCCTTTCCCTGTCTGCTGCACTACTGGTGACCATTTGAAGATATTAGAAGGAAGGTATAAAGGAGACATCAGAGGTAGGTTCTTTACGCAGAGAGTTGTGAACACATGGAATACATTGCCAGCTATGGTGGTGGAAGCAGAGTCATTGGGGAGTTTTAAGCGACTGCTGGACATGCACATGGAGAGCAGTGAGTTGAGGGATGCGTAGATTAAGTTACTATATTTGACATTAGAATTAAATTTCGACACAACATCATGGGCCAAAGGGCCTGTTCTGTACTGTACCTTTCTATGTTCTATCCCTCCCATGTAGAATTTTGTCACTGACATTTCCCATTTCCAAATCCCGTCTTCATTTAAGGTCCTCCTTTAAACTCACCTCAGACTCTCTTATTACTCTTTTATTATCAGACTCTCTTAACACTTCCTTTGGCTTGTCGAATTTATTTTGGATTTCACCTTTGATAAATGAGCAAGATTATATTTTTCATGTTAAAGTCATGATCTGGATCTAATTACTTGCTATTAATATAAGATTTGCGTGTATTGAAACATATGGTTGGAGGTGGATTGGTATATGTGGGGGGCATAAATTTGGCCATGCCACATCTGGTATCTATTCACACCCGCCACAATGTTTCCCACAGCAGTGGAAAGGTTCAAGCAGCCTCCAGACAGCTGCCTGAGGGCCAGTTGAGACCATAAGCAGCCTGTTAATCAGGGTTGCAAATGTGTTGCTGGTCAAAGCACAGCAGGCCAGGCAGCATCTCAGGAATAGAGAATTCGACGTTTCGAGCATAAGCCCTTCATCAGGAATAAGAGAGAGAGAGCCAAGCAGGCTAAGATAAAAGGTAGGGAGGAGGGACTAGGGGGAGGGGCGATGGAGGTGGGATAGGTGGAAGGAGGTCAAGGTGAGGGTGATAGGCCGGAGTGGGGTGGGGGCGGAGAGGTCAGGAAGAGGATTGCAGGTTAGGAGGGCGGTGCTGAGTTGAGGGAACCGACTGAGACAAGGTGGGGGGAGGGGAAATGAGGAAGCTGGAGAAATCTGAATTCATACCTTGTGGTTGGAGGGTTCCCAGGCGGAAGATGAGGCGCTCCTCCTCCAGCCGTCGTGTAGTTGTGTTCTGCCGGTGGAGGAGTCCAAGGACCTGCATGTCCTCGGTGGAGTGGGAGGGAGAGTTAAAGTGTTGAGCCACGGGGTGATTGGGTTGGTTGGTTCGGGCGGCCCGGAGGTGTTCTCTGAAGCGTTCCGCAAGTAAGCGGCTGTCTTCTTGTTTCCAGGGTGGGTGAAGGCCAGTGCTAAGCCTAATGCTTAGCAACTGCTGGCGGGAAAAATATAGGTGGGGATTTTTTTGATGTTCATTCACAGAATGTGCGTGTTGCTGACCAGACCTGCATTTATTGCCCATCCCTAACTGTCCAGAGAACAGTTAAGAATCAGCCAAATTACTGGGTGTCTGGAGTCCCATGTAGTTCAGACTCGGTAAGGATGGCAGTTAAATTCCCTGAAGGACATTAATGAACTAGATGTGTTTTTGCAGCAATCAAAAGTCATCTAATTCCAGATTTTCATTGAATTCAAATTGCATGATTTGCCATGGTGTGGTATGGTCTCTGGATGCTCAGAATATTACCTGAGCCTTTGGATTGGAGGTTCCCCAGGTACTTAAAACTGTCTCCCCTCGCCCGGCCTACCCACCCTGGTCCCCCACATCCTAGCTAGGAACTGGTAGTTTGGCCGTGGTGAGATGTCTTCCTTCACACATCTTTCTATTTGGTTCTAGCAGTCATTACTGTTGAGGATGGGCTCCAGTCCCAGCATTGGCCATCGCCTCTGGTGGCGCTGTTGAGATCAGCATGCTGCCAACCATTTGATGAATTTGATTGGGGAGGAGGCTTGGCTCGAGTGCATTAACTGCCTGTTGGCCAAGCTGAGGAGTGGAGACCCTGAACCAGAGTGAAACCTTGGCTGTAGTTTACACCACGCTATATTTTGTGGAATCACAGAAATATAATGGTGCAAAGGAGGCCATTCGACCCATTGTGCCTGCACTGACTTGTTAAATGAGTATTGCTTCGAGTGCTAATTATTTTTATCCAATGCCCTTTGGAATGCCTCAATTGAAAGTGCCTCTACCACATTTCCAAGCAGTGCATTTCAGACCTGAATTATTTGCTAAGTCAAATCATTTTTCCTCAGTTCATCCTTCTTTTGCAGATGACCTTAAATGTTTAAGGCAACCTTTAATATCTAATGCAAACTGCAACTTATGAAAATGACAGCCAGGAGTATTGAGTATTCTAAATGTGTAGGTGAAAGTGAGGACTGCAGATGCTGGAGATTAGAGTCTAGAGTGTGGTGCTGGAAAACCACAGCAGGTCAGGCAGCATCCGAGGAGCAGGAAAATGAATGTTTTGGGCAAAAGCCCCCAAAAGGCGATTCTCCTTCTCCTTGGATGTTGCCTGACCTGATGTGCTTTTCCAGTACCACACTCTCTGTTCCAAATGTTTCCCTATTTTTAAGACTGGAATTTATTGGACTGTGTAGTCATTGGTTCCAAATAATAGAATGATCTGCATTTGATTGTTATTAAGGTAGATATGGCCATTAGTGTCACAAATTGGATCATAGCAATTAGTGTGACCACTTGATTTGACTTGATTTATTGTTGTCACGTGTACCTAATACAGTGAAAAATTTTGTTTTGGATGCAGTACAGGCAGATCATAACATACAAGGACATACAGATTATACAGTGTGCAGACAGAGTGAAGCATACAATGTTACAACTGCACAAGAGGGTCACAAAAGCAGGATCGACATAGAGTCATAGAAATGTACAGCATGGAAACAAACCCTTCAGTCCAACCCGTCCATGCCGACCAGATATCCCAACCCAATCTAGTCCCACCTGCCAGCACCCGGCCCATATCCCTCCAAACCCTTCCTATTCATATACCCATGCAAATGTCACTTAAATGTTGCAATTGTACCAGCCTCCTCCACATCCTCTAGCAGCCATGTACTTACCACCCTCTGTGCGAAAAAGTTGCCCCTTAGGTCTCTTTTCTATCTTTCCCCTCTCACCCTAAACCTATGCACTCCAGTTCTGGATTCCCCAACTCCAGGGAAATTACTTTGTCTATTTACCCTATCCATGCCCCTCATAGTTTTGTAAACCTCTATAAGGTCACCCCTCAGCCTCCAATGCTCCAGGGAAAACAGCCCCAGCCTGTTCAGCCTCTCCCTAGAGCTCAAATCCTCCAACCATGGCAGCATCCTTGTAACTCCTTTCTGAACTCTTTCAAGCTTCATGACATTTTTCCAATAGGAAGGAGACCAGAATTGCACACAATATTCCAACAGTGGCCTAACCAATGTCCTGTACAGCCGCAACATGACCTCCCAACCTCTGTACTCAATACTCTGACCAATAAAGGAAAGCATACCAAACGCCTTCTTCACTATCCTATCTACCTGCGACTCCATTTCAAGGATCTATGAACCTGCACTCCAAGGCCTCTTTGTTCAGCAACACTCCCTAGGACCTTACCATTGTTTTGGATAAATATGAGATGCTGCATTGAGTGTATAAGTCCTGCTAAGATTTGCTTTCTCAAAATGCAGCATCTCATATTTATCTGAATTAAACTCCATCTGCCACTCCTCTGCTCATTGGCCCATCTGTTCAAAATCCTGTTGTAATCTGAGGTAACCCTCTTCATTGTCCACTACACCTCCAATTTTGGTATCATCTGCAAACTTACTAACTGTACCTCTTATGCACGCATTCAAATCATTTATGTAAATGACAAAAAGTAGAGGGCCCAACACAGATCCTTGTGGCACTCCACTGGTCACAGGCCTCCAGTCTGAAAAACTACCCTCCACCATCACCCACCGTCTTCTACCTTTGAGCCAGTTCTGTATCCAAATGGCTAGTTCTCCCTGTATTCCATGAGATCTAACCTTGCTAATCAATCTCCCATGGGGAACCTTGTCAAACGCGTTACGGAAATCCACATAGATCACATCTACTGCTCTGCCCTCCTCAATCCTCTTTGTTACTTCCTCAAAAAACTCAATCAAGTTTGTGAGACATGATTTCTCATGCCTAAAGCCATGTTGACTATCCCGAATGAGTCCTTGCTTTTCCAAATACATGTACATCTTATCCCTCAGGATTCCCTCCAACAACTTGCTCACCACCGACATAAGGCTTTCTGGTGGATAGTTCCCTGGCTTGTCCTTACTATCCTTCTTAAACAGTGGCACCATGTTAGCCATCCTCCAGTCTTCCGGCACCTCACCTGTGACTATCGATGGTACAAATATCTCAGCAAGAGGCCCAGCAATCACTTCTGTAGCTGCCCACAGAGTTCTAGGGATCAAGTCCTGGGGATTTATCCACCTTTATGCATTTCAAGACATTCAGCACTTCCTCCTGTGTAATTTGCACGTTTTGCAAGATGTCACCATCTATTTCCTCCAGTCTGTATCTTCTATATCCTTTTCCACAGTAAATACTGATGCAAAATACTCATTTAGTATCTCCCCCATTTTCTGCTGCTCCACACAAAGGTCACCTTGCTGATCTTTGAGGGGCCCTATTTTCTCCCTAGTTACCCTTTTGTCTTTAACGTATTTGTAAAAACCCTTTGGTTTCTCCTTAATTCTATTTGCCATTAGATGTGAAATTTGAGAGATCTATTCAGCAGTCTGATAACAGCAGGACAAACCTTTCTTGAATCTGTTAGTATGTGTGTTTAAGCTTTTGTGCCTTCTGCCTGATGGAAGAGGTGGCAAGAGAGTATAATTGGGGTGGAAAGGGTCTTTGATGATGTTGGATGCCTTTTTGCAGCAACGAGAAGTGTAGATGGAGACCGTGGATGGGAGGTTGGCTTCCATGCTGCGCTGGCCTGTGATCACATCTTTCTGTAGTTTCTTACAGTCCTGGGCAGAGCGGTTGTCATACCAGGCTGTGCTGCACCCAGATAGAATGCTTTCTGTGAAAGCTTGGAGAGATCATACAGGTATTTCTTTTCAAGGATTTTTGCAGTCACTCTTGCCATTTATTGATCTCAAAATATTTTGGACAGAAATATAAAGTCAGTTAAAAAAATAACTTAATAAAGCTCTGAATGATAAAATTTGGAGGTGGAACATTGGACACTTTTCATTGAATAATAAATGAGGTTTACAAGAAACTATGCCTGGACTACCTTCAATCTACTCCCGCAACCTCTGTTTTGAGCATTTTAGTGGTATTTTCTTTTATTCCTTCCTGGGGTGTGGGTCCCAATGGTAAGGGCAGTACTTGCTGCGCTTGAGAATCTGATAGTGAGCTGTCTTCTCCATCCATCGTGGTATATCAGGTTTGTCTTTTATGGAGCAGGTCTGTGCAACTGAGTGGCTTGCTAGGCCATTCCAGAGCCAACCAAGTTGCCATCTCATCGGGTAAGTGCAGCAGATTTTCTTCCCTAAAGAACATCAGTGAACCGAATGGATTCATAAAATTGATGATGGTTCCATAGCCACCTTTGCTAAGGTTAGTTTTTAATGGAGGTATAGTTAGTAAATTTGGAGATGACACCAAAATTGGAAGTGTCGTGGATACCGAAGAAGATTACCTCAGAGCACAATGGGATCTTGATCAGATGGGCCAATGGGCCGAGGAGTGGCACATGGAGATTAATTTACATAAATGAGGTGCTGTGTTTTGGAAAGACACATCAGAGCAGTACTTATACACTGAATGGTAAGGACCTGGGGAGTATGGCTGAACAAAGAGACCTTGGAGTGCATGTTCTTAGTTCCTTGAAAGTGGACTTGCAGGTAGGATAGTGAAGAAGGTGTTTGGTATGGTTTCCTTTATTGGTCAGAGCATTGAGTACAGGAGTTGGGAGGTCATGTTGTGGCTGTACAGGGCTTTGGTTAGGCACTGTTGGAATATTGTGTGCAATTCTGATCTCCCTCCTATTGGAAGGATGTCATGAAACTTGAAAGGGTCAGAAAGGATTTACGAGGATGTTGCCAGGATTGGAGGATTTGAGCTTTAGGGAGAGGCTGAATAGGCTGGGGCTGTTTTCCCGGAGCATCAGAGGCTGAGGGGTGACCTTCTAGAGGTTTATAAAATCATGAGGGGCATAGATAGGGTAAATACACAAGGTCATTTTCCCAGGATGGGGGAGTCCAGAACTAGAGAACATAGGTTTAGGGTGATAGGGGAAAGATCTAAAAGAGATTTAAGGGGCAACTGTTTCAAGCAGAGGGTGGTGCGTGTATGGAATGAATTGCCAGAGGAAATGGTGTGGACTGGTACAAGAGCAGCATTTAAATGGCATCTGGATGGGTATATGAATAGAAAGTGTTTAGAGGGATATGGGCCAAGTGCTAATAAATGGGATTAGACTAGGTTTGGATATCTGGTCGGGATGGACAAGTTGGACCGAAGGGTTTGTTTCTGTGCTGTATATCTCTCTGACTCTATGACTCTAATTACAGATCTTTATTAGTTTACATTTAAAGTCTACTACCAGCAATGGTGGGATTTGAACTTTTGGCTCTATAGTCTATACTTTCCGAAGAAACATGTCCAGAGATGTTACTTTCCACCTCTGGAGCAGGTGGGACTTGAATCTAGGCCACCTGCCTCAAAAGTAGGGACACTACCACTGCACCACCAGAAATCTCCTGGTACTAA
Source organism: Hemiscyllium ocellatum (assembly GCF_020745735.1). NCBI lineage: Eukaryota > Metazoa > Chordata > Chondrichthyes > Orectolobiformes > Hemiscylliidae > Hemiscyllium > Hemiscyllium ocellatum. The sequence continues at coordinate 25,699,113 of NC_083424.1, read as the reverse complement.
TTTTTTAAAAAACTGCTCATGGACTGCATGGGCCAGCATTTATTGCCCATCCCTAACTTCCCAGAGGGCAGTTTAGAGTCAACTACATTCCTGTGGGTCTGGAGTCACATGCAGGCCAGACCAAGTAAGGATAGCAAGTTTCCCTTTGCCCTAAAATACATTACTGAACCAGATTGGCTTTTACAACAATTGACATAATTGTGTTTAATTTCAGGTTTCCATTGAATTCAAATTTTACCATCTCTGCCATTGTGGGATTCCTGCCCATGTTGCCAGAACATTACCCTGACTGTGTGGGTGACTAATCCAGAGACATTAGCACTACACCACTGCCATGCCTCTACTGATGCTGAGATGTTCAGAGATGTTATTACACACCTCTGCATCAGGTGGGACTTGAACCTGTGTCTCCTCGCTCAGAGTTATGGAAATACCACTGCATCACCAGACCATTCTCCTCCTGATTTTATATTTTCTAACCAGCCTGTTATTACCTACCTCTGCAGCAGGTGGGACTTGAACCTGGACCTCCTGTATCAAAGGCAGGGACACTACTACTGTATCAAACATACCTGTCTCCTGATGCTGATGCTTTTTTTAAACAACCTGCTAAGACATATTGTGACATGGCTAGGACAGGTGGGACTTGATCCTCTGGCCTATTGGTAGGGACACTACGAGTGTACCACAAAGCCAGCTCCTGCTGCTGATGCACAGTGTGATAAACTTGTGCAGTTGGAAGCAATCAATATATAACTCCAAAACTCATCAAAGGCCAATGAGCAGGAAGGGTTGCTCTCTGCCCAAGCTGGTTTGAGAGAGGTTACTTCGAGGTTGCATTTGATTTAATGAGATCATAGAAAATCAGTGACAACAGTATGGTTCTCACACAGTATCAAAGCAGCACACGATAAGTGGGAAGTCATCTGCACTCTGCATGAGTAAATCTCCCTTATAGGTGCTATAAAATTGTGATTCCTTTTTATTGCACCTTATGAATTCTGAAATTTCCATCATTAGGATTATCTGGCTGAGGCTCACTGAATATCATAAATATTAATTATGCAGGTTAGTCCTCACAATTCGCTTGTAACTTTGTTGAACTCATGAATTATGAGGTCACTTCGTGTTCTGAATATTGATAGGCTCCCGTGACATTTTCTATTCAGTTGATGAAAATAGAAGGTTTTTCAGCTGGCACCTGGTTCAATAGTGACTTGCATTTCCCTCGGCATTAATGAGTTGAATCCATTCACCAGTCAGTTCATCACCACTTCAGTGCTTAATGAAGGGGTCTAATCATCTTTTTTTCAATTAATTGATTTATGACAGGATACTGACCCATCATTCAGTTGTTTTAAACAATGCCAATAATCTGTAGCATTTCTGTAATCAATATCTTTTGAGGGTCAGATTATGGAAATGTACATTTTGTGTTCTAATGTATAGCCGCAGAGGAAGAAACGGATGTTGAACACAGCAGACTATAGTGAAGTCCAAATGGCTCAAAGGGAGCCGCAGTGTTTTCAGATCAATTGCTAAATCATTGATGGTATAAGCTCAGGAATTGTACTTTCCTATTTTTACTGCAGTTTTTGTTTCACAACCCATGAGTCTGCCATATTTTGTTTTCTGTTCATTAAAAAAGAAAGATTGCAAAGCAAACAAAGGCACTTTGGTGTGTATGGATATAAATATATATTATGTTCCAAATTAACTTGGTGAGCCAAAGGCACACATTACCCTGTGAAAATCATGCATTGCTGAGGGCAGCTTACACTAGTGGCATTCCTGCAAAGGCTACAAATCCCATTAGCCCTCGTAAACAGTGTGCCTGTGGACCTACTTTATGAACGAATAACAGTATACCTTACCTGATGTTATATGTATCTCTGGTGGGTCACTAACTCTGGATTTCCACTCCCCCCCCAGAGGAAGTCATTCCTCTGTATGTACCATATTGAAGCTCTTAATCATTGAAATGTCCCCATTAACTCAGCATTTGAATTTTCAAAACTGAAGGGAATGCAAACTACTTTTATGTAACTTGTCTTTGTTATTCCTTTAAGAACTGGAATTATTCCAGTGAATCTGCATTACATCCCCTTCAGGTTCAATAGATCATTTGCAAGGGGCAATCCCCAAAACTGAATGCAGTATTCCAGGTAAAATCAGACTAATACTCTGCAGAATTGAAACTTCATTTCTACATTTTTGATTCCAATTCCTTTGAGATAGAGAGAAATATATCATCACCCATTCTGATCGATTTTTCTGCAGCACTCTTCCTTTTAGCGACTTTGCATTTCCAATGCTCCTTATTTATTACCAGTAAGAATAATATAATTTCTAAAATCTTAAAGCAATTCAGTTCATTTCCTGACTTTGAATTTAATTTGTCACAGGTTTACCACCCTTACGTAATCTGTCTCTATCCTTTTGGAACTTTCTACTCTTCTTAGACTTAAGACTGAGGATAATCTTCTTCCACACCCAAGTTGTGAGTCCACAGGTTACTAAACAGTCCAAAGCTGGATCTCTACACTCTGCCACTTTCAGGAAGTAGTGGGGTTGAAAGGTTTGGAATTTCACATGCTTCTTCACTGCTGACACCTGGCCTCCACATGGGCCTGTCAATTAAGATGGGTAGTCAAGATGGCTGCCTTTCTGCATGCTTCTTCCCCAATTTGGGTGGTCTTAGGCAAGTGGTTCCCATGTGTTGGAACTTTATACTTTTATCTACTTGCTGCATTTTCCAATTTTGTATTACCTGCAAGCCTGCATGTCAAACTCACTTTATATAAGTAATTAAAACTGAAATGTCATTGCAAATCTCTCAAGAATACAACTTGTCATGGTCTTCCAATAAAAAACTAAACCCTTTGTTTGAATTTCCCTATCTCCTTCATCCCCAGCATTTACCACCCCATGTCGTAATTGTCCAAGTACTCAGGCATTCTACCTCCAATGATAGATTTCAGTACTTCCCAACAATTATCATTGATGTGTTAGGTTTCCAGTTTCATGTTCTGGAGAGCTTTGTGAAAATGTTACAAATGCACATCCGGTTTCCTTACTGATTAAAGGTTTGTCTATCCCAGTCCTGAGGCAATTGCTTTATCTTAAATCCTGTTATTTTCTCCAGCACCTTTTTAATTCTTGCTTTACTCCACTGAATTCCTTGACTTGACTTTTTAAAAAATTGTATTGGCATTGTCCTTTTCTTTTTCCATCGTGAAAAATCTCCTTTTGTCTGACCATTACAGTGACGACTTTCTGTCCTGGGGGTACAAAGGATTTTATAGTCACTTAACATTTCCATCTTATTATTCCAATGAAAACACAATATAATTTCACACTTACCTCACAGTATTGGTAATATTCTTGTCTGAAGCAATACAAAGTGTTTTATTTTGATTATGACATTTAATTGCACCAATGCATTCCACATTTATTCTGCATGTATGTCTTGACCAAAATTACTTTGATTGCAGGAATCCTCTTTAGCTTGAGATAAGCTTTAGCTCAAATATTCATTGATGGCCTAATTTAAAATAATTCAAACAACAGATTTGTAATTTCCTGTCAACCTTTAATATCTCAATTGTGGACAACTTCTCAATTGTAAAGTACAGCTACTTAGTACGGATGTCACTAACACTTTGCACAACTCGTTTCTTGCCTCTGGGTTGTCAGAATACTTGTTTCACATTCAGTTCCAGATGTGCTGCATGCACTTCTCTAATGAGACATTGTCAAAATCATCATCCTTGGTTCCTGGCATAGAGCCAGGATCCTCACAACTTATTCTGCCTCCTTTTCTACCAGTAATCATATCTCTTCCGGTACTTTCTGGTCACCTCACATCATCTATTTAACAGACTGACGTTCATATGTTGAATTAACGAGTAAAAACCTTGAGCATTTATTATAAATGTATCATTTAGTATGATCATCAGATTCCACCATTCCCTAATGGGCCCAGTCACTTTCCAGAAACAAACCGCCCACTGAGGAAGAACCCATCCTTTACTGTTTTATAAAGAAACCCCCACAGCACTATCAAATTATCCAGTTAACAAACAACAAACCATGCCTACTCGGGTAGTGTGACAAATACAAAACAAAAACAAAAAAAGGGAAAATAAGAGGGAATTAAATTAAAATAATGTTGAAAGGGGAGATAAAAATCCATCTTATTTGTTTTTTTAAAAATACCACCAAATTAATTTTAAAACTCCAATTAGTAAATTATGGACACTGTCCAAGAGGGACAGTGTAACGGTACTGACAAATTAAAAAAAAGAAATGAGGGAGACAAACCAAAATGGTGTTATTGGAGGGAAAGTCCAGCTCATAAAAAATGAAGTCCAGTAAACACCACCTGCTATCCAATAACTTTGAAGCTGTTCTGGTTGACCCTTAAAGGGACTTCTATTTCTAACACTGACATCTTGCACTCTCTATAGTCTTGGATGAAGTAACATTTATGTTTTTTGTCTCCTTTCCATTAATAAGTCTCACTCATCTACATTGTTGTTCACCTTCCTTGGTTCCTAGTCCTCCAATGACTCTAATTATTGAGATGGAAAACATATTTTAACTTTATATTTTGAAAGAACGTTTGTTTAGGATCTGGTATAACTCCACCCATTCGGACCTGAGTTTGCATCTTTGTCAGGCCTGATTTTCACATTAAATCATTTTATGTTTGTCTCAGCTGAACGGGCTGTATGACATTTACCTCTGAAGGCCAATATTCCTCTTCTCTGCATTTTCTCAAATCCCTGTCCAGCCCAATTTTCAGTGAGTTTCTTTTTTTAATGATGTAAATAAATGTTTTAGTTCAGGTCTTCTGAGATTTTAATAATTTCATGGCATTTGCATGGGCTTGTTGACTAGCCTTTGGTCAATTACCAACTCCTGAATTGAAGTATCAGCACAACATTGATATTCCAAGACAAAATATAGAACCAAATTTAATCAGAATGTGTCTTTGGAGGTAAAAATGAGATCCACGTGTAAATAGACAACCAGAAATTAACCAGAAGCACAAGAAGTGATAGGTAAAATGGAAGGTGGAAACAGGCTTCAGCACTCATTTTGTGTTGTTAAGCTGTGGGTCATATAATTATGTGTTTGTACTGAGGTTAATAACTAATATTAAAAAGGTGGGTGCTCTAAAGACATGGCACACTTTGGAGGTGAATCAGAGATTATCTCAAATTCTAGATACGTTATCTTGTATTTCTAATGCCCACTAATAGATTGTAAAAGTTTCCTGTGTGGTTTGCGTCATGATAATTTTTGATATTGCATACTTAATGTGTCAAAAATTGTACTTCAAATATCAGACCAGTTAAATGAACAGTGGTTACAATTTCCAGGTGTGATGGTCCAATCTGAATCAATTGAGATAAAGACCTAATTGTGTGAATGTAAAAAGAAATCTTTGTGCTTGTACAAGCTGTTGATTTGAATTGATGATTTATTAAATGATCAATGGTTCATCCATTGCCAGGAAACGGTTTTGTTTTTATGGTTTCTCTGATACTAAAACACGTGAACCAAATACATCTGTCAGAAACCTTTACATAATTGATGTAGAACATCCCTTTTCCATTGAATATTAAGATTTGTAATTCAGATAAAGAGCAGAATCAGTTTGGGACATCAGATATCCAGGCAGCAAGTGGAAATTCTAGTTACAGATGGCTGAGGCTATTTTTGAATTTGCCTTTTACCAAGCTGCAGGATGGTTGGAGAATAGCAGAACATCAAGTAAACAGGAGAGCTATCAATGTGGTAAAGCAACATTGAAAAATATTGCTGAAACTAGCTTTTAATGATGGCAAGATAGAACGCAAAGTGTATTCTATGAGTGTTTGTTTTACTGGTTTGACTAAATTTTTACTCAGCTCAAAGCTTGTAAACATAAGACTCTACCATATCATTGTTTAGATGGTTACATGCATTAGTTTTCTCTCTATGTTGATGGACTGGGTAGATTTATTAATTTGTTTTTACTCTTTGTTAACAGTTCATAATCTAGTCTGTCATAAGTATTCCTAAAACATTACCGACCTATGAAAAGCTCTCATCTTATTTTGTTAGAATTAAGATTACATAATGGTCAATCACTTATCAAAATGTCTCATTTTGAACACTATAAAGAATACAAAAAGTATATCTTAAAATCTATGAGAAAAAGTTATCACTTTGATCATACATCCCTAAAGCCAACAGTATCTGAATGTGCTTGCAAATTCTCCTCCTCCTGAGTATCTGCTGAAAGGAAATTTAGAGATCTAAGTCAGCTGTTGAGGCTAAATTCTTGGCAAATATGTTAATCAACTGCATATAGTACAAAATATAGTTCAGCTACTAATTCATTTCTAAACTTCCCAAAATGGCGTTGGAATCACAGCTGACTTTGGAAGAGTGTAGTGTTGGGAAAATATAATAAATGGTTTAGTCTCAATCATGTCCCACAGAAAGGTAATAAATAATCAGTTAATCTATTTTAATGGTATTGATTAAGGGATAATATTGGCAAAGACACTGAGATATTTCCCCTGCCTTTATTAGAAATGCACCAAGATGTTAATTACATCAAATTGAGAAAGTGGACAGGGCCTTGGGTTACCATTTCATCAACAAGATATCGAAGTAACAATTCAGCCATGGCATTAGCAAAAATCAACATTTTGTATATGTAGTGACTATAACAAGGTCAGTCAGGTGGACCTCATAGAGTATGAATTCCCTGATTGGGGTTGTTAACCTGGTCCAATCAGGAAGCCCTGGCTGACAGATATGAATAGGGGTGTCAGGGATTCTGTTTGCTCTAGAATCTAGTTCTGAGCTAGCTGGGTCAGTGTCATGTACCATGCACGTATAAATAAAGGGTGACTTGGTGTTGGGAGATTGGCCATCATGGGGATGTTTCAGTATACTTCTTACATTGTGAACTAAAGGTGTTGAGGATAATTTTGATTGAGGTAATGGTGTTAAATGGGCTGCTGATTTGTTTATGTGAGCACCCAAAGTTAAAATTACTCCTAGTGTCCGGAATGAGAACTTTAAGTAGCTGAGGAATAATGATTGCAGCATCGCTGGAAAAGAATTTTTGAAATTCCTGGTGGAAAAGGTCAGCTATCAGTTATTAGTGTCCCAGTCAACTGCAGAACATAGTAGAAGGCAACAAAAGATATCAATATTGTTAACCCCAACTCTACAGTCAAATGTTAGTTCAACATAAATTCAGCAAGAAATACAATTCTATCTGGGATTATGGTGGTGCAAGAAGCCTCTCTTGCAATGATATTAGCAAAGGAGAAAAAGGTATTGCAGGATAGGGCCATCAATGACAAACTGCATCCTTCGATAGTTTTTCAGTGAGGGAACCTGAGGGAACCTTGTTTGCCAGTATTTAAATTTAAATAGCTCACTCAAGATTCTTAAGCTTCAAAGTAGCTCGTTAATTCCAAATTTAAGAAAAATATTGGGAAAGTGAACCTTTCAGTGCAGTTATCTTTATTTGTCTGTGATGACACTTCTGACCCTTATATACATTAGTCAACTTGGCCACATCAAAGATTGGGTTCCCATGGAGATGCAGCTGGCCAAAGATATTTTAAAGTGAAATTATATGACCTGTCTAAAATCAAACCTCAAATGGAGAGATCACCCTGCCTGACCAATGAAAAGTTGATTTGAATATTAAAATAACCGATAGAATGATCACAGACAAAACCAGAAATTCAAGGACACCCTGAATAAAAGTAGGAATAAAGATATCCCTATCATGAATAACACAATGTAATAAAGGATTTCTTAATATAAAATGATTGCTCTATTCTTGGCTGAACTGTTGCGATGACTTTCAGTTAAGTAGGAGCAGTGAAAGAATTAGTCATTACTGTTTAGGAAGCTGTGAACATTCTGTTTTATGGATCAGAACTTTCACAAAGTCTCAAACTACACTTTTTCAGTGAAAAATTGTGCAAATTATTATAAATTTAGAAGCCTTTTGTTTCATTCATTCATAGGATGAGGGTGTCACTGGCTAGGTCAGCATATTATAGCCTATCCCTAATTGGGCAGTTAAGAGTCAGCCACATTGCTGTGGAGTCAGATGTGGTTCAGACCAGGTAAGGATGGCAGTTTACTTCCCTGAAGAACACTAGTGAACTAGATGGGTTTTTCCTACAATTGTTGATGGTCATCATTGGACTGTTAACTTGAGATTTTTTAAAAATTGAATTCAGTAATATTTGGAGGAATTCAAATTCCACTATTGACTACGGTAGAATTCAAACACAGCAGTATGGAACTTATTAGATTACTTACAGTGTGGAAACAGGCCCTTCGGCCCAACAAGTCCACACTGACCCGCCACCCACCCATATCCCTACATTTACCCCTTACCTAACACTACGGGCAATTTAGCATGGCCAATTCACCTGACCCGCACATTTTTGGACTGTGGGAGGAAACTGGAGCACCCGGTGGAAACCCACGCAGATACGGGGAGAACGTGCAAACTCCACACAGTCGGTCACCTGAGTCGGGAATTGAACCCAGGTCTCAGGCGCTGTGAGGCAGCAGTGCTAACCACTGTGCCACCGTGCCGCCCTTTATCTGGGTCCCTGGATTAACAATGCAGTATTAATACCACAAGGCTGTTGCTTCTTTTATGTAGTGATCAGAAGTTGAAATGAATTGTAAAGTAACCATTTCCTATTTATTCTAGTCATCAGTCAAGCTGATATATCAGCTTAAAACAATGATAAGTTACCTTTATTTATGTAGCACATTTAAGACAATGAAATGCCTCACTGTGCTTTACAAGAGCATTATAAAGGAAAGTTTGACACCAAAGTATGTAAGGAGATACCAAGGCAGGTGACCAAAAGCTTAATATTTAAGACACACAGTTTTATCAAGTGTCTTAAAGAGCAGGATAGAGATGGTGAGGGAGAGAGGTTCAGGGAAAGAACTTCAGCATTTACAGCCTCTGCAGTTGAAAGCACAGCCACGAATGGAGGAGTAATTAAAACTGGGGTCTCACAAGAGGACAGGATTAACTGGGCACGAAAATCTCAATTGTTTGTTGGACTGAAGGGCATTACAGAGACATGGAGGGGTGGGTTCTTGGAGGAGTTTGAAGACAAAGACAAGAATTTGAAAATTGCAAATTTGAGAGCCAAAATAAGTTTTGTGAGTAGTAGCACAATAGGTGAAAGGGACTTACGGCAAGTCAGGCATAGATACAGAGTTGTGGATGACCAAAGGTACGATGTGGAAAGTCAGCCAGGTACATGTTTGCCTGGTCAAGTATAGGGGTAATGAGGGCAAGAATGGGGGCTACATGGCAGAAGAGTCGATACAGGGGTGGGGTTAAAAGTGGAAATGGGTGATCTTGGTGAATGATGTGGTTGGAAGCTCGTCTTGGGTCAGATGTCATGCAAAGATTGTGAAGAATCCGGTTTACCCTTATGTGGTTGCCAGGGTGGGGAAGACAGTGATTTGGCAAGAGATTGTGATGGAAATCAGCCACAGTGCGGTCAGTTTTCCCAATGTTTCATTGGAAGAAGTTACTGATCTTCCAGTACTAGATCTCAGATATGTAGTCTGATCATTTATTATAAAGGCTTCAGGAGTCAGGAAAGGTTGGTAGTGAGGTAGAGTTAGATGTCATCACTGCACTTTTGGATGATGTCACTAAGTAAAAGCATGTAAATGAAATATGGGGATGGATTCCTTCAGGGCACCAGAGTTAATGGTGTGGGAACAGGAAGAGAAAACATGATAGGCAATTCTCTAGCTGTGTTTAGATATTTAGAATGGAGCCTGGTGAATACAGCTCCAACCAGTTGATCGAGACAAGGAGGCATTGGAGGAGGATGATTTATGGTCAAAGCTGCAGGTAGATCAAAAGCAAGAGGAAGGAAGGATAATCTGTCACCCGTGATTTTGTCTTGAAATATCTCAGTACTGTGTAGGACAGCAATACAACTGGGGATTCAAAAAAGAGAGCAGATAAGTGAAAGGCATGAAGACAGGAGGGAGGAGTGTAGGAGCGATAAGAGGAAAAGAAATAAACAAAACAAGGAGAAAGGATTGGAAATTGAAATAGTGTACTTGGAGAAACACAGGGAAAACACACAGAACATAGTCTTGCTAACATCGTAATTATTAGAAAGTACAAACTCTAGTTGTAAAAGGAGGACATCAGAGGGAGTTGAGACTTTAAGATCCTTGGCAGAAAAAGTTGATGAAAATGGGCTTGGACTTGCCAGAAAGCACCAATGAATTCTTATCCAAGTTGGGGCAAGTGATGATTGGCAAGTAAGGTCGGGAAACTACTTGAAAGCTACTGTTTTGGAGACACAAGGATGGAAGTATTTCCATGAGGGTGAACGTCCAGAAGATTTGCAGAATTTGCTTTGAAACAGAAAGATAGTGGCAACATTGGAGGTCCACTGTAAGATCCAGATGGGGTAGAGAGAGGCCACTTAGGCCTGGGTAGTGAACATCTGGCTGGGAATGGACTGTAGATAAAACTAATAAATAAGGACAATTAGGTATCATGTCATAGACTCAATGGGGAATAGCATCAGAGCAGATGATCTATGAACAGACCAAAATCATTTGATAAGCAACTGATCAGTAGATCAGGAATAAAAACTCAGTCCTACAGTAGACACCTACATCATCAAATTCACTTGTCTTTGGATATCCAGAAATTTGGAAACTAATTTTGAGAAAAGATCTGCTCACAAAGAACAGGGATAGCAAGGCGAAGATATGTAATAGGAGCCAGTGGGGTATGTGGTTTATTCTATGGGGAAAGGGTAAAAGAAATTGCTTTCATATCCCCAGGATACCTTATTGTGCTTCAGATGTAAATCATTACTTTTTGAAGTGTGCTCACTGTTATTGTCACTTCTCACTGAGAAATGCAACAGGGAAGGTATGCATACCAAGGCCCATCAAATAGCAAGAAGATAAATGATCAGCTTTTCTATCCTTCCAAGTTCTAATTGAAGGATTCATGTTGGTCAGGTCACTGCAACTCTTCCCAGTGAAAGCTGAGATTTACACCTCATCCAAAAGGAACCATTTTCCATCTTACACTACTTCCTCAGCACTGCACCAAAATGGCCAGCTACATTATGTGGTTTCAGTCTCTGTGTGCCCTATACTAAAATGTTAATTAAGAGTATTATGGGAGGGAAAATGCTTTAGTTTTCGTTACTGTATGGATCTGAGGCTCTGATCATTTCATTCCAGACGTGACCAGCTTTCTCTATTGAAGTATTCTGTAAAAATTTAATTTCTAACTCTGATGAAGGGCTTATGCCCGAAACTTCAAATTTCCTGTTCCTTGGATGCTGCCTGACCTGCTGCGCTTTAACCAGCAACACATTTTCAGCTCTGATCTCCAGCATCTGCAGACCTCACTTTCTCCTACAGCAAACACTGCATTTGGTTCAACTTAATGGCCTTTGTATAAAAGTCAGTCCTTGGTGAGGTCAATGAGGACTGTAGGCAGGAAATGATGGGAGGCCACAGTCAGTCAAGGGGCTACTCAGATTCTTGTTTCAGGATTTTGCCAGAATCATGGTCAATCAGGCACTTGGTCTTACCAGACTCCAGTGATCTGTGTCTGCACAATCCGGCAGTGGGACTCGGTCAATCCTGCAGATAAGCTGCAACATTCAGGGTGCTTTGGTTGTATTGTTCCAGACTGGCTGGCCAACTGTTCCTGTAGTTAGACAAGGGAAATAACTGAGTACCATGACAGGGAATGACAGAGCTGTTAGTGGTGATGCAGGAAGCAGTGCAGTTGATAAGGGTCCCTTGTCAGTGAGCAGGACGTGCAGTGGGCAGCCAGGCTTAATGGGTGGGTGAGAGCTGCTGAGTGGACATGCTGTCAGCAATAATAAGAGTTATCGCATGTGAACCCTGGCTGCAAGTTATTGTGCAGTTGCACAGTTTGAGTGAGTGGTGGCAGAGAGAAGATGGTTGCAGTTACCATCATGGCTGATGTTTCTCAACTCCATCCTCCTGTTTTGTCTCCTTGAGAACCCTTACTAATCAGGAACCTATCTATCTTTGTATTTAATACACTAAATGAGGTGACCTCCAAAGCCTTCTGCCACAATGGGTTCCACAGAGTTACCACCCTTTGGCTGACCCAATTCTTTCTCACCTGTGTTCTAAAGGGTTGTCACTTCACTCTGAGGCTGTGACCTCAGGGCCTAGTCTCTCCTACTGGCTGAACCTTCTTCTCCTTGTCCACTCTGTACAGGCCTATCAGTATTCTCCAAGTTTCAATCAGAACCCTGCTCCATCCTTCTAAACTCCATTGAGTACAGACCCAGAGTCCTCAACTGCTTATCATATGAATAAGATCTTCATTCCTAGGATGATTCTTGTAAACTTCCTCTGGTCGCATCCAAGGCCAGCACATTCTTCCTTAGACACAGAATCCAAACTATTCACAATATTCCAAGTGTGGTCTGACCAGAGCTTATCCTGCCTCAGCAAGTATATATCTGCTCTTATATTCTAGCCCTCTCAAAATGAATGCTAACATTGCATTTGCCTTCCTAACTGCCAACTGAACCTGCATTGTTAACCATAGAATAGAACCGTAGAATCCCTACAGTATGGAAACAGGCCATTCAGCCCAACAAGTCCACACTGACACTCTGAAGAGTGTCACACCCATACCCATTCCCCTACCTTATTACTCTGTACTTCCCATGACCAATGCACCTAACCTGCACACCCCTGGACACTATAAGCAATTTATTGTGGCCAATTCACCTAACCTTCATATTTCATTACTGTGGGAGGAAACCCATGCAGACACAGGGTGAATGTGCAAATTCCACACAGACAGTCACCTGAGGTTGGAATCGAACCCAGGTCTCTGGCACTATGAGGCAGCAGTACTAACCACTGAACCACCATGCCACTGTGCCTTCAGAGAAACCTGAGCTGGACTCCAAAGTCCCCTTGTGCTTCAGATTTCCGAAGCCATTACCTATTTAGAAAATAGTCTACACCTCTATTCTTTTTACCATAGTGCACAACCTCACTCTTCCCACATTGTGTTCCATCTACTACTTCTTTGCCCATACATCTAGCCTGCCCAGGTCCTTCTGCAACACCCCCTTCCACAACACTAATTGTTCCTCCACCTATCTTTGTATCTTATGCAAACTTAGCAACAATTCCCTCAGTTCCTTTATCGAGATCGTCAATGTCAATCATGAAAGTTTGTGGTCCCAACACTGATCCCGATGGAACTCCACTAGTCACCGGCTGTCATCCTGAAAAAGACCCCTTTATTCCTATTCTCTGTCTTCTGCCAGTCAGTCAATCCTCTATCCATACTGATACCTTATCCCTAACACGATGGGCTCTTTTCTTATTTGGCAGCCTCCTGCATGGCGCCTTATCAAACGCCTTCTGAAAATTCAAATAGATCACATCCACTGGCTCTCCTTTGCCTAACTTGTCCATTACCCCCTTAAAGAATTCTAATAGATTTGTCAGGCATGATCTCCCCTTGAAAAAGCTGTGCCCTATTTTAACATGTACTTCCAAGTACTCCACAATCTCATCCTAATAATGGACTCTAAGATCTTATCAAGGACCTAAGTCAGGCTAACCAGCCTACTGTTTCCCATCCCCTGCTTCCCTCCTTTCTTAAACACCTGGACTACTATCGCAGTCCAGGCTGGCTGGGACTGGTAGCATGATCACCTTTGCCAGTCTGCAAGACAAAGCACTGCCTTCCTTTCCACCACCCATCCACCAGTACCTCTGGGTTCCTGTCAGCAAACCGAGGAGCTAACTTGCCATATTTTTGGCCACCTTCTAGGGGCTATGACACAGTGTGAAAGACAGTTCCTGCCTTGCACCATCTGAAATGCTGTGGAGCTTAGCTGTAATTATGATGCAAAGCCCTGGCAGTGGTGATTGTTTTGCCTCTCCTGCCACACAGTCCCACGATATGGGCACAGTAGAAGGTCATTTAACATAATTAATGGAATGTAGTGCAGAAGGTGGCATCATAAAAGCTGTCGTGGGCCAGGATGGATTGGGTGCCATGAATCCTACTGGAACATAAATTACCTAAAACTGGAAACTTGCAGCCCACGGTATCTATAATTAATCCTAGATATCAAAGCTGTTTTGTCACACACAGACAAAACACGCTAAATGCAAATATTATGCAATAATTGAGGCAATTTCAACAAAAGGCTTGTGTGAAATTTCTTCACATCTACTTGAAACAAGCAGTTTACACTTCTTTTCTATTGCAAAGGGGGTTCACTTGGATGTATCAATGTGCTTGTTGCTGTTACCGTGCAGTGCACTTTCTAGATATTTTTTGATATTTAATGAAATGCCGCATGGTTGGCAGCACGGAGTGGATTATTTTTTTTTGATGAATATTTGATTCATGACTTCTTCTGTATTGCACATAATTTGGCTATTGCAGTCGAAGAAGCAATTACACAAACTGTGCCAAATTCCTTCTTGTATAATTCTAATAAGCTAAATGTATTGAGGAGCACAAATTGAGGAGCTCAGGAGATAACAAGGCTAATTACATTTTCCAGATGAATGTAATTGTTAATTATTTTCTAATTAAATACAAGATGATGGAAAAGAAACCTTGTAAATTGACAAGACTTTAAATTCAGAGATAGAAGTAAATGGCTGGGTTTTTGTGAAATAGACAAGAAATGGAAGTCAGGTAAGTTCCTGAACCTTCAAACACATCTGCATTAAGAGGCTGCTCCACAATTTCTTTGTTCCGGGAGGTAGTGGCCCAGCAGAGCTGATGGTGCAGGCCTTAGCTGCCAGTGGATGGGGAAGCTGCCAGCCTGGAATGACGGCCACCATCCACTGAGGCAGACAAGCAGGAGGCTGGGAGAATACAGCAAGCCAGGCAGCATCAGGTGAAGAAGTCGACGTTTCGGGTGTAACCCTTTGCCAGGGCTCATGAAGAAGGGTTACACCCGAAACATCGACTTCTCCACCTCTTGAAGCTGCCTGGCTTGTTGTATTCTCCCAGATTCCTGCCTGTTTACGTTAGATTCCAGCATCTGCAGTTTTTTTAGTCTTTAACCATTTACTGAGGCAGCAGCCTAGTTGTAATCGTGACTGTTTGGCCCTCTATCTCTCACCTGTCACCCCTGACCCTCCCCAGCACCTTCCCTATGTCCCCTTAAATCTCCAGTGCCCCCTATTTTCCTCTACATTGCTCATGTGTCATCCACAAACACCCTGCAAGTATCCGTTACTTTCAGATATCATGACCCCTTAACAAGACTGGTAAGTCTTTGAAATTCTGATTTAATGAGCAAGAGACTTTGAAAGTTTCCTCTGTTAAACAAAGCATATATTCTGGTCTTCAAACAAGTATTTAAAATGAGGCCACCTAGGAACTGTATCAACAAATCAGGCTGAACAGAGAGCTATCATTTCTCCTTCTGGACTGCGTTTAGTAAAGAATTCATAATGAAGCCAAAAATGGCTACTGAATTTAACCTTGTAGGCCAAATAGCTTTCATGGGAGCCTTGATTGATTATCTCTATTGCTTTGTAATAAGCTAATCTTCGTTTGAAAGGATTTCTCAATGTTTGGCTAAACAAGGTTGCTACAGCACTCCTATCGAAATGCAATGCCTCTTTGGTCTTTGCAAGTATGAAGGAATCCTTTGCCCTGTAAATGGAAATATTGCTCAAAAGTGACAGTTAACTATCAATCATCACTAATTTGTCCATTCTCTATGGAAGCACTATGACCAATCAGAATCCATTTAACCAATCAGAATCCATTAATCAGCCAAACGCTGCTCTTCTCTCATACAGTAATGAATGTTAATTTTCCTCTCTGTGTTCTTGTGAATTATCTCAATGAGTGCAAGCCCAAAAGCTTTGAAAAATGTCTTTTTTTTCCCCAAGCAATACTCAATTTAAATGATCCTTTCCTCAATATTTGTTATAAAATGAGCAAGTGCTGTATTTTTAATAGTGATGAAATGCTGATCAAGAAGATTCATTCAGATAGCACTGAAAAGACAGCATTCTGGTGACTCCATACCAAAGCTTGATTGGAAATAATTTAAATAGACTAACCTTTGTCTCACCCACATTCATTGTAATTCATTACATCTGTATAATATTTGCCATCAAATCTATGAAATGTAAAAGGCAATGAAAATCAGCCCAAGGTCCCGGATTTTAAAAAAAACAAACCATAAGATGAAGCAGAAAACTGGACCGATGACGAAGGTAATGACTGAGTGAAGGAAATGAGGAATAGTGTTGAATGCTTATTTTTCAAGGAAGGTGTTTGTGAGGGGTCAGTCCTTAGATTACTGCATTTTTCTGATACATTTTAATGATCTGATTTGGAAATACATATTACAATTACTAACTTTGGACTTATTGTGAGGGGGAACAGTGATCCACTTCAAGAAGACAATCAGGCTGATGGAAAGAGCAAATATAGGCAGAAGACATTTAAGTGATAAGCGATACATTTTGGGATGAAGATCCTGGAGAGGGACTATAAACTAAAGAGAACAATTCTAAAGGGGTGCAGGGTACAGAGGAACCTGGATGTTTCTATGCATAAGTCCTTGTAGTTTGTAGGTCAGGCTGAGAAACCGATTAAAAAGGCCACAGAGATCTCAGCTTTATTATTAAAGGCAGCGTGTTCAAAAGCAAAGATGTTATGATGAAACTTTATGCAATACTGATTTGGCCTCAGCTGAAGTGTTGTGTCCAGTTCTGAACCCTGTACTCTCAGAAAGAATTGAAGGTTTTGGAGAGGATGCAGAAAAGATGCACAAGCATGTTTCCTAAAATGAGGGACTTTAGGTGCGTGAATCAACTGGAGAAGCTGGTGGTGTTTTCCTTAAGAGAAGAAAAGTAGAGAGGAGGTTTGTTAGAAACGCTGAAAATGTGTTGCTGGTTAAAGCGCAGCAGGTCAGGCAGCATCCAAGGAACAGGAAATTCGACGTTTCAGAAGGGCTTATGCCCGAAACATCGAATTTCCTGCTCCTTGGATGCTGCCTGACCTGCTGCGCTTTAACCAGCAACACATTTTCAGCTCTGATCTCCAGCATCTGCAGACCTCACTTTTTCCTCGAAGATTTGTTAGAAAGCCAGGCAACAGCGAGTGATAATTCTCATCTTGTTAGAGAGTCAAGGACGAGAGGACAAAAGAGCCAATAATGACGCAGGGATACACAATTTTATGCAGCAAGTTATTAAGATCTAGGAAACACTGTCAGAGGAAGCCTGCAAAATTCTGGCCTGCTGAAGGGAACTGGATCAGCATCAGAAGACAAAACATTTGCATGGCTCCAGGGGAAGGCCTCCTGTTGTGCTGTAACCATTATCTGATGCTGTGAAATATTATGAAAGCTAGAAAACAAAGTAGCACAGGCATACCGCATCAAACAAACAAATTAGAATGTTAGAAAACTGGTTCAAAGAGTTATTGGCTTCACCTGCCTTTATGAGAAAAACGACATTTAGAATGGCAGAATGCATTTTGCTTGAGCCTCGTGCACTGTAGGTATAGTGCACAATACCCAGAGTTCATCCCAGCTGCCTCTTAGGTCTAAATAGAGTGTAATCACCACTGATGCTGCCTGAACTGCTGTGCTCTTCCAGCACCACTAATCCAGAATCTGGTTTCCAACATCTGCAGTCATTGTTTTTACCAATGTTTCTGACTACCCCACTGATTTTCCTCATGGCTGTTAAAAACTGGCATCTTTATGAAGTCTGGTCTAAATCGATTCCGTGATGCCAGGTTGACTTACCTGCAGAAAGAAATGGCTTTGCCAGTAATTCAGTTGTATCAAACTACAAAGTTAAAACTCACACAACACCAGGTTACAGTCTAACAGGTTTATTTGGAAGCACTAGCTTTCAGAGTGCTGTTCCTTCATCAGGTGGGTGTGGAGTATAAGATTGTAAGACACAAAATTTATTGCAAAAGTTTACAGTGTGATTTAAATGAAATTATATATTGTTTGTTAAGTATCTCATCTTTTACAATGAACATTTTAAATGTTTGAGCCTAGCGCACTGTAGGTATAGTGCACAATACCCAAAGCCCATCCCAGCTGCCTGTTAGATCTAAATAGAGTGTAATCACCACAGAACAATGTTTCTGGCTTCCTCACTGATTAGGTTCATTCTAAGAGATGAGAGATGTAACAAACAATCCAGTGCTCTGAAAGCTTATGATTTCAAATAAACCATTGGACTCTAACTTGGTCTCTTGTGACTTCTGACTTTGCCCATCCCAATCCAAAACTGGAAACACCACATCATGGCTAATATGGCCAATCAAACACATACAAGAATTGCTAAAACAAGTATTGCCTTTGAGCAGACTTCAACACCAGTCTGGCAATGAAGAGGAATAAATGTGGGTCTGCCAGATTGGAAGCCTATAACGCATTAACACTACACTGTGCAACAGGCATGTGAGACTTGGACTGTGTACCAAACTGATGCTTTCACTTGAGCTGCTTTCAAGACTTCCAAAGATCAGATGGCAGGACAAAACACTAGAGACTGAGGTGCCTACCAAGGCTAGTGTGCCAAGTATCGTTCCCATGTGAGACATTGACAGTTGGGCTGGTCATCTAGCCACACTGTATGACACTCACTTACTGAAGAATCTCTTCTACGGAGCACTTGAGCCTGAGATGTGCTCTCACAACAGTCAAAGGAAGTGTCATAAGGACATGTTGAAGACATTGCTTCGGAGTTTTGATATTGGCTTCAAGTCCTCGGAGAAGCTTGCCCAAGATCATGGCACCTAGCACAACTAAATACAAATCAGAAACAAAAACGGAAATAGCTGATGAAACTCAGCACATCCAGCAACGTCAATGGTGAGAAAGCAAAGTTAACATTTCGGGTTCAAGTGACTCTTCCTCAGTTCTCTCCACAGATGTTGCCAGACCTGCTGAGTTCCTTCAGCTATATTTGTTTTTACTTCAGATTTGCAGTATTTGCAGGTCTTTGCTTTGTGCTTCATTAAAAATCAGCGTGGCCTCCATTGAAAGTAGGTGCATTTTAAAGGCTGAGAGTGGAGAAAATCCCAACTAGAAATTTCAGTTAGTTGCAGCATCCTGTCCTATTGGCAGCAGAACCTTCCAAGTACAGATCAATCGTGGCAGTCTCCTGTGAAACCTACTGCCCACTCTATATACTGAACCTGGTCAGCTACACCTTGAATAGCCACCAAGACCACCAAGTCAGAGGACCAAACGTGATTCACACTAAAATATAGAAATCATGTCAGGACCAGGCATACCTAAAGCCTAAAAATACATTAATTGGATGTGGATTAGATTAGATTCCCTACAGTGTGGAAACAGGCCCTTTGGCCCAACCAGTCCACACCGACCCTCCAAAGAGTAACCCACCCAGAGCCATTTCCCTCTGACTAATGCACCTAACACTATGGGCAATTTAGCATGGCCAATTCACCTGATCTGCACATCTTTGGACTGTGGGAGGAAACTGGGGCAAACCCATGCAGACACAGGGAGAATATGCAAACTCCACATAGACAGTCACCAGAGGCTGGGATCAAACCTGGGAATCTGGTGCTGTGAGGGTGCAGTGCTAACCACTGAGCCACCGTGCCACCCTGGCTGGGCTAGCATTTTTGCTTATCTCGACTTGCCTATGTTCAGGTGGGTTGCTTTATTGAACCACTGCAGCCCATTTGCTGTAGGTAGACCCACAATGTTGTTGGGGAGGGACTTATAGGATTTCGACGCAGTGAGACTGAAGGAATGATTATAATATTTCCAAATCGGGACAGTGAGCAGCTTGGAAGGGAACTTGTCTGTGGTGATATTCCTTGTGTATCTGCTAATGATAAGAGAGCATGCATATAACCAAGTGCCAGAAAATGACCATCTTCAAGAATGGAGAATCCAACCATCTCCCTTTGATTTTCAACGTTATTATCAGTGCTGCATCCTCTACCATCAACATTCTGGGAGTTTCCATAGTTAGAAATATAACTGCACCAGCCATTTAAAAATAGCTTTCTTCTAGCCAACCTGTTCTGCAATGTTATTATAGTTATATAAAAACTGTGGCTGCAGGAACAGGTCGGAGGCTGGAATTTGTGGGGACACCTCATGACTCCCTCAAGCCTGTCCATCATCTGGAATGTGCAAATCAGGAATATGATGGAATACTCTCCACTTTCCTGAATGAGTGTAGTTCCAGCAACACTCATAAAGCTCAGCAATACCCAGGACATAGCAGACTGCTTGATGTCACACCCTATCCACTACCTCAAGTGTATACTTCTCCATCACCAATACACACTGGTAACCAGCTCCAAGATGTGCTGCAGCAATTTGTCAAGGATCCTTGAACAGGACCTGCCAAACGTGTGGCCACTACTATCTGCAATGGTAGCAGATATATGTGGTGAGTACCACCACCTACAAGTTCAATGTTGTCATTTTGTGAGTTACCATCCAAGATGCACATCGTCCTCATTTGGAACTATACAACTGATCTTGCCAAACGTGTGGCCACTACTATCTGCAATGGCAGCAGATATATGTGGTGAGTACCACCACTACAAGTTCAATGTTGTCATTTTGTGAGTTACCATCCAAGATGCACATCGTCCTCATTTGGAACTATACAACTGATCCTTCACAATATCCTAACTACATCAAGTGGACTGCAGTGCTTCAAAAAGGCAGCTCACTATCACTGTCTCTAGGGCAATCAGGAGTGGGTAATAAATGTGGGCCTTGCCAGCAATGCCATTGATTGAATGAAAAAAATTGGGATTTCCATTATCTCCAAGCATGCAACATCTGTGAAGATAAAAGGGAAGATTAGCTGGCCAATTCGAACTAAGGCACTGGGTTAGAATAACAACATTATTCCCCAAATTTGGACTGTTGCTTGAAACCTCTTTGATGTATCTTTGATGAAGGACTAATGGATAATTGGAAATTCCAGGAGGCTATCATTTCATGAAAGATTTCTGGCCAACTCCTCCCCAGTTGCAAGTGGTGCCTCTTTAATATTTACTCGGTTAGCCAGGTTTCGATGATGCAGTGATACTTCCTTTGGGTCTGCCATGCATCTTCAGAATTTGGACTTTAGAATGACCGGAGGACTGGAACAAAAGCCATAACTGAACTGTTTCTGATGTTTGAGTAACTTATTACTGGCCTATTATGGTTCATTAGGATAGCAGGCTATCAGCTACAAAACAAACAGGATTGGTCAGCCCTTCCCCTGAACCTGCTGGCAGCTGAAGGGTTAGGTGTTTACATGCTTTGTTTACCATTCAAACCCATTTAGTTATGGTTATAAATGAGTACTCTCAACAGAGAAAAGGTCACAAATTGATAAGGAGTTTAAATGCCAAGCACAGCATCCCATGACTATGTCAGCGGGCTGTCTGTCCTCTGATATCTGCTTAAAATTTGAGAGATGTTGTTTTGCCATGTCTCAGTTTGACATTTATTTGTTTTTGAATGCGAAACCATAGAATTACTTTCAGTAGATCAGTCTGTATCTGAAAGCTTTTTACAAAGTTGTGGAAGAAATGCCTGGACGTGGGATTAAGTTGGATAATCCAGTGTCCAGGAGCATAGATACGGGGCAGGAGCTTTAGAGGGGATGCGAGAAAATGTTTTTTACACCCAGAGGATGATGGCAATCTGGAACCCACTGCCTGTAAGGGTGGTGGAAGCAGAAACTCTCATAAGATTTATGAAATATTTAGAGATGTGCTTGTGATGTCAAGTCATGCAGGTAGTTCTGGGATAATGTGCACTTTGGCAACGCGATTTGGCTATGATGTCACTGAAGAATTAGGGAACAGTATTTTCGAGAACACTTCCTTCTGTTTGCAATAGCATGATTCCAGCAGGGATCAGGGATTTGTGGGCCTCATTCTGCACATGTGCCGATGTTGACAGAGCAGCTTTCTGTGAGAGGGACTGTACAGAGAGCAGCTTTCTTACATTTTTTTAAAATGTACTGTGTTAAATTTACTTTTATTTAATTAATAAATATGGTTTCAGCCTTTGTTCAGACTATGCTTTGTGTTAGACTTCTGGGTGTTTTATGAGCAATCACGAGTGATATTTTTTGCTGGTCTGCCCCAACCTCATTTTTCCCATAGACCACATTATTCTATCAAGTGATTTTCTATTAAGTGAGGTTACACTGGAATGCAACTATGGCATTATAGGAGAACTACCTGTACACAATTGTGAGGCCAAGTGCTGACAAAAGGGATTAGAATAGGTGCTTATTTTAGATCAGCACAGTTTGATCGGTCAAGAAACCTTTTCTATGATTCTGAAAAGGACAGGACGACCCGTGCCAGTTCTTTAAGATTCATTGATTTTCTATTCTTTAACTCTAACTACAGAATCTTTAAGATCTATCAGACAGTGTGACAGTAGCATGGTAGAACATGAGTTCCCAAAAAAGCAAAACATGTGTTCATCTGCAGAGCACCTCTTTTAAATTATACTTTTGATTTTCTCTCCATGTGACTTGGCTCTTGCAAAGCCAGTTTAGAAGCTTTCAGAGCCATTGGGCCCACTAATTTGGCCTGTATTTCATGCTCCCACATCTTTGTTGTCTCATATGCCTGAATTCTTCTGTCCATGGAATTGCAACCAATTATCTTTTGAGCCCATTTAAATTATTCCTTCACATTGGCATGCAAAAAAAAAGTTTGAGCTTCCTCTTTTCCCCTGCTGTTCTGGTGAACTAATTGGCATTTGAACTGTTTAAGATTTGTAATCAGTTAATATGGTTCTCTGTTTCCGTTCCTGTCCACCTGATGAAGGAGCAGCCCTCCGAAAGCTTCCAATTAAACCTGTTGGACTATAATCTGGTGTTGTGTGATTTTTAACTCTGTTCCTGTCAAAAGCTTGAAAATGGGGTAAAAACAATGACTGCAGATGCAGGAAACCAGATTCTGGATCAGTGGTGCTGTAAGAGCACAACAGTTCAGGCAGCATCCGAGGAGCTGCTCATTGGATGCTGCCTGAACTGCTGTGCTCTACCAGCACCACTGATCCAGAAAGCTTGAAAATGTCCGCCTTCCCCAGATCTTGCATTGTGGATACACGGAGAGCCCTGAGGAGCCTGTGGCTTCTCACAGCAGCTTTGGCTCTGCAGCAGCACAGAGAGGAGCAAACACATGTCAAATATCGAATCATGCTCCAGCTGTGCCAACACTTGTTATCAGAGGGATTCTGCACAGTTTATTTTCAATTATTTTGTGACTGGTATTATCTCTTTGGAGGAAAGGAGAAACTCTCCTTCCATCCATACAGGAACAAAATCCATCACTCTGGCACGGAGCCCTGAATTTCTTCCAACACCAGTGAAATTTTGAATTGGATTGCAGTTGAATGCAATGTGTGCCGTGCAGGAATATGTCAGCATACAGACCTGGTTTCTCCTGACTGCTTTGCTTTTCAGTAGGCAGGCAAGATGGTTGCGAAGACAGCAGCTGAGGAATGTCACAGGACTGTAGTATCGAGTTTGTTTCTTCATGTGGTCAAAGAGGGCTGAGGTGGTCACGGCATTGTGGCAGTGAGAAAGGGACTCACCGAGTGCACGTCAGTAGGAACAGGCAGTAGCGTGGCTGCAGATGGCAATAATGAGCCTACAGCTGACTTTCCACTTGACCCTTCTCTGCTGTTACCTTTGGGTAAAGCCAAGAGAAAGACATATATTTATATTGGTCCTCACCTTCCATCCCACTAATTTCTGAATACAGTGCAATAACCTCCACCACTCCTGTCACCTTCAGTCAGACCCCGCCATCAGATTCTCCTTATCCCTATGTGCGTTCCGCAGGGACCATTCCCTCCGTGACTCCCTTGTTAGGTTCGCCTCCACCCCCACCCAATCCACCTTCCACTCCTGGTACCTTCCCCTGCCACTGCCCAAGGTGTAAAACCTGTACCCACACCTCCTCCCCCCTTCCCCCCAACCTCCGTCAATGGCCAAAAAGGATCTTTTCACATCCAGAAGAGATTTTCCTGCACATCCAAACACCTCATTTATCACATCCGTTTCTCTTGATGTAGTCTCCTCTACATCAGGAAGACAGAATGCCTACTCACAGAAAGTTTCAGGGAACATCTCTGGGACACATGCACCAAACAAGCCCCACCACCCTGTGGCCGACCACTTCAACTCCCCCTCCCACTTCCCCAAAGACATGCAAGTCCTGGACCTCCTTCACTGCCAAATCAAAGCCACCCACCAATTGGAGGAAGAATGCCTTATCTTCCACCTTTAGGGCCCTTCAACCACATGGCATCAATATCGAATTCACTAGTTTCCAAATCTCTCCTACCTCCAACTCATCCCAGATCCATTCTTCCAACTTGGCACCTCCCTCTTGAACTGTCCTACCTGTCCATCTCCCTTCCCACCTATCCACTCCAACCTCCCCTCATACCTATCATAATTACCCCCATCTGCATCCACCTATTGCCCTCCCATCTATCTTTCCCCCAGTCCCACCCCACTCCCCTATTTATCCCCTTCCCACTCCACATTCCTGATGAAGGGCTTATGCCTGATGACACATCAACTCTCTAGCTCTTTGGGCACTGCCTGGCTTGCTGTACTTTTCCAGTGCCACCCTTTTCAACTCTGATTCTCCAGCATCTGCAGTGTACACTTTCTCCTAATGTATTTATATTATGCCAGAAACGGTTGGAAACCTCAATATTGAGTGTGAATAAGATTTCATAATGTTTAGGATCTAATGTCACTTTGATACAGTTAGGCATGACATTGTTAAGTGCTGGGCTCCTTCTACACAGACACAAAGTAAGAAAAGTGGTCAGAACATAGATTTGAAATGCGTAGGCAGGGAGGAAATGGGTGACTAGTAGGCTGTCTGAAAAAACAGGCAATGCAGGATTCCCCAAGTCTACCATGCTTGCTCATTGGTATTCCATTTGGAAAGTGATTATGTGTAGCCATAGGGGCGACACATAATTGGGGGGGTGTAGCCATAGCCAAACCCAAAGCGCTATGGAAAGCACAGGGAAGGAGGATGAAGAATGGAAAAGCAATAATCATAGTCAGGGGTTGAGATAGACTTTCTAGTGGCAGTGAAAATGACTTCAGGATACTGTGTAGCCAGGGGCAAGGATGTCATGGAGCAGATGCAGGGGTGGGGGTAATCCATCAGAGGTTGTGGTCCACATTGGTACCAACAGCATGGATAGGAAGAGGGATGAGGGCCTGATAGCAGTTTTCAGGTAGTTAGGGTAGAAAGTAGAAATTCAGGAGCAGTGATCTCAGGATTACTCCCAGTGCCATACTCTAGAGAGTGTAAGAACAAAAGGATCAATCTATTGAATACATGGCTGTGGAACTGATGTGGGAGGGAAGTGATCAGATTTCTGAGAAATTAGGACTGGGTCGGAGGAAGCTGGGACCTGTACATACTGGATAAGTTACCCCTTACTGGGACTGGGAATGATATCCTTGCAGGGAGATTTGCTAATGCTGTTGAGGTGGGTTTAAACTAACTCGTCAGGAAGATGGGAACCTCAGGGTGACCCAAACTGGAAGGAAGTAAAGGTGGGAACAGGAAGTCAAAAAGACATGAGGGAGACTAGAAAACAGGGGAAACAAAGCTGAGCATTGTGCATGCTTTAAAAGACCAGTGATGTTAAAAATACAAAGTTAATAGCATTTTACATACAGCATTCACAAGAAGGTAGATGATCTAAAGGCACAAATAGAGATACAGGGCTATGATCTAATGACCATTACCAGAAATATGGCTGCATGGTGACCTGAAGTGGGACCTGAATAATCAAAGGCATTTAATGTTTAGGGTGGACAGGTAAGAACAAAATGGAGTTGGAGTTGTGCTGATAATATGAAATTGGACAGGTGCATTATAAGATTGGGTCTCAGACTGGAAGAGAAAGGTATGGAATCTGTTTGGGTGGAACTAAAAAGCAGCAAGTGGCAGCAAACATTGCTTGGAGTTCTTTATGGGCCACAAAATAATAGTGATAGTGAAGAGAAATGACCATATGCTCTTGTTAGAGAGAGAGAGAGAGAGAGAGACAACTGGTGATGAGTTTAACCTAAGAGCCACCATGCCTCAGGCAAGCAGGAATTGAACCCACACTGTTGGCATCACTCAGTCTCTACTTGGGGCATGGTATCAACCAGGAGATGACGGAAACATGTCGATTAGGCAACATGGTTAAAATGGATGCCTTCAATCTGCATGTAGACTGAGTAAACCAACTGAGCACTAAAACAGTTCTCTGGAGTGTGTTAGGGATGCTTTGGTGGAGCAGTATGTTGAACCAACAGAGGACGCCTTATTTTAAATTCAGTATTATATAAACAAAAGGGGCTAATTAACAAGCTTGTTGTAAATAATCTTTTGAGATGAATGACGTGATGATGAAATTTTATATTGTAATTGAGAGCCAAGTTTTTCAGTCTAAAGCAAGTGTTAATTTTGAATAAGGGAAATCATGAAGGCGTTAACATTGATTGGTTGAGGTGAATTAAAAAGATGCATTAAAAGGCACAGGTAATAGATAGTCTTTAAAGAGCTGTTATATGAGTTACAGCATCTACATAAACTCCTTCAAGGTGCACAAACTCAAAGACGTCAGTCAACTGTGGCTCAAGATGTTCAGTATTCTGTAAGATTAAAAGAAAAGACCTAAATGTTTACCAGAATAGCAGTAATTCTGAGGATTGTTAGATTTTTAGAATACAACAAAGGAAGATCAAAAAACTGACAAAGAAAGAGAGGATAGAATATGAATTCAATCTAGCAAAGCATAAAAACAGATTGTAATAGCTGCTTTAGGGATGTCAAACAGAAACGTTTGAGTAAAACACATGTCGGTTCATTATACACACATGGTACTCTTCTCTCTCGTTTGGAATTGGAAAGGTTTATTGATTTTGCTTCCAATTTCTACCCCTCCCTCACTTTCACTTGGTCCATTTCTGACTCCTCCCTTCCCTTCCTTGACATTTCTGTTTCTATTTCTGGGGATAGACTGGCCACTAATATCTACTAGAAACCCACCAACTCTCACAGTTATCAGGACTATACATCCTTGCACCCTGCTTCCTGTTCTCCTAGTTCCTCCGTCACTGTTGCAAATGTTCCGACAGTGCCAACTTCGTCAAGGGAGACTACGAAATGTCCAATTTCTTCCTCAACCTAAGGTTCCCCAGTACCATTGTTGTCCCTCAACAGGGTCCAACT
The DNA here is from genome assembly GCF_020745735.1 of Hemiscyllium ocellatum. Lineage (NCBI taxonomy): Eukaryota > Metazoa > Chordata > Chondrichthyes > Orectolobiformes > Hemiscylliidae > Hemiscyllium > Hemiscyllium ocellatum. Next base: position 25,671,743 of record NC_083424.1, on the reverse strand, counting down.
CACCTCTCACACTTCGGCCCTCACCCCTTCTCTTCCATCCTGCAACAGCAATAATGTTCCCCTTGTCCTTGGAGAAAGGGAGGACTGCAGGTGCAGGAGATCAGAGTTGAGAGTGTGGTGCTGGAAAAGCACAGTCCGTCAGGCAGCATCTGAGGAGCAGGAGAATCAACGTTTTGAACATAAGCTATTCATTAGGAATGAGGCTTGTGGGCCGGGGGGGGGGGGGCTGAGAGATAAATGGGAGGGGGTTGGAGCTGGGTCTAGGGTCAAGGTAGCTGAGAGTGCAATAGATGGATGGAGTTGGGGGTAATGGTGATAGGTGGGAGAGGAGAGTGGAGTGGGAAGGAAAATGGACAGGTAGGACAGGTCATGAGGGCGGTGCTGAGTTGGAAGGTTTGATCTGGAATAAGGTGGGGGGAGGGGAAATTAGAAATTGGTGAAATCCAAGTTGATCCCATGTGTTTGGAGGGTCCCATGGCAGAAGATGAGGTGTTCTTCCTCCAGGCATTGGATGGTAAGAGTTTGGCGATGGAGGAGGCCCAGACCTTGGATGTCCTTGGGGGAGTGGGAAGGGAAGTTAAACTGGTCGGCCATGGAGAGGTGGGGTTGGTTGGTGTGGGTGTCCCAGAGATGTTCTTTGAAATGTTTGCAAGTAGGCGTCCTGTCTCAGCAACGTAAAAGAGAACACATCGAGAGCAACAAATACAATAAATGATGTGTGTGGAAGTGAATCTCTGTCGGATGCGGAAGGCTTCTTTGGGGCCTTGGAAGGAGGTAAGGGGGAGGTGTGGGTGCAGGTTTTGCAATTCTTGTGGTGGCAGAGGAAGGTGCCGGGAGGCGAGGATGGGTTGGTGGGGGCTGTGGACGTAACAAAGGAGTTGCAGAGGGAATGATCTTTATGGAATGCAGATAGGGGTGGAGAGAGAAATATATCCCTAGTGGTGGGGTCTGTTTGTAGGTGGTGGAAATGGCGGAGGATGATGTGATGTATCTGGAGGTTGGTGGGGTGGAAGAAGAGGACCAGGAGTGTTCTGTCCTTGTTGCAGTTGGAGGGGTGGAGTTCGAGGGCAGAGGTGCGGGAAGTGGATGAGGTGTGCTGGAGGGCATCATCGACCACGTGGGAGAGGAAATTGTGGCCTTGTCCTTACCATTCCATCAGTATCCACATTTAGAAGATCATTAGCTGCCACTTCCGCCACCTCCAGTGAGTTGCCACCAACAGACACATATTACCCTCGCCCACCTTCTTCAGGGACCTTTCCTTTCAGGATACCCTGACCCACTCTTCCTACACCCCCCCACAGCCCCATGGCACCTTCCCCTTGCAACTGCCGGATGTGTAACACCTGCCCATTTAGTTCCTTCCTCCTCAGTATCCAAGGGCTCAAACATACCTTCCAGGTGAACTAGCACTTTTCTGCACTTCTCACAATCTAGTCTACTGCATTCTCTGTTCACAATGTGGCCTTCTGTACACAGGGGGTATGAAGCATAGACTGGGTGACGGCTTCACAAAATACCTATGTTCTGCCCGCAAGAATGACCTTAAGCTTCCAGTTGCCTGCCACTTTAACAGACGACTCTGTTCCTTGGCCAATATCTCTGTCTCACGCTTGCTGCTTTGCTCCATTGAAGCTCAGCACAAGTTGGAAGAACAACATGTCATTTTATACTTGGGGACCCTGCAGCCTTTCAGACTCAATATCGAGTCAATAACTTTTAACCTTGAACTCTCCCATGTCAAAGCCACCACCCCCACACACCAGATCTTGTTATCTTAGAGTCCAGTATTAGACACAACCCATTGTTAGCCACTAACAGTCTCCATTCACCCTCACAGCCAGATCATTATCCACTCCTTTGTCTGTCCAACTGTTCTTCTCTCTCTTTGGGCTTTATCCCCACCTATTGTTTATTCCTTACCCCCTTTTCCCACCCTATCCTCTGACATTTTCCTAGCTACCGTCAGTTTTGAGGAAGGATCATTGGACACGAAACGTTAATTCTGATTTCTCTCCACAGATGTCACCAGACCTGCTGAGCTTTTATAGCAATTTCTGTTTTTTGTTCATGCATTCAGTATAGGCAGATTCAGGAGAATGTGAAATAGAGAAATGGCAGAGAAGCTGGATGATTATTTGTGTCTGTTTTCATTGAGGAAGATCCCAGAAATGTGCTAGACATCTTCGCGACCATAGAGGCTGGGGAATTAAAGGAAATTAGCATCAGTAAGAAGATTATACTAGAGAAATTAATGGAGCTGAAAGTTAATAAATCCCCAGGAACTGATGGTCTACATCCAAAATGTTGATGGAGGTGGCTGTAGGGATAGTTGATGGATTGGTGATTATCTTCCAGAAAAATACAGATTCTGGAATGCTACCTGTGTATTGGAATGAAGCAGATGTCATCCCACTACAGTCTTCCAGAAGGGAGTGAGAAAGCAAATAGGAAACTACGGACTTGTTAGCCTTACATTAGTGGGAAGGAAATGCTGGTAAAACTCTATAAATGATAGAATAAAAAGACATTTGGTTGATAATAATCTGATTTGGCAAATCAACTAGAATTTGTGAATGGAATATCATGTTTGAATTTGTTGGAGTGTTTTGAAGTGTTATGAACAAACATTTTCAAGGAAATTCAATAGTAGAGAACAGACAGCATGAAGAAACAAATCATTCTCACATTGATTGTGACTTCTGGAGTACCACGAGGATCAGTATTTCTGCCCCAGGTCTTCACAATATATATCAATAATTTGGATGTTGGGTCCATATGTATTATTTCCAAATTTGCAGACGTTCAAAAGCCAAGTAGACATGTATATTGTTAGGGAGATGTAAAATGGCTTCTGTTCTGAAGAAGAGTCATATTGGACTCAAAATGGCAACTTTCTTTTTCTCTTCACAGATGTTGCCAGATCCACTGAAGTTTTCCAGTACCTTTTGTTTTTATTAAGGCCATACACCTCACTTCACTGTGTCTATGCAGCTGGACAGTTTCAGAGTCACCTACTATACACCAAGTTTACACTTCACATGCGTCCCTTTAACTTCCATCATTTTCAACATATCTTTCCATTGGAGTAAGAAGTTGGGACCACCAATACCTGAGGAAAGACTGTTGTCTCCAGTAACATGCTTAAAGAGCTTTAGCTGGAGGCAGCCAGCATGTGAAGTAGGAGGTCCGTGCTTCCCATCTTACGTACAGAGATACCTCTCCCTGATAAAGTGATTGGCAATCCTTCATGCATTCCCACAAGATAGGAGGAACTCCAAATGGAGTGCCCATCAAGGGCCTTTTGCAGATCAAGTTGAAACTCAATTCACTTTTTGACTAAACTGAGGAGAGGAGGTGGTTGGCCTCATTATGCTCATTGCTGTTGCTCAAATGTTCCTGATGGATTTACTCCTATTATCTTATCACTGCTAATTAGCTGTGGTGAAGCTGTGTGCTCAGACTGCAATTTAATAACTTCCTACTTTGGCTGTGACCTGAGAAAGTATTATGGATCTTTTATTCTTTTATTCTTTATTATCTCCTTAGAGACCTCGCACCAAGAGATATTTCTGGCACATCCGATCCATTTGCAAGACTGGTATTTAACAACAAGACTACAGAAACAGCTGTGAGTTTTTCATCTTTGTATTTTCTGTTATATTCATTCTTAGAGATGTCACTATCACCAAACAAGTCACAATTAAATAATTTTTAATCTATCTGTTCAGACATGTTATGGCGTACCTCCGAGAGAGGTGAGATTCGAACCCAGTCCTTCTGGTCAAGGGTTAAGGACACTATTAAAACCAGACCACAAGAACTGCATTTATACTTACATAGAAGGCACTCAACATTCAAGAGTTGAATGTAACATTTATCACACCCAAAGGGTGACTATTGGACAAAATGTGTGTGGAGAAATTATGCCATATGTGATCTTAGAATATTGAGTAATATGTTAATAAGAATATCAGAAGGTAAAAGATAGAGAGCAGGTGTAGGCCAAAGGCCTCTTGTATATCCTCCAACATTCAATAAAGTCATGACTGATCTTTTAAATCTTTAAGTCCAAAACAACAATCAATATTAATCCTGAATACAGTCTGTGACTGAGGATTTACCTCCGTCTGTAGCAAGCACTTCAAACATTTACAATCCTTTATGTGAAAAACTTTTTCCTCATCTCAGTAGATTCCCTCCCGAACAGCACTATGGGTCCACGTACAGCAGATGGACTGCAATGGTTCAAGATGGCAGCTCACCACCATGTTCTCAAGGGCAACTGGTGGGGGGCAATAAATCCTGGCCTAGCCAACAGTGTCCACATCCCATGAATGGGTAAAAGATAGTCGATCTCTTATCATGGGAATTTGTAGCCTTCTCAGAAGATTTGTTTCAGTGAGATTACTCCTCATTCTTCTAAATCCCAGAGAGAGTAGATCCATTTTACTCAACCTCTCTTCAGAGGGCAGCCCTCTGATCCCAGGAATTATTTTAAAAAATTAATAAATTGACTTCTCCTTCATAGAACCATGTTGACTCTGCCAAATCCTGTTATAGTCTTCTAGGTACCCATTAGCCTCCTTAATGATGGATTCCAGCATTTTCTGCTGATTGATGCTAACCCACTTGACCTATAGTTCTCTATATTCTTCCTATTTCCTTTCTTAAATAGCAGCACATGAGTATGTGATATGATAGTTTTGAGAACAAAAACACAGTTCTCTTTATGTCTCAGTGGATTTAGCCCAAGATCCACTTAAACCAGAAAGTCACATTTTAACTGGCACTTGTTCAGTTAATACTAAATTAGCCAATTGACAACCTCAACTGGATTAGGGTTGGAAATGTTGATGAAACTTCTTTCATCTTATTGTTATTCGCTGACCCCTATTGCAAATGTATGAGCATTGGTTTGTTTGTGTACATGAGTATGTTTGTGTTTATAGTCATCAAGTAGAAACAGGTAATAGCTTGACTGTGTTGATGTTATGATAGCTTGTTAACATCTGCTACATCATTCAGGTGAATAATGTTCATCTGAATGAGATCCAGCCAAATGCTGAGGAGTTCTTGTGTTGCAGAGGTACTGTTCTGACCTCTGGCCAAGAGGTTCTGTGTTCAAGTCCCACCTGCTCCAGAGGTGTATATTTTATAACCTTTGAACAGATTAATTAAAATTATTGCCAGCAACATGACTGGTGCCTGTAAAATTACATCCCAGCAAATGGTCAAAACGTTAGAGGGTAATAAATGCTGGTGAGGAAAATGTAAAACCAGCATGTTTAGTAATGTACCACTTTAAATTGGATTGAAGTTATTGTAAACACAGCACGTTATCCAATACTTGTTCTTACTTACTAAGAGGTGATTCTCTTTCCAAAGACGTTTTGCTACGGCTATAATTCTCTAAATAGGGTCTGAAAAAAACAATTATGAAAAATATTGCATTAAAAATGCACAGAGGCTTCACTGACGATTTGACTCATCCAAATTATGGAACAACTGAGGGAGAAACTGCTTCAATAATCTGCAGCCTAAGATGCTGAATTGTAAAGCTTAGAAATTTCAAATGAGTCATAAAGTGAAAACTTAAGCTATTTCTGTAACAAATTATTAATGCTTAATATTTTGAGAGTTGTCAGATCACTAGCTGTGGGAGTGTGAAGCAAATGGAAATGAGTTAATGTCCCTGTAACAAAATAAATTATGGAAAAAATGATATGTTGATTAACATTAAGACAATCTGCAAGTTGGATGCCTGAATTTGTATAAACTATTAACTCTGATTCGTTTATGGACATTTGTTTCAGAATATTCCATTGGACGAGATAATTCAAAAAGTAATTTTCTAGCCCATAGACTGTTGGATGAACACACTATGTTTAACAAATAAAATCACAATCGAGTTTAGATTATCTGGTTTACTTTCCTTTTATTTTCCTTTACAAGTTATAATTCATTAAAACTTGCTGACTAACATACAAAAAAAACTTAAAAGTATTATTGCTTAACTATCAAGCCATTCCTCTGAAATAGTCTGACAAAACATAATGGGGCAAATCTTGCTGGAGAAATTATGACATATAATCCACTGCCAAATAACTAAAGTGCAACTCTGCCAGAAAATTCAGGTGGTTAAAAGGTTTACTGAGTATTGTGAATCTTCAGAACTTGCTGGTTGAATTATGTAGCTCCATCTTTTGTTTTGCAAAAGCAGCATCTTGTCCTTAGGCTCCGTGTGATTTCTAAGAGCTTGGTGGATTTGCATATTAATTTTCCATTGAACTTGTCACAGAAAGTTAAGTCTGGTAATTAACTGTACCTTCAGACCATGTGATAATTGTTAATGCTATGTTAATCAACCTTTTGAACCCAGAAATCGAACATTTTAAACCACTTGTTCCTTTCTTTTCCTTACTGATTTGCAAAGCCAAATACTATTTCAATCACTTCACAAAATTTGATCCTGATTCTGATGGTAAACATCAACAATCTTAAAATTGCAAAATCAGGAACAAAGCAATCAGAGTTTGTTGTTGGTAAAGGTATTTGCTATGAAATTACTAGAAACTTGGAACTCTGGGAGCAGCTGAAGTATCTCAAGGTTACAACAAATTTTTAAACTTGCAATGAGAGAACATTGATGTAAACATTAATTTACTCAACTACTTTATATAACAGTGCTATATAAAAAGTGTGGCGCTGAAAAAGCACAACAGGTCAGCCAGCAACCTACTGTGCTTTTCCAGTGCCACACTTTTTGACTTTGCTTGCCAGGATCTGCAGTCCTCAATTTCTCCTACTTTATATAACAGTTATTCAATTGTATATGGTGCCAATCATTTCTGATTTGGAAGTCTAACATTGTTGCTTCACTGTCAGTGCATCAAACTCCTAGAATTCCTCTCCTTACATCATTGTCGTGATACCTTCACCACATGGACTGGTTTTGGTTCAAGAATGCAGCTCTTCATCACCTTTGCAAGAACAATTAGTGATCGGCAATAAATGCTGACCTAATAGGTAGCATTGTTCTCCTTGAACATTTTGCATAATTAATATCGCTCAGTTTATCAGCATCACTTGACCCAAATCACATTTTAATTTTGTTTCTCTAATAAATTTTGCCATGTTGTTTGGCATTAGAATTATATTTACTATGAATGGAGACTTGTTCAGATAAGGAAAGAAAACTTTGTCAGTAATAACAAGTTTAATTGCTATATGTAATTGCGAGAAATGAGACAGTTGGAGAATCTAATGTTTGGAACTCAGACTTGATGCAGACAATAATAATTCAATTCTGAAGTATGCTACTTCACAAGAACACCTACCTCTTTATTCTGAGTGTGATACAGAAGCAGCCGTCTGGTTATGTTTTACATGCAAACAAAAGCTGCTTTGATTTACCACATTTGACTCCTGTTTTAGTATCATAACAAAATTTGACTTTGCTGATGGAACTGTTAGCTTGGTTTGTATTTACTGTAAATGTGTTTGATTCCAAAAATTCCTTTTTTATGCTTTCCATTCAAATTGAAGTATAATCTGAACCTCATTGGCATTGTGTGATTAGCTTTAAAGACTTGCGTTTGGCAACAGATATCACATGATCAGACAATAACAGAATTATAAGAACCCTTCTCCTGTTCTCACTAAACAGCCACTTTAATATTACTTTTACCAACTGTTTAGATCCAAATTAATCTTTAAAACCTTTACGTTTGAATTTTCACTATAGAATTATTTGTATAAAAATGCATTATTTTGGTAATTCCTCTAATTTAGTATTTCATAAGATTATAAGTTCATAAGATATAGGAACAAAATTAGGCCATTCAGCCCTTCAAATCTGATTTGCCATTCAATCATGGCTGATATGCTCCTCACCTCCATTTTCCTGTCTTCGTCCCGAATCCCTTCAACCTATTACCAATCAAATATCTGTCTAACTCCTCCTTTATTTTCCTCATTGTCCCAGCATTCACCGGTCTTAGAGGTAATGAATTCCATAGATTCACAACCTGTAGTTTCTCCTCAACTCTGTTTTAAACTTACTACCCCTTATTCTAAGACGATGACCACTCATTCTAGAATGCCCCACAACAGGGAGCATCCTCTCCATGTCAATTTAATCCACATCTTTTATCATCTTGAATGCCTCAATTTGATCTCCCCTCATTCTTCTAAATTCCAGAGAGTATAGGCCGAAACTGTTCAATCTCTCTTCATACAACAAACCCCTCATCTATCTAGTGACCTTCCTCTGAACTACCTTCAATGCCACTACATCTTTCCTCAAATAAGGAGACCAAAACTGTGCACAATACTCCAGGTGTGGTCTCGCCGATGCCTTGTTGCAACAATACTTCCTTAACTTAATATTCTATTCCTTTAGCTATAAAAGAAATTCCACTTGCTTTCTTTATTATCTGCTGTACCAGCATGTTAGTTTTCTGTGACTCAGATCCCTCTGCACCAGCACATCCTGAACTCTCTGCCCATTTAGATAATAGGTCATCTTCCCATTTTTGTCAGCAAAATGCATGACCTCACACTTACCCACATTAAACTCCATCTGCCACATTTTGGCCAATCTCCCAACCTATCTATATCCACTTGTAAGGTTCTGATTTCCTCGTTGCAATGTACCATCCCACCTATGTTTGTATTGTCCACAAATTTGGCTTTAGAGACTTCTATCCCTGTATCCAAGTTAATGGAGATTGTAAATAGCTGGGGTTCAAGGACCAAACTCCATACATTAATCTCTATACTTAGAAGAGCCTTCCCAAATTTTTTATTGCAATTCAGAAACTCAATATTAGAACATGGGACAGTACAGCACATGAACAGGCCATTCAGCCAATCACATCTGTGCTGACCAAGAAGCTATTTTAAACTAATTTTATCTGTCCGCACAAGGTCCCCATATCTATCTATTCCCTGCCTGTACGGTGTGATCTGTCAGAATAGCAAGCAAAACAACATTTTTCACTTGGTGCATGTGACAACAATAAATCATCAATCAATCAATTTATTGGACTGCTGTTTATCCAGACAAATAGCGAGTTTCTATCACACTCCTGATTTTTGCCTCGTTGCTGGTGGACACATTTTGGGAAATCAGGAGTTGAGTGACTTGCTCACCCTCAGGTTTTGTAGTTATTTATGTAGCTGTTAATTCTGTGGTCAGTTATGACTCTTGGAATATTGATAGAAGGAGCTTTGATGATGGTAATGCCATTGAATGTCAAAGGGAGAAATTAGTCTTGCTGCTTCAGTGTCTGAGGAGTTACAAGGAGAACTAAAAATTGAAAGCTGAGAAATTAACAGTGAATGCTCCTCCTTTTGGTCTTACATAGCGGGAAGGCCATTTTGAAGCAGCTGAAGATGGCTGAATGTAGGCTACTACCTGAGGAACTCTGGCAACTCTCTCTTGTGACCGAGGTGATTACCCTCCAAAAAGCACAAACATCTCTCTTTATACTTATTATGATTCGAGTGAATAAGGAGTTTTTCAACTGATTTCCATTGACTTCAATTTTGACAGGGTTCCTTGGTGCCACATTTTGTCAAATGCTGGATTGATATCAAGAGCAACCACTCTCAGTATCACCAATGGCATTGCTTGGACCTAGGTTGTAGTAAGGTCTAGAGCACATAACCCAAACTGAGCCGTGATGAGCAGGTCATTATTAGGTGTTGCCTGTCAGTATTGTTGACAACATTTTCCAGGACTGAAAATGTGTTGCTGGAAAAGCGCAGCAGGTCAGGCAGCATCCAAGGAGCAGGAGAATCGATGTTTCGGGCATAAGCCCTTCTTCAGGAAATGATTTCCTGAAGAAGGCCTCATGCCCGAAACGTCGATTCTCCTGCTCCTTGGATGCTGCCAGACCTGCTGCGCTTTTCCAGCAACACATTTTCAGCTCTGATCTCCAGCATCTGCAGTCCTCACTTTCTCCTCGAACATTTTCCAGGAGTTTGCATATAACCAAGAGTAGATTATTGGGGTGCTAAAAGGTTGGATGCATTTTTTTTGGTGGATAGGAGAATTAGGAAATATTCCTAATTTTTAAGTAGTTGTCAGTGTTGTATCTGTACTGGAACAGCTTGGCTAGATTTATGGCACTTCTGGAATTCAACTTCTCAGATGTACAGACGGGATGTTGTCAGTGTCCCTAGCTTTTGCATATGTGTTTAAGTTAGGTTTTACCTTATGTGGTTCTCTCACCAATACCAAGGCCTAGTCTGGTCGACAGATCCTTCAGAACTTGACCAACTAACAGTGGTTCTACTGATATACATTGAAGTCCGTTTCCAGAGTACACACAGTGCTTATTGTACATGGTGTGCAATATGGAGGAGTGCAAGTCCATCTGATGAGGAAGAATGGAGAACGACCTGTTTGACCTAACGTAAGAAGACTTTCATGTTGGTGACTCATGCAGCCACTCAGTCACAACTGTATACAGCACCCAAGTGCCATCAATTCTGGTAGACCTGTCCTGACAATAAGACAGAATGTACGTAGGAATGGTGATACCAGAGTTCTGGGACATTGGTAGACAGATATAAGTCTGAGTATGAACATGTTAGGTTGTTACTTGACTGGACTGTGATATTTGTGATTTTACAGCAACGCCAGAATGGTGATGAAAAGACTTTGCAGAACGAGGTGTGTCTTTTTAATCTCAAAATCCCCTACTTACAGTATTGCTGAGCATTCCATCTGCTTTTATTCATTTTGGATATTTTGTAGTGGTCCTGATACCTGTTCAACTGAATGGTTTTAGGCAATTTAAGAGGGCAGTTCTGAGTCAACTGCCTTGCTATGAGTCTGGCTATATCGGGTAAGGACATAGGATTTCCTTTCCTCAAGGGGCATCAGTAAACCATTTGAAATTTTATATCAACCTGGGAGTTTCGTGGTCATCATCACTGGCATTCAATTTTCATTGCAGAAATTTATTTGATTAACCATCTGCTGTAGACAATGATGACAAGATGGAGATAAAAAGAATTGAGAAGGGGCGATGTGCATGTTAATTGTAAAATAAAATGCATTTGAAAGGGAACCAGAGATTGGTCTCTGTTTTGACTGGCATTAGTCCAGTTCAATAACTTGTACAACACTGGAGAGACTCATAATGGAGCTGTCACTATCAGTCTGTTCACATGGCATTGTATTCATAATACAGTGATGTCCAGATGCATTATACTGCAATTGTAACACATTCCCTAATTGCTTATTGAGTATGATGACTAGGGCAGGATTATTGGAAAGGATTATATGGTCTGTGACTTAGGGGGTCCTAGCAAAATGTGGACCCCTTGGTAAAATTTATCATAATGGATAAAAGCTGTATATAACCGCTGGATAGGATTATATATTTCTGTCACTTCTGACTCTGGTGCCTGCTAGGCATTTCTTTTAATCTAATTTTTTTGTAGCCGTTCTGATACAAATGCACAATTTCCTAGGCAGTTTAAGAGCACAGTACAAGTCTAACACATTATTGTGGATTTGGAGACAAATATAGACCAGACAGAGTAAGGAGGACAGTTATCATTCTCAGAAGGACATTTGTAAAGAGCTTTTTAAACCATCCAAAAGCTTCATTGTCACTATTATGATTTTTAAAAAATCTCTTTACTTCCTCTTAGATAAGACTAAACCTATTATTATAATTCAACATCTGCATTAACTATATACCATTTTCCTTAGAGAATTCATTTCTAATACATATTCTAATATTTGGTAATTCTTTGTAAATTCTAGACTATAAAGAAGACTCGTTTTCCTCACTGGAATGAAGTATTTGAGTTTGAACTGGAGGATGGCTTACCAACAGAAGGAATGATGTTCACTGTGGAAGTCTGGGACTGGGACATGGTGGGAAAGAATGATTTTCTAGGCAAGGTAAGCTGCTGTTGTTTGACCTAGCAGTTACATTCACACTATTTGTGTTTTCACAAATTGAGTTCGGCTGAATATTTAATATGGAATGAGTGGTGGCTGTCATTGAAATAGTGTATTTATAAACCAATCAAACTGAGGGACTATAGTAGCGCAATGGGAGTCTCCCTACTCCTGGACCGAGAGACCTGGGCTCAAGTCCCACATACTCCAGAGGTGTGTTGGTGGGACTTGATTAGGAAAAATAGGTTAAAAAAACTGTTTGTAAAGTGATCAGGCCACAATTGAATTAGCATTATTGTCACATGTACTCAAGTAAGTACATTGAAAAGTTTACAGTTGCCTCATCAAAGCACTATCTTTGGTACAGAAGTACCAGGGGACAGATATTTAAGATGTGATGAGTTTAGCTCTGTCTACAAATTTTATAAATATGTTACATTATCAGTCTCTAGGAGTAGCTTTCACACAGTTCAAACATTGCAACATTTCAACTCTATCCTTGTATAAATTATTTCTGCTATGACTCATAAGGTAGCACACGTGTATCTGAGTCACAGTATTCACCGCTCAAATCCCACTCCAGGGCTTGAACACAAAATTCAAAGCTCAGCACAGAATTGAGGAAGCATTGCATTGTCAGAGGTGCTATCTTTTGGATGTGGTGTTAAATTGAGGTCACATCTGTCAGCTTTGGTGCATGTTAAACATCCCTTTCATCTTTTGTTTTCAAAGACTGGTGGAGTTATCCATGTTGTCCTGACCAATATTTCCCATCAATCAACTTTGCAAAACAAGAATGGTTACTCTCACATTGACGTTGTGGGAATATGCTGAGTGTAAATTAGTTGCTGACTTTCCTACATTGCAGCAGTAACTTCATTCCAAAATCTATTTCATTTGTTGCAAGTGCTTTGAGATGCCCAGTGTCCACAAAAAGATATAAAAATGCAAGTCTTTCTTTATTTTCCATTTATTTTAGTATGAATCTGAAAATTTGCTTTTGCTGAAAGTGATCACACACAGTCCAATCTAGCGATATGTTTCAGTTCATGTCACTGCGGCAATGTGTGGTTGTGCCTCTCATAATTGTGGTAATAGAATGCCAGCTTCACACTGGTTAGAGGGGCATTTCAGCCCATAGTCCACCACTCCCTAGCCTGGACATTTAGAGTCATAGAGTCATAGAGATGTATAACATGGAAACAGACGCTTTTGTCCAACCTGTCCACGCCGACCAGATATTCCAACCCAGTCTAGTCTCACCTGCCAGCGCCCGGCCCATATCCCTCCAAACCCTTCCTATTCATATACCCATCCAGATGCCTTTTAAATGTTGCAATTGTACCAGTCTCCACCACTTCCTCCGGCAGCCCATTTGACACACGCACCTCCGTCTGAGTGAAAATGTTGCCCCATAAGTCTCTTTCATATCTTTCCCCTCCCACCCTAAACCTATGCCCTCTAGTTCTGGACTCCCCCACCCTAGGGAAAAGACCTTGTCTATTTATTCTAACCATACCCCTCATGATTTTATAAACCTCTATACGGTCACCCCTCAGCCTCCGATGCTCCAGGAAAACCAGCCCCAGCATCTCCCTATACCTCAAATCCTCCAAGCCTGGCTACATCCTTGTAAATCTTTTCTGAACCCTTTCAAGTTTCACAACATCTTTCCGAACAGGAGGGAGAACAGAATTGCATGCAATATTCCAACAGTGGCCTAACCAATGTCCTGTACAGCCGCAACATGACCTCACAACTCCTGTGCTAAGTACTCTGACTAATAAAGGAAAGTATACCAAATGCCTTCTTCACTACCTTATCTACCTGCGACTCTACTTTCAAGGAGCTATGAACCTGTACTCCAAGATCCCTTTGTTTAGCAACACTCCCATGGACCTTACCATTAAGTGTATAAGTCCTGCTAAGATTTGCTTTCCAAAACGCAGCACCTCACATTTATCTAAATTAAACTCCATCTGCTATTCCTCAGCCCATTGGCCCACCTGATCAAGATCCTGTTGTAATCTGAGGTAACCCTCTTCACTGTCCACTACAACTCCAATTTTGGTGTCATCTACAAATTTACCACTATACCTCCTATATTCATATCCAAATCATTTATATAAATGATGAAAAGTAGAGGACCCAGCACCGATCATTGTGGCACTCCACTGGTCACTGGCCTCCAGTCTGAAAAACAACCCTCCACCACCACCCTCTGTCTTCTACCTTTGAGCCTGTTCTGTATCCAAATGGCTAGTTCTCCCTGTATTCCATGAGATCTAACCTTGCTAACTAGTCTCCCATGAGGAACAATGTTGAAAACCTTACTGAAGTCCATATAGATCACATCTACCGCTCTGCCCTCATCAATCCTCTTTGTTACTTCTTCAAATATGCTACATAACACTAAATAAGTAAGATCAAATTAAATTCCCTTGTAACAGAGGTTGTCGATTATTTAACTCATCACTGGCAAGGGATGCAACAGCATATCTCTTTCTGAATACTTCGAATCTAACAATTTTTGTGGATGTAGTGTATCAAAGAAGCTGCAGTTATTTACCAGAAGGCTGACCACTGAGCTTATTGCAGTTATTTTGCCAGCTAATTTTCTAGAACCTTATTCTCTGGCCAGTTCTTTGCGCATTTAGTCTCAGTCTTTGGGGTAGAAATAATAAAGCAACTAATTTGAACCAGTTGTATTTCTGTGTGGCAGGACGCAGTTTAATCCAGAGAATGCATTTATTATGCTTATACCTTTCTGTCCTCCAAAATTCTTCAGAAAACATCAATCTGACCCAATGAGAGATTGCCATTATCTTTTTGAGATGTGGGTGAGTTAGATGCGATGATGAGTGGTAAAGTATACATTTCTGTCTGCAGGTAGACAACAATGTTCAGTGGTTTTAAAAGAAACCAGATCTCTTAGCATCATGTAGTCTATTTAATCCTCCTTATAAGATTATGGGCACAAAGAGTAGAGGTAGACTCTGTACCCCATAACTCTCCTCTGACGCTCAATAAAATAATGGATATTCTACATCAATTCTCCCTTCCTGCTCTATTCTAATATCCCTTGTGCCTAAAAATAATACTGTACTCAATCTTGACCATACTAAGCACCACAACCAGCTGGGGAAGAGAATTCCCAAGATTCACAACCACCACTGAGTGAAGAGGTTTATCCTCGTCTGAGCCCCAAATGGCTGACCTCTAATTCTGAGATTATGACCCTTTAGTTCAACAAACCCCAGCCCGGAGAACGAACCTTTCAGCAATTATTCTCTCAAGCCCATTTAATAGTTTTCCGTGTTTCAATGAGGCCCCCTCAGATACTGCGAAACTCCAGGGAGAAAGACCCATTCCACTCAATCTGCCACTCTCCAGATATGGCCTGTATCATTGTGCAGGACGATCACTCTTGGTAAGTGATCTGTTTTAGCTAGTGCTGTGATGTGGTTTGGGATCTGTATCATCTCTAGTTGCTTCAGTGAAGGGTGTGGAATGGGATTTTAAAACTCAGCTGCTTGAATTGAACTTTGGTTCATTGTTTCATTGCGTAAAGTAAATTTTAAAATTCGGCACTGCACATGTATGTGGTAACTTAGTCATTATATTAGTTGACTCTGAGGAGCTCTACTGGTACAGTGGTGGTCTCACTATCTCTAAACCAGAAGGCCTAGGTTCACGTCCCATTGGCTCTGGGGGTGTGTCATAACATTTCTGAACAGGCCGATTAGAAATATCAATGTAACTCGGATGACAATCGGGGACAAGGTTTGGGTGCATATTACAAGGTGGGGTCAATATTTTCACAGGGGCTGCTGGAGCAGTGGATGTATCCTTTCAGCTCTGAGAATGCAATTTGAATTCACCCCAGATGAATGAACTAAATTAACAAGTGAACATGGAAGATCTAGGAAACTGAGTGCAGGAAACAGCTCAACGTTCCTCATTTTAGAATTTTCAGGTGTGATGAGGAGAGGGATTACACAGAATTGGAGGCATTATGGTACCAAGGAAAACAATGGCAGATGTTAGGAGGGATGTTACATGATTGGTAGTAAAGGCAGGTTTGGGTGGGGATGTGATTTCTGCCATAAATGTAAATACTTCACGATTCAGAAAGGAAAGTTAGCTTGTTGTTGGGGCAGAGCTGAAATAGATCGTCTCCTCAGCTGAACATTGTAGGGCTACATATATATTCCCTCTCCCAGCCCCTGAGTGATGTGGCAATAGCAGGAAAGTTGGGAAAATCACATGAGATTGCCAGTGAAGAGCTTCCCATGCTGAGAGCAGTAAGTCCCATTTTCCAACCCAGTGCTGATTGGTGAGATGAGATTCTCACCAGTGAGGAGCGAGAGGCCTATTAGCATGCATTAACATCTCATTATTACACCACCCGCCTTATTGGTATGCAGTTTCCCATTCTCTCACCTGCCAGAGAGAAACTAGATGCTGACAATTCCCGATGAGAAAGGCAGAATGGTAATCCTGCTGATCCCAGCTCCCCCCTTGCTCGTCCAGACCTCCATCAATCATCAACATCTCAGGGCACACTCCATGGGCAGTGACCACACGCAACATCCACAAATGGCATTTGCGCCAGAAATCTTTTCAAGGTGCCAGCAGTGACCAGTATATCCTCGGATGGGAATGTATGAGCAGGGCACCACAGTGACATAGAGTGTAGGTAATGAGGTGAGTTGGAGAAGATAACATGAGAGAATTCGCGAGGGCTCGCAGAGAGAAACTCATGGGGAAATTCACCAAAATTGACAATTTCTGGTAAAATTCAGCCCAGTGAATTGTAACTTGAACATTCCAATGGGAAGTAGTTTAGCAAAAGCACCTGGAGCGGTATGCTCCAAGATTCCATAGTAAGTGGCTGGGAAGTGTTGAATATCTGGCTGGGATAAGGATATTCAAGGTAATAGCTCAAAGGGAGAATGTTTCACTTAGACAATGAATGCAGGCTGCCTTCTACACAAGGGATCTGAGAAAAGGCAAACAAAAGTTCTACTAATCACAAACTAGACGTACTAGAGAAGGTGTGGCAGAGCTTTTGGTTCAAGGTCCAGTCACACACTGTGAACCAGGAGAATCTGGAGGATTTATTGCAAGAGTTGCAACATACTTTTTGATGATCATTAAGACGCTATTTATTTGAAGAGTCAGGTTATTCAGAAATAAATTAGAATAATGAATAGAAAAGATAAATGCCTAAACTGTCAGGTAACACGCAGCCTCTTGCCAAAAAGATTAACTTCTCCTTACATTGTCAACAAAAGAGAAAAATTACATGCAGCAGTTGCGAAAGATCAGTGTGATGGAAAAGATCTTTCTCATAAATAAAGTGTTTTGAGAATTGCCTCTACAGAATGGTTCATTGGAATTTACAAGCAGAAGAGCAGTTTTACAAGTGAAAGATCAATTGGATTGCTTAAAAATCAAATTCTAACATGTGTTATAAATTTGAAACCTTTAAAATCGCCTGGTTCTGCAGCCAGTAATGTTCAGCTTCTAATCCCCAAAGAACGGTATTCTCTGAGAAACTGCTTGGTGAGGAACCCTTTTGTCCTGCATCACCGCTTCCTGCCAGCACTTCATGCAACAAAGAATAGATTAAAGCATACTCCAGATGCAGCAGACCATTATTTTAAATTACAGCTCTACAATAGCTGTGCGGGAGAGCAGTCTGTACGCCCACATGTACCGCATCCTGTAAAGCTAATCATCTCCACCTCCACTGATGCTCAGAATTTTCACGCGTCTCTGTGTCAGCCATCACTTTCACTGGTCAGATGAATGTCATTTATATAAAGATTTCCAGATTGGAAGTTTCTCTGTCAGCTTGAAAATATGAAGATGCACAAATCTAAAAATTGTTGCAAGTTCCAGGAAAAGCAAGTATATGATTAACCTGTTGAAAATATGTTTCGAAATGTAGCTCATTCTCCTCAATGATATTTTGTTCCTGCAGCAGGCAGAGGGTAATTTTCACTAAACCTGTGTACACTAACAGACTTGACTGAATTCTGTGGTACAGTCAACTGGAACAACACCATTTCTGCACTAACCATTCCAGGGGCTTTTGATCTTCGGGTCTAATATAAGTTTGGCTTGTGGTATCACTAAGTCAAAAATGCTCCTGGAATATTGTTGCGTTTGAGTTCTGTATGTTGACAGGATAATGCCCCCTTTACACTGAAGCAGTTCTGGAATAGTCCAGTGTGTGAGACCTGACCATTTTTGATTGCAGGAGAGAATCTACCTTTGGGGTAAGAAGTAGCTTACAGGGGCACTTGTCAGGGCCTACCTGTGTTGAAGAGAGATGCCCAGCTTGGTGTCAACTGAATGTGTCATGCTGGCAGCTGTAGAAACTTGTCATTGTCAGCAAATCCCCCGAAAGAGTGGTTTCCACTTGTCATTTCAGCAGCAGTTCATTTGTAATTGTGAATTGTTCAGCCATCATGCAATCATAGAATTGTTATATCACAAAAGGACGCAATTTGGCCTGTCATGGCCGTGCCAGCTCTCTGCAAGAGAAAATCAGCCAGCCGACTCAACACGGACATTTACTATAAACCGACCGACTCCCACAGCCACGTAGACTACACCTCCTCCCACCCTGCCCCCTGTAAAAACGCCATCCCATATTTCCAATTCCTTCGCCTCCGCCGCATCTGCTCCCATGAGGACCAATTCGAATACCGAACAACCCAGATGGCCTCCTTCTTCAAATACTGCAAATTCCCCACAAACGTGATCGATGATGCTGTCCACCGCATCTCCTCCACTTCCCGCTCCTCTGCCCTTGAACTCCGCCCCTCCAATCGCCACCAGGACAGAACCCCACTGATCCTCACCTACCACCCCACCAACCTCCAGATACATCGTATCATCCTTCGTCATTTCCACCACCTCCAAACAGACTCCACCACAAGGATATATTTTCCTCCCCTCCCCTATCAGCGTTCCGGAAAGACCACTCCCCCCGTGACTCCCTCGTCAGGTCCACACCCCCCACCAACCCAACCTCCACTCCCGGCACCTTCCCCTGCAACCACAAGAAATGCAAAACTTGCGCCCACACCTCCTCCCTCACTTCCCTCCAAGGCCTCGAGGGATACTTCCATGTCCATCACAAATTCACCTGCACGTCCACACACATCATTTACTGCATCCGCTGCACCCGATGTGGCCTCCCCTACATTGGGGAGACAGGCTGGCTACTTGTGGAGCATTTAAGAGAACACCTCTGGGACACCTGCACCAATCAACCCAACTGCGCCGTGGCTGAACACTTTAACTCCCCCCTCCCACTCCGCCAAGGACATGCAGGTCCTTGGCCTCCTCCATCGCCAGACCATGGCAACACGACGCCTGGAGGAAGAGTGCCTCATCTTCCGTCTAGGAACCCTCCAACCACAAGGGATGAATGCAGATTTCTCCAGCTTCCGCATTTCCCCTCCCCCCACCTTATCTCAGTCCCAACCCACGAACTCAGCACCGCCTTCTTGACCTGCAATCTTCTTCCCGACCTCTCCGCCCCCAGCCCCTCTCCGGCCTATCACCCTCATCTTAACTTCCTTCCACTTATCGCATTCCTAATGCCCCTCCCCCAAGTCCCTCCTCCCTACCTTTTATCTTAGCCTGCTTGGCACACCCTCCTCATTCCTGAAGAAGGGCTTATGCCCAAAATGTCGATTCTCCTGCTCCTTGGATGCTGCCTGACCTGCTGCGCTTTTCCAGCAACACATTTTTCAGCTCTGATCTCCAGCATCTGCAGTCCTCACTTTCTCCTAGCTTGACTCTTCTGCCCTTTCCCATGGCCTACAATTATTTTCTCTTCTGGTACTTATCCAATTCCCCGACACCCATGGGAACAGTTCCTCCCCTCTCCTTTATCTCAGCCTCATATGATTTGATCAAATTTCCACCCAAACTTCACATCTCTGAGGAACACCACCACTACTTTTCCAGTGTAAACAAAGTCATTCATCTCTAAAACTGTCCTCATCAATCTTCTCTGCCTTCTCTTTAAAACTTTCACATTGTTCCTAAAGTGTGATGTCCAGAATCAATCACAGTACTTTGGGTGAGGCTGAAACAGTGTTTTCTTTAGATTAGATTACTTACAGTGTGGAAACAGGCCCTTCGGCCCAACAAGTCCACACCGACCTACATTTACCCCTTCACCAAACACTACGGGTAATTTAGCATGGCCAATTCACCTAACCTGCACATTTTTGGAGTACCCAGAAACCCACGCAGACATGGGGAAAATGTGTAAACTCCACATAGTCAGTCACCTGAGGCGGGAATCGAACCCAGGTCTCTGGCGCTGTGAGGCAGCAGTGCTAACCACTGTGCTACCATGCCGTCCACTATTTTATGTTTTATGGAGGCTCCTTGTTTTTGTGCTTCATTTATTAAAGACAAAGGTACTTTAAACCTTTTAACCACTTCCTTAACCTGCCATACTACCTTCAATGATTTCTGTGCATATACCAGCAGGTTTCTCTCTTTACTATCGTTCCCCTTTTTAATATTGTTTCTCCTCAATCTTCTAACAAAATTGATTGCCTCACACTTCTCTGCTTAAATTTCATCTGCCTCATGTGCACCTTTCCACCAGGCTGCCTACATCCTTTTGAAGTTAACCTCTTCACAAGGTTTCCAAGTTTTATGTTGTTTGACAAGTTACGAATTGTGCCCTGTACACTCAATCCTAGTTCATTGATATAGATTAACAAGAACAGTAGGCGCCAAGCAACACCACTGTATGTTTTGCTCTGATCTAAAAAGCAGCTATTTAGCACAACTCTTACTTTCCTGACACCAGGCAATGTTGATCATTGCTACCAATGTTGTTGGTATTCTGTGGGCTTCAAAATTGCCAAATAGCCCATCATCTGGTGTTTTAATGATCATTGATTGGAAGTCCATGTCACAGCAACTGCATTAAACTCATCGAGCCTCTCTGTTCCTCAGCAAAAAACTCAACCAAGTTCGTTAAGTGGAATTTATTTTTATCAGATGTATGAGAGTTTTACATAATTAATCCACACTTTTCCAAATGACTGTTAGCTTTGTTCCAGATGGCTGTTTCCAAATGTTTCCCCAACTCAATGTTCAATTCATTGACCTGCAGCTGCTTGGTTTCTGCTTACAATCTGTTGTGAGCAAGGGTTGCTGTTCTGCAGCATGTTGCACCTTCCCTGTACCCACAAACAATTGGAAGGTCATACTTACTGCCTCTTCAATTCCAGCCCTTACTACCTCAACATCCTTAGATGCATCCATCTGATCACCGTGACATCTTTGACCTTCATACCAACAAGGCACCACAGCATCCCAGAGTCATGTCTGCAGCCACAGAAATGTTCCAATTTAGCATCACCTAGCAATATAACCTGTCTAATTTCTCACTGCCTTTTATTCAGCTGTTGGTACAGCCAAACCCCTCCCCCTGCCCATGGTGCAGTAGACTTGGCTATGGCTGCATTCCCAAAGATCCATCCATCTCGCCAGTATTCAGAATCAGATACCAAGGTGGAGAGAAAGATGCATTTAAGAGACAGTGATAGTCTCTGGTAGTCAAGCATTTCCTCTCTGTTCATCACTCTTTAGTTCTGGGGCGGCCACCTTTGAATTTCTCCTCTGTAAACTGGCTCACTCAGCTCCAAACCCCAAAATTTGATAACCTGTAGCTGATCACATGTCCTACACATACACTTGTCCAGAACACAGGAAGCAGACTGGAATTTCCATATAGTACGGGATGTGTATTTCAAGGGATTTGTATTTGTTGGATTATTAACTAAATTAACAGAAGTAAAATTAAGACTAAAACAAAATATTTTCTGGTTGCTCACCAATAATTTCCTTTCAAAGTGCTGACCATTTTGTCTCCCTTTTGCCTCTTTCTCCCTCGCACAACTTTACTTCAAAACAGATGCGAAAAATACCATGCACCCAAAAGGTGGTCTAAAGATAAAGTGTCTGTTCTGTCAGTGTTGATGCTAATGTCACTCTGCCGTCATTTTTTGGATTTTTCCTGCACTTGATTAATTCTGACTCCTTTGCATCTGTTATTCAAGCTTATGGCACTTTTTTGAACCCTTGCTCTGTCCTCCCTGCTTAGCATTATAAAAGCAACTTTATTCTTAAACTGATGTATGGGCTTCTTTTTCAAGGTGTGGGTGATGTACAAGATAAAAGCTGAAACAATTGATACTGGCAGAGGAGCACGCATAAATTCAGACAAGTGTAGCAGTAATGAATGCTGGATGAGAGCAATTATCTGTAACAAAGCTGGGCTTCAGACTGAACAGTGAGACATGTTTTATGACGTTGAGAAATGTGCCATAATCTGCTCACTCATATTGATTCCTCTCCATGCCATACATTATGAAGTACCTGGACTCAAATAAGGAACTGGAAACTAATCAGTGTCTGAGTCAAAGGCAGTGTATTTTAATTAGTCCAAGGTGACCTATTCAAGAAACCAGTTTTTGCAATTCTCCAGCAATAACCTTAAGGAGATCAGTCAGTGCAAGTTATTTAAAGGAGGTGTAGTACAGTACCTGTTTATAAAATCTAAATGAACCTGTTATAAAGGCGTGCTCAACTGCAGAGATACACCAGCCAAATACACCAGGTGAAAATTGTACTTTTTAAAGTACTGCACACTGCATATTTTCTCATGCTTGATAGCACTTTCACAGATAATTTCGACATTTGATTCCTCTATATCACAACTATAAATGCCAGATGAAAATGAATCTTATTAGAGTAAATTTGCCTTGTTGGTTTTGAGTACCTGACTGTGTTTGTGCATGATATGCAAACTATTGTTAGAACAATTCAGACCCCTGCAGTCCAAATTTGTATCTTTGCACAGCACAGATCAAACTGCTCCTTGCAGCAAACACTTAGTGAAATGTAAGGTAGTTTTCTGCAACTGGAACATAGGAACATGGCAAATAGGACCTGGAGCAAGCCATTCAACCCTTCAAACTTGTTCTGCAATTCAGCTAGATGATGACTGATGTTCTACATCAACATCACCTTCCTGCTCTACCCCTGTATTCCTTGATAACTTTCAATCTAAAAATCTAACAATCTCTGTTTTGAACAGACTCAATGATTGAGGGTCCACAGCCCTCTGGGGCAGAACATTTCAGACACCTACTATTCTCTGAATGAAGAAATGTCTGCCCCTAATGCAAAATAGCATACTACATAGTCTGAGACTGTGTCACCTGGTTCTAGGGCTCCTAAGCAAGGGAATGAAGCATGGGGTCTAGCCCCAGTTATTGAAGCCTCAATATAATTAACACAGCTTTAATATTCAGATTCAAAATATTTGACCAATTCTTCCGCCGCCTTCGCCTCCATTCCTACATTTACAACCAAGACTCCCGCCCACCCCCTGACGACCCCTTCTCCCGCCTCCAACACACCCCATCCACCTGGACACCCCGTGCTGGCCTCTTACCTGCCCTCGACCTATTTATAGCCAACTGCCGCCGCGACATTAACCGACTCAACCTGTCCACCCCTCTCCCCCACTCCAACCTCTCACCCTCAGAGCGTGCAGCCCTCCACTCCCTCTGCTCCAACCCCAACCTCACCATCAAACTGGCAGACAAGGGAGGCGCGGTAGTAGTTTGGCGCACCGACCTTTATACTGCTGAGGCCAAACGCCAGCTCGCGGACGCCTCCTCTTATCGCCCCCTTGACCATGACCCCACCTCCCACCACCAAACCATCATCTCCCAGACCATCCATAACCTCATCACCTCAGGGGATCTCCCATCTACCGCCTCCAACCTCATAGTCCCACAACCCCGCACCGCCCACTTCTACCTCCTGCCCAAAATCCACAAACCTGACTGCCCTGGCCGACCCATTGTCTCAGCCTGCTCCTGCCCCACCGAACTCATCTATGCGTACCTCGACACGGTTCTGTCCCCTTTAGTCCAAGAACTCCCCACCTACGTTCGGGACACCACCCACGCCCTCCACCTCCTCCATGATTTTCGCTTCCCCGATCCCCAACGCCTTATCTTCACGATGGACATTCAGTCCCTGTACACCTCCATCCCCCATCACGAAGGACTCAAAGCCCTTCGCTTCTTCCTTTCCCGCTGCACCAACCAGTACCCTTCCACTGACACCCTCCTTCGACTGACTGAACTGGTCCTCACCCTGAATAACTTCTCTTTTCAATCCTCCCACTTCCTCCAAACTAAAGGAGTTGCCATGGGCACCCGCTATGCCTGTCTCTTCGTAGGATATGTAACATTACATTAGATTAACAGTGTGGAAACAGGCCCTTCGGCCCAACAAGTCCACACCGACCCGCCGAAGCGAAACCCACCCATACCCCTACATTTACCCCTTACCTAACACTATGGGCAATTTAGCATGGCCAATTCACCTGACCCACACATCTTTGGACTGTGGGAGGAAACCGGAGCACCCGGAGGAAACCCACGCTGACACGGGGAGAACGTGCAAACTCCACACAGTCAGTCGCCTGAGTCGGGAATTGAACCCGGGTCTCAGGCGCTGTGAGGCAACAGTGCTAACCACTGTGCCACCGTGCCGCCCACTGTGGAACAGTCCATCTTCCGCAGCTACACTGGCACCACCCCCCACCTTTTCCTCCGCTACATCGATGACTGTATCGGCGCTGCCTCGTGCTCCCACGAGGAGGTTGAACAGTTCATCAACTTTACCAACACCTTCCATCCCGACCTCAAATTCACCTGGACTGTCTCAGACTCCTCCCTCCCCTTCCTAGACCTTTCCATTTCTATCTCGGGCGACCGACTCAACACAGACATCTACTATAAACCGACTAACTCCCACAGCTACCTGGACTACACCTCCTCCCACCCTGCCCCCTGTAAAAACACCATCCCATATTCCCAATTCCTTCGTCTCCGCCGCATCTGCTCCCAGGAGGACCAGTTCCAATACCGTACAGCCCAGATGGCCTCCTTCTTCAAGGACCGCAGATTCCCCCCAGACATGATCGACGATGCCCTCCACCGCATCTCTTCCACTTCCCGCTCCTCCGCCCTTGAGCCCCGTTCCTCCAACCGCCACCAAGACAGAACCCCACTGGTTCTCACCTACCACCCCACCAACCTCCATATACAGCGTATCATCCGCCGTCATTTCTGCCACCTCCAAACGGACCCCACCACCAGGGATATATTTCCCTCCCCTCCCCTATCAGCGTTCCGCAAAGACCACTCCCTTCGTGACTCCCTCGTCAGGTCCATACCCCCACCAACCCAACCTCCACTCCTGGCACCTTCCCCTGCAACCGCAGGAAATGTAAAACTTGCGCCCACACCTCCTCCCTTACTTCTCTCCAAGGCCCCAAGGGATCCTTCCATATCTGCCACAAATTCACCTGCACACACATCATCTATTGCATCCGTTGCACCCGATGTGGCCTCCTCTATATTGGGGAGACGGGCCGCCTACTTGCGGAATGCTTCAGGGAACACCTCTGGGACGCCCGGACCAACCAACCCAACCATCCCATGGCTCAACACTTTAACTCTCCCTCCCACTCCACCGAGGACATGCAGGTCCTTGGATTCCTCCATCGGCAGAACATCATAACACGACAGTTGGAGGAAGAGCGCCTCATCTTCCGCCTGGGAACCCTCCAACCACAAGGAATGAACACAGATTTCTCCAGTTTCCTCATTTCCCCTCCCCCCACCTTGTCTCAGTCAGTTCCCTCAACTCAGCACTGCCCTCCTAACCTGCAATCTTCTTCCTGACCTCTCCGCCCCCACCCCACTCCGGCCTATCACCCTCACCTTGACCTCCTTCCACCTATCACATCTCCATCGCCCCTCCCCCAAGTCCCTCCTCCCTACCTTTTATCTTAGCCTGCCTGGCACCCTCTCCTTATTCCTGATGAAGGGCTCTGGCCCGAAATGTCGAATTTCCTGTTCCTTGGATGCTGCCTAACCTGCTGCGCTTTAACCAGCAACACATTTTCAGCTCTGATCTCCAGCATCTGCAGACCTCACTTTTTACTCAAAAATGCAATAATCATGTATAAAAAGTAATGACAAAGGCTAATGGAACGTTAGCTGTGCTAACTATAGGACTGGAGTATAATATTTGGTTCAACTGCATGAAGCCCTGGTTAGAGCATATCTGGAGTTCTGGACACTTCATCACAGAAAATTGGCGTTGGAATGTGTGCAGTGCAGCTGATTAAAGTATGAGGAAAGATTATATAAATTCAGCTTGTATGCCTTGCATTACAAGAGGTGAAAGGGTGATTTGATTGCCATTTTAGGAAGTAATTGTTGGGAAATATAGTGAGAAACAGGAATCTAAGACACAGGGATATAATTTTAAAAACAGAGCTCAGCCATTCAGGAAGAAAACTAAGAAACACCTCTTCACTTTAACAGTAGAGGAAGTGTGGAGCTTTCTCCCACAGAGTGCAATACATACACTTCAATATATCACATTAAATTTTGGATGGACAGATTTTTATTCGCCTAGTAATTGTATAAATGATATGAAACCACAGCAGGAGGACAAAGTTGAATACAATCAGCTGTGATCGCATTGAAGTGTAGGACATGTTGGAGTGGCCAAATGGTCTGTACTTATTCCTGTGTTCCTATAGCTTGCATTTAGATTTCCAATGCTCTTAGCATTTCTAAAAGCACTACCACGTACACTGGACAGAGAGCATATCTTGAGCTTTGTCAGCCTGTATTGCAATGCTGCAAACATTGAAAACAGTCTTACCAGATAGATAACAATATTCTAAAGTTTCTGTGGCTTCTTTTGGTCTCCTGCTGTTGAGGCAATATCAATGCCTGTTATTGAGATGTCTGTTGACCTTATGGTTGCTGAAAAAAGTCTCAACCTCTTCCATATCTGAGTATTTTAGATTTTCTTTCCTTATGTAACACACAGAAATGAGTTGTCTCAACAATTGTTTTTGTTCTTTGCTTCTCTAGTGATTAAGTGGGATGATTATTTTTCTGAGGTTTGTATTGAATAAATAGTGCATCCTTGTTATATTCAAAAGTGACAATCTTTTAAGCTTTAAATTGCTTTGCACTTTTCTTCAGACTATTTTGTAGAGAAAGATGTGGTAGACTTGCAGATTTTATTTAAAAATTACGACTGCTGTCATGCACAGACAGTGCATCAACGGCACACACTTCCTTCATTGTCATAACATTTTAAAACCACTATCACTGCTGTTTATTTGTGTATACACAGTTTTTGTACAATAATGTAGAATGTGGGTGAGGCAGCCTGTGTGTTGTGGTGTTACCTCATCTGCAATTAGCTGCAATACATTATCAGCAGTTCTGCTTTTTTTCAGTAGAAAGACTACCTGTTTCCATTGTCAAGACTAAAGCATACCCACTTGGAGTGTTTTTTTCTTGTCATGACTAAAACCATAAAGCCAATTATTTCATGCTAGTTTTTGCAAGAGTAAGCCAGGCTTACTATTGCTTCCATTTTAAAACCGAGTTCATCAAGAAGCAAGAACAGTTTAAATACAAAATTAAATGATTGCAATTTGGATTTCAATCGGCGACCTCTTAATGATATAATTGGTACAATACTGAGAATTTGCTGTTTTATTCCCTGCTGTGAATTAACATTTTAAAACTGGTACAAAAAGGCAAGTCAAAACTACATTTAATGAAGTATTGGAAGAATCATTTGGAAGAGGACATATGGTATACTTGCCTTTATTAGCCAAGGCGTACAGTGTAGGGCGTGGGAGGTTATGCTGGAACTGTTTAAAACTGGGTTAGGTCACAACCAGGGTATTGTGTGCAGTTCTGGAATCTGCATTATGTGACAGAATGGAAGAGGGCACAGAGGATATTGACCAGAATGTTGCCTGGGTTAGAGAATTTCAGTTATGAAGAGAGATTGGACAAGCTGGAGTTGTTTTTGAAACAACCCCACAGAGGCTGGTATCCCGTTACCAAGTCACCATTTATTTACACTTGAACAGCCCCTGCCTCTAGTACTGCCTCTTCAGAGTCAGCTCTCAGTGTACCAAAATCTCTGACACTCCTCTTTTTATCTGTCAGCCAGGGCACCCTGATTGGACCAGATTAACAGCCCCAATCAGGGGACTCATATTCTATGAGGTCCATCTGGCTGACCTCATTACAATCCACTACAGTTTCTTTTTCATCAGAGGAGATTGAGAGGCGACATAACTGAGATGTGTGGTATACTTAAGATAGACAGGACGAAATTTTGTTGGAGGGATCAATGGCTGGGGGCATAGATTTAAAGTAAGGGATCGAATGTTTATACAGGAGATATGAGGAAAATGTTTTTCAATCAGTGGATTGAAGGGCAGATTCTAGAAGCAGAAACTCTCATAACATTGAAGAAGTAATTAGATGTGCACATGGGATACCAAGATATACAAGGTCTGGCCAAATGCTGAAAAAAATGGGATTAGAATAGTTATAGAGTCAGAGAGCCATGCAGCACAGAAACAGACCCTTCAGTCCAACCAGTCCATTATCCCAGACTAAATTAGTTGGGTCTTGTTTTTGACCAGCACAGACATGATGGGCCAAAAAGTCTTTCTCAGTGCTGCAGCTCTCTATGACTAATCACCCTGAAACAAACCTTAGTTATAGGATAAACCTCCATCTGTCTAGATCTAATTTTAACCACTTCCCTTATCCCCATCGCTATCTTTGGCTTTCTAAAGTTAACACATGCACAAGACGGAGCTTGAACAATCAGCTGTTGGTGAATTTTGTTCCCTTAGCACTGATGTATCTCCCTCCCCTGTTACATGCTTAGTCCAAACGAGGCTCTGCAGTTTTGACATCTTGTGGGATTCCCAGTTAAGCTTCAGGATATAAAGCTCTTACATTTTTAATGTTGAAAAGTGTAGCGCTAGAAAAGCACAGCAGGTCAGGCAACATCCGAGGATCAGGAGAGTGGATTTTTCAGTCATAAGCCCTTCATCAGGAATGTGGAGGGGGAAGGGGGCTGAGAGATAAATAGGAGGGTGGGGATAGGGCTGGAGGGAAGGTAGGTGGTTGCGGATGGGGGGGGTGATTGTGATAAATCGGTGGGGAGGTTGGAGCAGATAGGTGGGAAGGAAGGTGGACAGGTAGGACAGGTCAAAAGGGCGGTGCTGAGTTGGAGGTTTGGATCTGGGATGAGGTGAGGAAGGGGAGATTGGAAACTGGTGAAGTCGACGATGATGCAGTCTGGTTGGACATTTTTATGACTATTAATGTTACATGACTTCATTCTTAATCCATCCACCAGAAAAAAGCATTTATTCATCCCACTGTCAGGGTAGAAGATTTCATTAATATTTTCCCAGCCTGCCTACTGAACGTCATCTGACTTTTTCAAATATCTACTGTGTGAATCCTCCAGATTGCCCAAACCCACAACTCTCTCAATCCTAAAGTATCTTATTCAAAGTCCTCTTAACAGCCGTACACCCATGCTCTCTGGCCGCCACATATTGGCCTTCTAACGTCTTTTTGATCCCCTCCATCCCATGACACCAAGAGGAAAGATCCTTAGTCATGTGTGCTCTATCTGCCTGTCTTGGCTCCTTTGCCCCATTAATGCTCTCCACCTGTAGCAATTTCTGTAAACCTGTCTCTTTGAAAAAAATTAAGTCTTACAAGAGGTTATATATTTTTCATTTTTCTGATGGGGACATTTTTATGTTAAATGCCAATGCAAATGCAAGTTCTTTCCTACAAACCACTGAGGCTGAACGTAAAAAATGTTTTGCTTTTGTGTCATTCATATTCATTTTGTCAAGTGCAGGAAAAACTATCTCTCTCACAGTATGCTATTCTTGTAATCCATGAGCTCCATATGCTCCTCCTCAGTGTGGCTACATTTGGTTCAATCAAAATGATGGATAATTCATTGCCACTGATTGGCAACATTATCTGAAGGATGTCAAAGCCTTCTGTTGCCTCAGTGGGGGAGTGAGTGTCTCCAGTTGTCTGCTCCAGTAATATGTCAGTAAGATTTGTCATTCCTGTAGAAATTGGGCCTAACTGAGTGCAATTTGTGGAACCCGCAGTTGATCAGCTAAAGATCAGAGGTTGATCTGAAAAACAGTCTGAACCTAAAAAGCCCACACATTGAAAGTAATCTCCAATGTCACCAGAACCTAAGGGATAAGAATAGAGTCCCCTTTCTTTATTTTTATTACTTCAGTTCCCCAATTGCACCAGTAATTTGCACATTTTTATTTTAACATAGTTTTTGGACTAGCATTTATTTTCTGTTCCTAATAGCATTTGAGGAAGTGGTGGTGAACTACATGCCTGAACTGCTGCAGTCCATTTGGTGTATGTAGACCCACAGTGCTGTCAGGGAGGGAGTTTTAGGATTTTCACCCATCAACCATGAAAGAACAGCGACAGATTTCCAAATCAGGATGGTGGGTGACATAAGGGGAGCTTGGAATGTTGCTCCATTGGACTTGTTGCCTTTGTAAATTCTTGAGGTCATAAGTTTGGAAGGTGCTTGTTGAAGGGTGTTTGAGTTGCTGTGGTGTATCTGATATACACAGTACATACTGCAGTCACAGTGTACCCATGGTGGAGACAATGAGTCTTTACAATGGTAAGTGGGGCTCTGTGTACGAGATGGTCTGCTGCAGTCATCCAGGCAATTAGAAAATATGCCATCACCTTGCTGATTTGTGCCTTGCAGGTGGTGCAAACTTTAGGGAATCAGGAAATGAGTTCCTTTACAGGACTCGTAGTCTCTGAACTGCTCTTGTTGCTGTGATATTGATGTGACTGGTCCAGCTAAATGTCTGATCAGTGCTAATCCCTGAGAGTGTTGATTATGGGAGATAGTGATAGTCATGCTCGTGATGCCAAGGAATGATGGCAAGAATTTGTCCTTTTGCAGGTGGTCATTGCCTGAGACAGGTGTGCTGAGAATGTAACTTGGTATTTATTTGCAGACTATTTGCAGGCTGCACTGGTTCACTGTAAAATGGGAAGGAATGTTATTGCAGCTTGCAGATCCTGTGAATTGGAGCGTATATGGACCACTTCAGTGTAAAAGATGGACCAGTCTTGTCTACTTTGTTGTGTTCTAATCTTGCTTCATCCTTTCTATACCATGCAATAAAAAAAGGTGTGGTTCATGCTGGACTCTTCTATCTCATTAGTCTGCAACTCCCATGAACTGTAGTAACAGATCTGATGAATCCTGTAAGTATTCCAACTAAAATATAGCTGCAATTTTCCAATAGAATCTAATAGAATAATTGCAGTTATTATTCATTTGCAGGATTCTAATTTTCAAATTTCCTGAGATTTAGTCAGTACTGAAATGCAGAAGTAACTTGCTCTAAATGTCTATGTAGTGTGAGAAGTAAATAGAACACTTGTGAACTAAATTTTCACGTTTTCCTTGATTAGTCTAGCACTCAAACTTATGTTTTAAAGTTGCTGTCAGGAGCTGGTCACTGATAATTAGTTACAGCCAATGTTGCCCATAATCTGGATGTAGGTTTGCTTGTTGAGTTGAAAGGTTCATTTTCAGACATTTTGTCACCATACTAGGTAACATCTTCAGTGATCCTCCAGACGAAGCTGATGTTTCCTGCTTTCTATTTATATGTTTGGGTTTCTTTGGGTTGGTGATGTCGTTTCCTGTTCTTTTCTCAGGGGGTGGTAAATGGGGTCCAAGTCAATGTGTTTGTTGATAGAGTTCTGATTGGACATGCATGAGAATTCCTAGAAGCATGGCATTCTAACCAGAAATCTATCAACAAACACATTGACTTGGATCCCATTTGCCAGCCCCTGACAAAAAGAACAGGAAATTACATCACCATAGGAAATGACATCACCAACCCATATAAACCCACACATGTAAATAGAAAGCAGGAAGATAGTAGATAGATTCTGAGGCCAGTCATCAATGTACTCATAAAATAGACTGCTCTGTTGTAAGTGGTTTTGAGCCTCCAGATGTCATTGCAGCTACAAGTAGAAACATTAGATCAACATCAACTAGTTTACATTCATAGCTGTGTTTTCACTGCTTGTTCTTGTTTGTACACATGCAAAGCAATATACCTGTTTCTTTGCTAAACAGGTTGACTTCAATCTAGATGCCCTTTTGAAGACTCAAGTGACCAAGGGCTGGTTTAGATTGTTGCCTTTTGAAAAAAATGAAGACGATGAAGGGTAAGTAGTTCCTGTTGATTCATGGCTTTGGATTTCTGCTGTCACATGTAGATGATTACATTTTAGCCATAAGGCATGTATACCATTATAACCTTGTCACGAAGCTAAGTGGCACAACTTGCACATGGCTGGTAACAGGTGAACTTCAAAATATAGTCAGCAATATTATTGTGTGAACAAATTCTTTTCAAAAGGTGAGTAATCCATGTTGGATCAAATGGAATTCAACTGTTTCTATGAACTAAATGCATTTGATCCAATAATTCCGCCTCTTTTTGGTTAATTTCAATCTCCAGTTTAATGCCTTGTATCAAAGCCATCTGTCTCTATGTTAATCAGTAGCATACCTCGTTTCTTGATTTTTAATAGTTCATTCATGGGATGTGACTAATATAGATTAGGCCAGTAATTATTGCTCATCCCTAGTTAGCATGAAGATGTTGGTAGTGAGCTGCTTTTTAGAACCATTGCATTCAATGCGGTGTTGTTTGGCACGCTGCGTTGGGAGTGTAGTTCCAGGATTTTGACCCAGTGACCATGAATGAACAACAGTACAGTTCCAATTCAAGATGACACATTTTTTGGAAAGAAGCTGTAGGTGTTTGAGTTCCCAAGCATTCAAAGTTACTCCTTTGAAAGTACCATCTGATAGGTCTGTTGATGATTTCTTACATAACTATGGTAATAATTGAGAGAGATTGATAGGGCAGTAACTGTCAGGGCTGGACTTACCGTATTTTTTGGAAACATGACATACTTGGGAAATCTTCCACATTGTCTAGTAGATGTCAATGTTGTAGGTGTACTGTGAACAACTTGGCTTCAGATATGGCTAGTTCCAGAACACAAATCCTCAATGCTATTGCAAGAATGTTGTCAGGCCCCATTGCTTTTGCAGTATCCAGTGTCTTTAGTCATTTCTTGATAACATATGGAGTGAACCAAAATGTACAGGACATTGATGAGACCACTTTTAGAATATTGTGTGTAATTCTGGCCTCCTTCCTATTGGAAAGATGTCATGAAACTCAAAAGTGTCAGAAAAGATTTGCAAGCACTTAACCAGGGTTGGACGATTTGAGCTATAGGGAGAGGCTGAATAGGCTTGGGCTGTTTTCCCTTGAGCATCCGAGACTGAAGGGTGACCTTATAGAGGTTTATAAAATCATGAGGGGCATAGATAGGGGAAATAGACAAGGTCTTTAGGGTGGAGGAGTCCAGAACTAGAGGGCAGGAATTTCGGGTGAGAGGGGAAAGATATAAAAGGGACCTAAGGGACAACTTTTTCATGAAGGGGGTGGTGCGTATATGGACTGAGTTGCCAAAGGAAGTGGTGGAGGCTGGTATAATTACAACATTTCAGAAGTATCTGGATGGGTACATGAATAGGAAGGGTTTAGACAGATATGTGCCAAATGCTGGCAAATGGGACTAGATTAGGTTGGGATATCTGGTTGACATGGACGAGTTGGACCAAAGGGTCTGTTTCCATACTGTACATCTCTATGACTCTATGACCGTAAGTGGGCCATTCAGCCCGTCAAGTTTGCACCACAATGATCTACTTCTCAAACCCATTCTCCCGCCTTGTCCTTGGAACCCGTGATCCCCTTACTAATTGAGAACCTATCTATCTCTGTCTTAAATACAGTCAGCCTTCTCTGACAATGAGTTCCAAAGATTCACCACCTTCTGAATGAAGAAGTTCCTCCTCATCTCAGATGGATCAAATACCTGGCATATCTGATTGAAGATGGATGCAAATGCTTCAGCCTTTTCTTTTTTGCACAGATGAGCTGGGCTGCTCTATTAATGAGGATGGGATATTTGTGGAGCCTCCTCCCTCAATGAATTCCTTAATTGTCCACTATTATTTACATTTGGGTGTGGCAGGACTGCAGAGCTTAGTTTGTTGAACTAGTTATTCTGTTTGATTTCCAATAGTTTCTTCCAGGTGCCTATTACTATGAGTATAAAACCATCAACCTACTTAACATGATACTTGATTTAATTCTAATTCTGCATGATTTCTCCAAATTTTTGAATCCTTCAGATTGTGAACAATTTCAACCACTTTTTAATTGGCAGAGAAATGTGGGCAATGCAGTCCCATTTCCATCAGGCATGACCAGTGAGCAAGGCCTTGTGTTGGGAACATATTCTTGTAGAATCATACCGTATGTGTCTTCCTTGACTTTCATAGTGACATTTATACTCAACACCCCAGAAAAGGTATAATTAGTCTTACTCAGAATAACACCATCAGCTCATCATCACCTTTTCTCTCTATTTAAACTCTGTTCCTCTGCTAATCAAACCTATTGTATGCTTGCCTTTCATGAAATTGGACAGATATCTTTTGTCTGCTATTCTCCTAACAAGGATAGGATAATTCTGCAAACCTGAATCCTTCCCTTTTTCACTTGAAATGATATTAAAGTTGTTCTCTTTGGAGCAAAAGGAATCTTGGAGAAATTTATTGGAGTTGTACAAGACACTGACAGATCAACAAGGGAAGGCTGTTCCCATTAGTTGATGGCACAAGAATTAGGTGACCCGGTTTCTTAAAAAAAAGTTGGATGGGCACTTGGGAGAAAGTGCAGATAGATTGGGGGAATGGGACGGATTGCTCTATAAAGGCCCACACAGGGTCTAGGGGCTGAATGGCCTCCTTTCATATTGTTATGGGTCTTTGACCAATGATTTAAAAGAATAACATCTTTGAAGTTTTATTGTGTGGGTTGTTTTGGGGCCCTGCTGGAGTAATTTTCCATTGGAATACTCTGTGAAGCTTCAGGGAAATTGTATGAATGAAATTTATAATCACTAAGTGATTCTGAACCCAATTGGTTTAAACAGGAAAGGTGATTCTCTAAGTTTGCCTAGCTGATGGGGAGTGCCTCCAGTGAGGAGTGCATGTTGAAATACAGGTGCAGACAATGTACTACTTTCCTGTCATTACTTCAAATGGTCAGAAGCAGTTTTCTAATATTTCCAGTCACCGGGTGAGGCTGGCTGTAAAACCTCAAAATTTCTTCCATGGAGCCACATTTATGTTTTGGACTGTGATACATTAAAGGTGACATTTTAATAGAAATATAGGAAAATAAATAGGCCATTCAATGCTTCAATCCTGTTCTGTCACTGAAAGTAAATCATTAGACAATAGACAATGGGTGCAGGAGTAGGCCATTTGGCCCTTTGAGCCAGCACCACTATTCATTATGATCATGGCGGATCATCCACAATCAATATCCTGTTCCTGCCTTATCTCCATAACCTCTGATTCCACTACCTTAAAGAGCTCTATCCATCTCTTTCTTAAAAGTATCCAGAGACTTGATCTCCATTGCCTTCTGGGTCAGAGCATTCTATACACCCACCACTCTCTGGATGAAGAAGTTTCTCCACAACTCTGTTCTAAATGCCCTATTTTTAAACTGTGCCCTGTGGTTCTGGACTCACCCATCAGCGGAAACATGCTTCCTGCCTCTAGAGTGTCCAATCCTTTAATAATCTTATACGTCTCAATCAGAACCCCTCTCATCCTTCTACACTCAAGTGTATACAAGCCCATTCGCTCCAATCTTTCAACAAACGATAGTCCCGTCATCCGGGAATTAACCTCCTGAACCTACACTGCACACTCTCAATAGCCAGAATGTCCTTCCTCAAATTTGGAAACCAAAACTGCACACAATACTCCAGGTGCGGTCTCACCAGGGCCCTGTATAACTGCAGAAGGGCCTCTTTGCTCTTATACTCGATTCCTCTTATTATGAGGGCCAGCATGTCATTAGCTTTCTTCACTGTCTGCTGTACCTGCATGCTTGCTTTCATTGACTGGTGTACAAGAACACTTAGACCTCGTTGTACTTCCCCTTTACCTAACTTGACTCCATTTAGATAGTAATCTGCCTTCCTGTTCTTGCCACCAAAGTGGATAACCACACATTAAACTGCATCTGCCATGCATCTGTCCACTCACCTAGCCTGTCCAGGTCACCCTGTATTCTCCTAACATCCTCCTCATATTTCACCCTGCCACCCAGCTTTTGTCATCAGCACATTTGCTAATATTACTTTTAATGCCTTCATCTATATCATTAATGTATATTGTAAACTGCTGTGGTCCTAACATTGAACCTTGTGGTACTCCACTGGTCACTGCCTGCTTTTCTGAAAGGGACCCATTTACCACTACTCTTTGCTTCCTGTCAGTCAGCCAAT
This sequence comes from Hemiscyllium ocellatum, assembly GCF_020745735.1. Lineage (NCBI taxonomy): Eukaryota > Metazoa > Chordata > Chondrichthyes > Orectolobiformes > Hemiscylliidae > Hemiscyllium > Hemiscyllium ocellatum. The sequence continues at coordinate 25,635,320 of NC_083424.1, read as the reverse complement.
TTTCAATCCACGTCAGTATTATGCCCTCAATACCACGTGCCCTAATTTTGCTCACTAATCTCCTGTGTAGGACTTTATCAAAGGCTTTCTGAAAGTCCAGGTACATGACATCCACTGGCTCTCCTTTGTCCATCTTCATAATTTTAAGCCTCAACAAATTCCAGAAGATTAGTCAAGCGCGATTTCCCCATCGTAAATCCATGCTGACCCTGACCTATCCTGTTACTGCTATCCAAATGAGTTGTGATTTCAGCTTTTATAACTGACTCCAGCATCTTTCCCACCACTGATGTCAGGCTAACTGGTCTATAATTCCCTGTTTTCTCTTTGCCTCCCTTCTTGAAAAGTGGGACAACATTAGCCACCCTCCAATCCATAGGAACTGATTATGAATTGATAGAATATTGGAAAATGATCACCAATGCATCCACGATTTCTATAGCCACCTCCTTAGGTACCTTGGGAATCAGACCATCAGGTCCTGGCCTCTTATCAGCCTTCAGACCTGACAGTCTATCCCACACCATTTCCTGCCTAATATAATTCCTTTCAGTTCATCCATTACACTAGGTCCTTCAGCCACTACCAAATCTGGGAAATTGCTTGTGTCTCCCCCAGTGAAGACAGATCCAAAGTACTTATTCAACTCTTCTGCATTTTCCTTGTTCCCCATAATAAATTCACCCATTTCTGTCTTTAAGAGCCCAATTTTAGTCTTAACCATTTGTTTTCTTTTCACATACCCCAAAAAGCTTTTGCTATCTCCCCTTATATTTTTGGCCAGTTTGCCTTCGTACCTCATTTTTTCTCTGTGTGTTGCCTTTTTGGTTATCCTCTGTTGCTCTTTAAAAGTTTCCCAGTCCTCCAGTTTACTGCTCATCTTTGCTATGTTATATTTCTTCTCTTTTACCTTTATACAGTCCTAACTTCCCTCGTCAGCAATGGCCGCCCCTGCCTCCCATTAGAATCTTTCTTCCTCTGATCTGAACCACAACCCCATCAATCTATCTTTGATGCATACCGTAATACTCTCCGTAACTTCAGCTGACCTGAATTTCACAACTTAATGGAAGTAAATTCCAGATTTCAACCACCGTTTGTGTAACCCTTTTTTCCTAATATTGCTTTTCTGTTTGAGATGTTCCCATCAGAAGCTTATTTAAATTGTTTTAAATACCTTGATTTGATTGTCTCTCAGCCTTTTAAATTCAAGGTGATTCAAGCTATGTTTATGCAGCATGTCCTCATAATTTAACCCTTACTTAAGTTTCCATGTCATTGTGGAAAATCTGATCTCTATCTTTTAGTACAATCAAACACTGAACTCTAGATAGGGTTTGACGAAATCTGTGTTCAACTGGACCATAACCTCACTAGCCTTGTTTTCTGAGCCTCACGAAGTAAAGTCCAATATTCTATTTTATCTCAAACTCATTTTTAAACCAAAATATACACCAATTGCCCTCTCATGATTGACCCCTCAACAAGAGGAACAACTGCTGTCTATTCACTCTGTCCATGCCCCTCATAATCTTACACACCTCAATCATACCTTCCCTCAGTCTTCTCTGTTCTAAAGAAAACAGTCCAAGCCTATCTAGTTTCTCCTTATAGCTCAATTTCTCCATCCCAGTCAACATCCTGGTGAACCTTGTCTGTATCTGCTGTACTTTTGAAATCTGTGCTGACTACACGTTTTTTTAATCGTAGGTATTCTCCTCTTCTCTCATTTAGTGGGCATTTCATTACTTTTCTTGCCAGTTAAGATAAATCAACTGGTCTATAATTCGCTAAATGTGCCCTGTCTCTCCTCTTAAATATAGGTCTAATGTTAGTCCTCTGGCTGTAAACTTTCTTGAATAAATTATTAAATATATGTAGGAGTGTCTCTGCTATCTCTTTTCTTGATTCTTTTAAAACGTGGAGGTGCAATCCATCCAAACTGGGGTTTTATCCTCTTAATTTGATTGTTTTATTTAATGCATCACATTTTTAAAATCTAAACACACTTATCGCATTAGCTGAAAATGTGTTGCTGGAAAAGTGCAGCAGGTCAGGCAGCATCCAAGGAGCAGGAGAATCGACGTTTTGGGCATGAGCCCTTCTTCAGGAATGAGGAAAGTGTGTCAAGCAGGCTAAGATAAAAGGTAGGGAGGAGGGACTTGGGAGAGGGGCATTGGAAATGCGATAGGTGGAAGGAGGTTAAGGTGAGGGTGATAGGCCGGAGTGGGGGTGGGGGCGGAGAGGTCAGGAAGAAGATTGCAGGTTAGGAAGGTGGTGCTGAGTTCGAGGGTTGGGACTGAGACAAGGTGGTGGGAGAGGAAATGAGGAAACTCGATTCTCCTGCTCCTTGGGTGCTGCCTGACCTGCTGTGCTTTTCTAGCAACACATTTTCAGCTCTGATCTCCAGCATCTGCAGTCCTCACTTTTTCCACACTTATCTCATGAGTTATCTTATGATTCAATGTAATGCTGACCTGTTATCTCTCTGGTGACTATTGAAGTGAAATAATTAGTTAATATTTCTGTGAACTCTTTATTTTTATCTGCACTGTTTTCATCATGACTTATCCACCAATGGTCTCACTGTCATCTGAGTCTTCATCTTCTACTGATGTGTCCATAAAATATTTTATGAGTTAATTCTATGTTCCCTGATGGCATAACTCCTCTTTCTCTTTCTTCATTTTTCTCTTAATCTCTTTGTGTTCTCTCTTAATATCCACTGTCTTCTGTCTACTTAAAGTATGCCTCTTTCCATACTCTCAATTGTCCTCTCGTACCTTTATCCATCAATAAAGTCTCAATAGTTTTAATTTCTTTCCTTTTAATGCAGAATATCTTTCCTGTGCTGGTATTGAAAACTGTGCTAACCCTTGCCCATTGTTGGTCTACTTTGCTGTTTGCAGCTATTGTGGCCCATTTTGTTTTCACAAGTTCTATTCTCAGCTCATCAAAATCAGTTTGTGTTCAACGTACTGACATAATTCTTAGTTATACTTGCATCCTCTAGATCATCCTAATGTGTGATGTATTCTGGTCACTATGTTCTAGATGGTCTACATCAGTACTTAAAAACAAAATGTAGAGTTTCATGTATAAATCCTGAGCAATTATGTAAGACATACCTACAAATGTCAGTGATATCTTTTCCCAACTCCAAATGGACGGTGCCAATGTCATTGTCATATTATCTGTATTTTCACAGTGGTAAATTAGGAGCATTGCGATTAAAAGTCAGGTTGGCAGAGGATCGGATATTACCATCAATGTACTATCAGCCACTGATCGACCTCTTGGTGGAACCTGTGATCTCTCCTGCCAAAGTGAGTACCTGATGCTCTGTCCTGTTAACACATTGAAATGGATGTAAAATAAAATAAATAATTTCCATTCGGTGTTGGTGTGCCAGTGTTTATCAAGTTTCAATTCAAATGGTTCGTCTTAACTCAGTTAAATAAACTTATTGAAAGATTGTGTGACCATGATACTGCTAACTTAATGTCTCTGTAAACTAATTCTTATTCCTCCGAACACAGCTTCAAAATGCTAGTGGCAAATAACAACACTTCCTGCATGAGTTGTGGTGAAGTTATTTTGTATAACATGGACAGAGAGTCCAGCACGACTTTGTTAATTGTATGTTGCATCTGATAATCTCATTGACTTTTCCGAGGATGTCAAGGGAGTGCCTGTGGGTGTTCCATTTTGTGGCCTTCTGGAAGGCATTTGACAAAGTTCCATAAAGCATATCATGAGCAAAACATGAGAATGCCCTGAAATAGAGGCAGTTATTTGACTTTGGTTTATAATTAGGTGACAGATAGGAATCAGAATGGGAATAAAGAATGTATACTCAGGTGTGAGGAATGGTATTCTGCAGTCTTAACTTTTCACCATTTTGTATAATCAATTAGATGAAGATATGACTAATTGCTTGGGACCTAAATTAATTATGGTGCAAATAGTATCGGAATGTTTGAAAGGGACACAGAGTGTCCCAAATAAGTTTGATGAACTGAATGACCTCCATCTACGTCTTTATGATTCTTTGATTCTAAGTGAATGGGAAAACCTAAGTTCAAGATGGAGAGGTGTGTGGTAATCCATTGGAAAGGATGAAAATGCTGCCAGGTCAGAAACAAAATGGAGTAGACTTTCTGTGACCTGAATCAGAGGTTTGGGAGATACTCCACGAGACTGTGAGTCGAGTGGATTTAGTAGAACTCAGGAACAAATTACGATGGCAGTCCACTTAAAGTATCTAATGCATCACTCAGAGCCCTTGGCAGAACAATCTCCCTTAACGTGCATCACATCCCAGATATTTGATAACCCACTGCATGTAACAAGAAAGTGGATTGTACACCCAAAGTCTGAAGTTGCTCAAATTATTATTTGGACCAGAAAACCTGAGATTGCCCTAAAGTGATGCAAAATGCAAGTGATGTGAGTATTGATTCTACCTAGAGCAGTGTCTGAGAGAGAGTTCATAGAGGAGTTTGACAGAGTGAACGGCTGGAGGTTTGGTTTGGGTTTGGATCAGGTGAGTCAAGTCCACCTCCTCCCATCCAGTTACAGCTTTAACTCTGGCCTGAAGTTGCTCAGGTTACCAATTTCTCTGTGAACGCAGTTTACAAAGGATAATCAGGCTGTGAACCTGATTGCCGTTCCATTTTTTTACCTCACACTCAGGTTGGCTGGTTCTCCTTGAAAGCATGGCTGCTTCTTTGAGATGAGAAACTGACAGATTCAGGATGAGAGAGAATCCATCCTCCTGGGACCAAGGGCCTGCCAGAGGAGTCTCTGTGATCTATTGCTTCACCATCACCTTCGCCCCAGTGCCCCTGAACCCACCACAGGATCCTGACCTCCACATGCCCACCAGCAGCAGGCTTCCAACCCAGGCTTCCTATGAGTGATTGCTGCCCACTCCACCCCCTCAACAGATTTAATAGATCCTGCAATCTTCCTCAGCGGGCTCGCTGCCTCACTAGAAACCAAACATATGCTGTACAGCCCCACTGCACCTGGGAGTCAATTATGTATAGTGTAGAGTAAAGCATATCAGGACATGGTAGACAGGGAATGTACACACAATTAATTATTTCTCCTTCCATTTTACTTGTTCTTTGTTGTATTTTTCTGTCAAACTGATTTCCACAGATATTTCTCATGTATTCTGTAGGATGTAGCAGATGGCTGGAGGAATACTCACAGGGTTTTGGATGAATGCATAAAATGACTGGATTCTGAGCATGTACTGGAGCCTTGGGCAAAGGTCCAAATGTATATCGTTTCTTATGCACATAAGTGATGGATACATTTAGGACTTGCTGTTTCTTTAATGATTTGTATTGGCATGTTCCCTTGCTGTCAGTTATTCTGTGAGGAGAGCAGTTTTTGATGTCAACCATATTGACAGACCAATTCCAGTTGGCAAAAAAGCTCACTCCGTTTAGAGAGAGGAATCTTACTAGAGTATGGCATCTGGCCAAAGTTGAAATTGTTTTAAGGGATAAGAAGAATGCTACATTGAATAAACAATTCACTTATAAGTGCAATATTATTCATATATTTGTCAGGTAGCTGACATAAGGAACTCAGGAACAAATTAAGATGGCAGTCCACTTAAAGAATTCACATCATTTTATAAAAGGGGAATGAAAGTTGATTGGATTGCATTGGATTCTGAAAGCTGATTAATATTCGGACCTGCACTGGCAATGTTTTTATTCCTCTTTTACCTATTGTTTGCCTTTTCATTTACATTGGACTTTTCAGTTTCCTCCTAATTGAGGTGAACATATAACTTACGCTGATACTTGGGATGTAGTTGCCAATCTGTGGTTTGTGGAAAAAGTGAGGACTGCAGATGCTGGAGAATCAGAGCTATTTCCTTGAAGAAACTCTCTTCCTCCCTCTACATTCCTGAAGAAGGGCTTATGCCCGAAACATCGATTCTCCTGCTCCTTGGATGCTGCCTGACCTGCTGCGCTTTTCCAGCAAGACATTTTGGAATCTGTGGCTTATGGTCAGGTGTAGTTTGCTGCCATTAACTATCCTAACTACGCTGATCCTAAGAGCTGTTTTAATTATCTGTGATCGAGGGTACTCTACTCGAGAGACGTAACAAGAAGAGGAACTTGTCTGACATAACATGATAGATATAGATACAATTAAGATTAACTAGTTAGGCACAGTTAGAACGATCAGGTACCAAACATGTCATGTTTATATCCATCAGGACCTCATCCAAGACAAAATGTTTATCTCGCCAAAAGACTGTATGATACCATCAGATTGGGTGGAGCTAATTCAACTCCGACATTAACTCATTCAAAATCATTCCCTCACACAACAGTAATCCTCCAGGAAAGCTAAATGGTACACTGTGCTTGGCACAGAGCAAGAACCTGAGCCCTGGCTTATGTAGGTAGATGTAAAAAAAATCCCATAACACTACTTAATGACGAGAAGACAGTTATGCTAAGGTCTTGACCAGTAGCCTTCTCTGAACCAGAGCCCCCAAAATAGTTAGTTATGTCATAAATAATCAAGACGATAGAAGCTGGAAATGCTTACTAGATCTGGCAGCATCTGTCGAAAGAGGAGCAGAGTTGAAGGATGAATGTTCCTTTTAAAAACTTATTCACAGCGTGTATTAATGACTGGCTGGGCCAACACTTATTGCCCATCTCCCATTGCCCTTGAGAAGATGGTAGTGATCTACATTGTTGACCTGCTGCAGTCCATGATATGTAGGGGCACCCACAATACTGTTAGAAAGTGAATCCCAAGATTTTGACCCAGCAACACCAAAGCAATGATGGTACAATTCCTTCATTTAGAAGTCGCAGGTGGTAGTGTTCCCATGTGTTTGCTGCCCTTGTCCTTCTAGATGGTGAAGCTTGTGAGTTTGGAAGGTGCACATGAAGCAGCCTAAATTTCTACATTTGAGCAGCTACAACTTACACTTCAGAATTTCACCAAGGCTCCTTACACAACAACTTCCAAACTCACAACCACTAGAAGAAGGAGAGCTACAGGTACTTGGGTACATCACAACCTGCAGGTTCCCCCCCAAGCTGCTCTCCACCTGATTTGGAAGTATGTGCCATTCTTGCATTGTGACAGGGTCAACATCCTGGAACTCCCTCCCTCGCAGCATTATGCATCTATCGACAGTACTGGACAGCAACGGTTCAAAAAGGTACCTCACCACCATCTTCTCAAGGGCAACTGGGAATTGGTAATAAATGCTGGCCCAGCCAGTGACGCCCACATCCCATGAATGAATAAAAATAAACTTCACCTTCTGTCATCCTGCTCATTCATTCTAATGCCAATTACTTAAAATTGCTATCAAGATTGAAGACTGATTCTGGGTGTGAGTAAGTTAGGCTGATGCTGCACTGCAGTGCTGATTGATGCTAGCTTTCAAGTGGTGCTGTCCTTTGGATGAGTCATTAAACTCAGCCCCTTGGCAGGATCATCCAAGAACTGGGAGTGGGGAGTTTTGAGCTGTGCCACACATTCAGAGGGGAGGCAGGATTTCCCCCATGATACCGCCAGGAGGCAAACATGCAAGAATTGGCAGACGGGGTTTGTGGTGAATTCAGGAAGAGGGGCATGCTGTTGGCATAGTATAATCAGAGGGTCAGTGTTATTTATTGATTCCCAACCATAAAGCTTACAGCCATGTTCCTTCAGCCAGCAGCACTGCAATCTTGGAACATCATCCTGAGAGAAGTGGCCTCTGCAAGGCAGCAAGGGAAGGGTGGGAGAGAGTTACCTTTTGCAGGATTAAAGTAGGCCTCTGGCTTCACTCCACCCCATCTCTTCCTTGCCAGGGAAGCACAAGAAGATATTTTCCTTGGAGCTGGTAGACTCCCTACACAATGGTATGAGAACTCAGCCTAGCAACATGCCAACAGCCAAGAAAGTACAGAGGGGCCCTGGCCTATTCCTGCCTCTGGGTAGATCACCTACTGGCAGGGCATCTTCCAGGGCACTTCCCAAATGACGTTTTGGCACGTACAGTCTCCACCATCTCCCACAACCTGCCACACGCTGACTAATAAAAATCCTTTGTCCATCTCTCTCAGCTCGAGAGTCTCAATGGTGAATGCCTATGTTCATGTTGAGGCAGGTTTCAAAACTCCCATGGCCTACCGAAGGAAAAGTGCAGAGTTTCTAATCCTCTCTGACACTTCTGTAAACAACACCTTCAAAAACACATTCTCTCCCATTCATTACTTTGCTATGTGTGACCTTGCTGGTTTTACTTCTGTACAACTGTGACTTCACCCCATTCATTGAATGAGGATGTTGCCCAATGTCCAAATAATGGAATTAAACATTGTTTAAATATAATTTCTTTCTGTAATCTTACGTTGCACAGATTCTAAATATTTTTCATCCTGGTAATTACTACTTTTCCAATTCATCACTTCCCACCCACACAATTTGGCCACACCTGTCCCAGTCTCTAACTTATACATTAAATAACTTGCTTCAACATGTCACATTGATCACTCCTTATGAATGTACATACCTCCCATGAGCAATGCCATTGGTGTGTGTGATTAAGTAAAATATATTTATATTTATGTATACATTAGGAGTTTCCAATGATTCTGATGCAATAATGGGCACGAATTCCATGTGCACTAGTTATGTTAAAACCATGAACTTATTTAGAAGGAAATGCATTTACTGATTTGCTAGACATAGCATAAAGGGGAACTACTCCCATTGCTGATTAATGCCCCTTCCAAATTGTCAGGTAATTTTAGATGGTGAAATATAGCTTACTTCTGCAGCCTGTGTTTAAAGTAGAAAGGTGGGAAGTTTAGACATCCTGGTAAAAGAAGTAGTTCATTGTCTATATTTTAATCTGAATTGACATCAACTCAGGCCACTTGGATCTCAAGGGCAAAGTCCTTACAGTTGGGACCAGGGACGTCATTTCATTTTTCACCACCAAGGTAAGGGGATGTTAGAGGTCAATCAACCTTTATAGATGCCATCTAATTTTCATTTCACTGACTTCAAATGAAATCCAGAGTTTTAGTAATTGTACAACATAATTAATATCTGAAACTGCTCACAGAGGAAATAAATCTCTACGGAATAGTTTCCATCAGATTGGCATTGTCAGGAAAACACTGTTGTAAAATGAACACCACGTTTTACAGAAATATTTGTGTTGATTGATGCAGAGTGTTTGCAACTTTGGGCCATCTGTTGTATTAGTTTGCATTGATTTAATTAGTAAAGATTTGTTCAACTAGGTCCCATTGTCCACTTTTCAAAGCCTTCTGTCAGATCTGGAATGAATACCAGGTATTCTTTTTAAAAACAAAAGAAAGTGCTGATTTATCTAATTAGAAATATTTATACTAAATTAAATGTATCATTAAATCCATCGACAGTGATAGAGTGATGCTGGGACCTGTGATTGTGGCTGAGTGATTAAGCCATTAAATAGTAATTCATTGTGTTCCCTCAGTGTACACTCAGCCTTGCCGGCTACATTTCTCTCCATTCCTCACTCAGTCCCATGCTGCTGATTTATGTGGCCCCTTTGTGAAGGGCTCAGAGGACCTCCTGGTAGGTATGCTCTGGGCTTGGACAAAGTGGCCTTCCACATGTCCCGCTGCAGGACTGGATGGCCAAGAAAGGTGTGTTCCTAATGTGGCCAAACTTTCATCTTTTGCCAATGGCAGGTGGTCAATGTGGGAGAGATTGCAAGACATATGATGGGTAGAAATTGAAGCTTCTGCCATCACGATGTGCAGCTCCAGCACTACAACATACATGGAGAAATGCAGGTTGGCACAGTAACTCAGTCTTCATGGCTGGATAGTTCAATAGTCTGGATAGCCAGTGCTATCAGATTGGTGCCAACAACATTGGGTTTGATCTTCATTCTGGCATGGAATAGAGGCAACATACCTCTTGCCTTTCTAGTGTGGATATTGCAGTGCAGTGGGTCAGATCTGCATTTGTCCGGAGACGGAAGAAAATGATGCATCACCCAAGGGTTGAATTTCTTTAAAATTTTCAGACCGACTGAACTCTTCTTGAGGAAGTATTGTTTGGAACTGTAGCTTTAATAAGTGAAGTGACTGATGGTGCAATAATCTGATATCACAGTAGGAATCCTCAGAACAGAACTGAAAGGGCATGGAATGACTGGAGAGCTTAGGAAAGGCTGTTAGTGGCTGCCTTGGTTAGAAGGTAACTCCAAAGTTAACTACAGTTACAGAGTAAACAGACAGAAGAAGACATACTAGCTTGATTAAGATTGGGGTTACCAACTGTACAATTTGAAGTGAATTTCAAAGAATCACAGATTGTTATGAGCAATCCATTTTGTGCCGTATTCCTGCATTCTACCTGTAACGCTGTACATTATTGATCCTCAATTAATAGTTTAATTCTGTTTTGAATGCTCTGATGGGCCCTTTCTGTACCACAATCTAACGTAGACCCTACCTTTACTCATTACATGGAAAGATTTTTCCTCATATCACTTTTGCTTCTTTCACTAATTATTTTAAATAAGTGTTCTCTCATTCTTGATCTTTTCACAAGAGTGAACACCTATGTATTTAAGCTGTCCAGACTTTTCATGATTTTGAATAGTTCAAATCTTCTCTCAGCTTTCTGTTTTCTCAGGAAACCAATCTTGGCTTCTCCCATCTATTTTCATAACTGAAATTCTACATCTCAGAAACCAATCTCGCAAATCTCTTTTGCACTCACTAAAATGTCTTTATACTCTTCCGAAAGTGCAGAGCCCAAAATTGGTTACAATTCTCCAGTTTAGTTCCTTGTACTCTTTTTGTGAAAAGGCCATAATGTTTGTAATCCTCCTGTCTCTAGCACCACCCCTGAAGTTTAAGGAAGACTGAATAATTATTGGCTGGACCTCAACTGTTTCCATTCTCACTTCCCTTAGTGTCCTTGAATGCATTTGCAACCTATCTAATAACTCTTTATTAATTCTGAATCCTTCTAGCAATGGAACATCCTCTTTCTCTCCATGGTCTGTTGCATCTTCTTCTTTGGTAAAAACAGATGTGATGCATCAATTCGATATTTCAACCATGCCATCTGGCTCCATGTATAAATCCCCTTTTTGGTCACTAATTGGCCTCACTCTACCTTTTACTGCACTTGACTATTTATATACCTAATGAAGACTTTGGATTTTCCTTTTAAGTTAACAGCCAGTATCTGTTCACACTCCCTCTTTGCTTCATTTTTTTATGCCCTTCTGAACCTTCTGTATTCAGCCTGGTTCTCGATTGTATTTTAAAACTTGTCATAAACACTTCTTTAAAATCTTGATCATCATTTCTGTCTCTTCTGTCATTCAGGGAGTTCGGAATTTGTTCGCTGTATGTTTCTCTTTGAGGGAAGAGACTTGAGTGTTCTTGAATCATTTCTTCTTTTGAAGGTAGCCCTTTTCAGGCAAAATAATCAGTCGTATAGGAGTGAACTGGTCAAAGACCCCGTAGTATTCAAAGGAATGATCACTTTCGTATTAAAGCAAAATGTCATGGATGATGCAGCAAGTCTGAGATAAAAACAGAAGATGGAAATGTTCATCAGGTTAGACAGCATTTGTGGAGAGAGTGACGGAGTTGACGCTTTATTTCAATAACCTCTTATCAGTAGACAGCAGCATTGACTGACTCCTGGGATTAGCTGTGGGCTGATGTGCAACATGGGAAAGTTCTTCTCCCATTTCTTTATGAGTCAGAGAGATGTACAGCACAGAAACAGACCCTTTAGATCAACTGGTCCATGCCGACCAGGTATTCTAAATTAATCTCCTCCCATTTGTCAGCATTTGGCCCATATCCCTCCAAACTCCTATTGATGCTTTTTAACTGTTGTGACTGTACCAGCCTTCACCACTTCCTCTGGCAGCAGGTTCCAATAATGCACCACCCTCTGCATGAAAAAGTTACCCCTTAGGTCCCTTTAAAATCTTTCCACTCTCACCTTAAATCTAAGCCCTCTAATTTTGGACTCTGCTACCCTGGGGAGTTCACCCTAACTCCGTCCCTTATGATTTTATAAACTCTCATAAGGTCACCCCTGAGCCTCTGACACTCTAATTTCTGGAGCAATTTAACATCATCCTCCCTGCAAACAGGGGAAATTTATATTAGATAACTCCAACCTATTCAGCGTCTCTCTATAGCTCAAACCCTTCAACCCTGGCAACATCCTTGTCATTCTTATCTGAACCTTTCAAGTCTCATAACATCTTTCCTATATCAAGGAGACCAGAACGGAACGCAGTATTCCAAACTTGGCCTGACCAATGTCTGGTACAGCTACAACATAACCTCCCAACTCCTATAGTCAATGCACTGACCAATAAAAGCAAGCATACCAAACACTTTCACTATCCTGTCTACCTGTGACTCCAATTTCAAGGAACTATGAACCTGCACATAAGGTCTCTTTGTTCAGCAACACTCCCCAGGACCTTACCATTAAGTGTATAAATACTGCCCTGATTTGTTCCATGAAAATGTAGCACCTCAAATTTATCTGGATTAAAGTCCATCTGCCACTCCTCAACCCATCGGCGCTGGTATTGCAGTGCTTCCTAAAATGAATTTCTTGAACAATTTTGCTCAGATTCTAAAACTGTTACCACCTGAAATAAAGATGGCTGTAATGGAGGAAGATTCTCCCCAAATTACGCGTCACCTCTCAGAGCAGCTTTGGAGTCAGCTAATACACCTGACTCTAGGCAATGTACCTGGATGCATGAGGTCACCCAATGGAGACAAGCCTCCTGATTATTAGCTTCTGTCTCCTGGTAGAAAACCAAACTTTACTTAATTTCTGGAGCAATTTAACATCACCCTCCCTGCAAATAGGGGAAATTTGTATTCGATTGGAGCATAAGGAATTAAAAACTCAAAAATTGGGTGGGGGGGGGTAATGAGGTGAGTGTGTGTGTGTGAGAAAGAGATGGGGGGAAAGTGTGCGGCCAAACTGCCAGAAGGCGGCAGGCTGGGAATTTAAAATTACAGTCTGGCTGGTAGATACACTGTCCTTCACGATTTCAAGTTTAATGTTGACCTGCCATAACAGATGATTGTTGTTAATTGACTGGGTAGGTATGAAGGGGGACTATGTGAAGCTGGTGTTTGGGTGGAACTGTAAAACTGAGTAATTAATAAACTCTATAAATAAAGATGTCTTTCATTCTGTCTCTTGGGTTTGGTTTGACAGTCAGTGCTCTCCAGTTGGTTAATGGTAGGTAGGAACAGTGAATCTAAGCTCTGTTTGGATACTTTTCAACCCTTCCCATCCTCATCCCAGTTGTCCCACAAATTTTCTTATCTTGTAGGTGGCAAAGGCCTAGTGGTATAATCACTGCTCTGTTAATCCAGTGACCTAGATGCGTTCAGGGGACCCAGGTTCAAATCCTGCCATGTCAGATGTGGAATTTAAGTTCAATAAAGACTATGAAATGAATAGTCTAATGATGACCATGAAATCATTGCCAATTGTTGGTAAAAACCCATCTGGTTCATTGAAATCCTTCAGGGAAGGATGTCTGTTATCCTTACCCAGTCTGGCCTACATGTGACTCCAGACCCACAGCAATGTGGTTGACTCTTAACTGCCCTCTGGACATTAAATGTTGGCTGAGTCAGAAATGCCCACACACTCAATAATGAATCAAAACAAGGCTCCAGCCTTTGACCTTCCGTACACCCCTCACCTCCAGGAGCCTCTGTTTTCTAATCCCTGGAATCCCAGACTCTGCTGACCTCCTTCACCCCAGTGATGTCTGATTCATTCCCTGATTTGTGACCTACCTGCACCAGAAAATGACAAACCTCTCAATCTGGCTGCAGAAAAATCAGATCAATTGAGTTCCCATTGTCAAATCTGACAGGTCCTGAGGGAGGTCTCTTCAGTCCAGTACCTCTCCTTCCTCACCTCTGAGTAAAACTCCACATGCCACTGAGAGGTTTCAAGCTACAGCACAAAGCAGGCCACTGAACCCCTTCCACCCCAAATTGCTATGGTTTTAGATAGATTTCATAAATCAAGCTAAACCTTTTGAGTTCATATGAGTTGTGGGCAAATGGAAATTACTCTTAAGTTGCTAGAAATGTCATGGAAATTTATTGAGAAATACTCTTCTTTGGATTCCTGCTGACTTGTCAGTGAGGCAATAAATCAGTGTTTGTTTCTTACTTATTAAATAAATGGATGGAATAGAGTGTAGTGACTCACTGAATGACTCTGATTGTTTCTTAGTTTGCATTGACTGGTAGTGTCTGCTTCTGAGGAAACAGGCGGTTTGTTTTTTTTAAGATAGCAGAGAAATTTGGCAAAAGTTAGATCAAATAAAGTGAGGGCTAACACACAAAGCAAGAAATAGTGCTCAAACGTGACAACTAGGAAATAATTGTGGAATTGTTTTCCAGTTAAACTTAACCAATAATAATGAAAAGGGACATGCACTGATGACTGTCCCAGATTTGTTTTCACATGAAGCATCTTGTCTTATTGTTGTTGCTGTGTGCTTTATTTAGATATTTTGCCTATGTTGTTACACAACTGATATCAATTTTACACTGCACTGAATACAAGACAGCATTTCCACAGTGCACTAAAGCGTTTCAATTGATGGCACCTTCAGATCAACTTGACTTGTGTATTTCTTGTAGTTTCTTGCTTTTACTTGACACATTTGATGAGCTCATTATGCAGCTAATGACTTTTTCAATATTCCACCCTTAGAAGCCTCCTGGCACTGAGATTGATGTCCCAATTAGGAAACTTTGCCTCTCTTGAGTATCAGTCAGGGTTGGAATCTGAGATGTCACAGAGCTCTGGGCAGGTAGTTAAACCCAGTCCAGAGGCAACTAGTTGAGAGACCTTAGTCTCCTGCAGCAGGACACATAAAAGCCATACGGATATTGAAATGTAAATAGCTGGCAGCATAGGCAGATAATTTCTTAAGCACATTATGTTATACACCTTGCTTACCTGCGCTGCAGCAACAGAATAATGGGTGTACTTCTCAAACAAGTCGAAATTGAACTTGAAGCCATTTCGAAGAATAGCCATTTAAAATTTTCAATTGATTTCAGCAATTGTAAATTGGTGAAAGACAGCATAAGACATTTGCGCATAAGAGAAAGATACAATTAAGCACAAAGTATAATGTAATTGATAAGTGATTGTAATATTATACCTGGAGGACCCTAAAGATTTTATCACCTTTCCTGCACTGTGAAGGCTGCCTGATCTCTGCTTTCCTGACAGCTGTCATATATCAGCAAGATCATTACAAACAAGCAACAAAGGTCTTCAGATGGCTTTATAAATTGAGAAGCCATAGAGTTTAGATAAACAGGGCTGTCAGTTGAAATGTTCATTACCATTCTGCATTCCTTTCAGATTTTAAACTCCCTGAAAGTGGCATCCACACCCTTTAAATGTTGTTCTTTTCGAATGACAGGCACTTATTGTAATGTTTTTTTCATTCATTGACCTTTGAATACCATGTAGGTAAAGGGTGATTGTACTGAGACCCTCAGGAGCAGCTTTGAGGCAGGGCTGGGTTGCTGTTGCTGTCGAACTGAAAGGAGATGAGCTGGATGGAAAGCCTGACAATGTAATGGTGGCACTCCAGGGACAGGAAGACAATTGTACCGGTTATCATTGACTTTCAGTACAACCCTGCTGAAGCCATTTGCCGTTTTGAAAAAAAAATACACAGTGCACAGGCATCGTGGGCCATCGGATCAGAGGAGAGACATCAGGTTATCTGCTCAATACATTGCAGTATCACAACCGAGGAGCATGACAGTATCAGGAGAAAGTGAGGATTGCAGATGCTGGAGATCAGAGCTGAAAATGTGTTGCTGGAAAAGCGCAGCAGGTCAGGAAGCATCCAAGGAGCAGGAGAGTCAACGTATCGGGCATGAGCCCTTCTTCAGGAATGCAGAGGAGATGACCTGGAGTGTGCAGTGAGAGAGGGACTCACTGAAATCCTTGTAGAGGGAGGAAGAGTGCTTCTTCAAGGAAGGCATCCTTGCAAGAGGATTCGCAGTAGGTTAAAATCTTCTAGGAGAAAGTAAGGACTGCAGATGCTGGAGATCAGAGCTGAAAACGTTTTGCTGGAAAAGCGCAGCAGGTCAAGCAGCATCCAAGGAGCAGGAGAGTTGACGTATCGGGCATGAGCCCTTCTACAGGAATCCTTCAGCACACCTGCAGAGATGGGCACTGGCTCTGTCAGTCACAGATCGAATACCGACAGGCAGAGAAACATGGCAATGCAGATGCTTTGTTAAAGCTACCACTGCTGGTGAAAACTATGCAGGAAGACAAGGTACCCATGTCAGCAAGGCAGTGCAGAACGTTACTTGGAATGACCCGGTCTTGAGCCGTATCATGGATTTAATCCTGAGAGGAAGGACTCGTCATAGAACTCAACTAGAATTACCCCCTTATCTGTCCAGGAGGTGGGAGTTGTCTCTATCAGATGGATGTTTAATGTGGGGAATGAGATTTGTTATTCGTCCCCGTTAAGAGGACAAGTGCTGGAACGTGCACAAGGCAACAGGCAAGGTGCCAATGAAGGAGATAGCCAAGAGCTACTTTCGGCTGAAGGTGGACTCCCAGATTGAGGAGAAAGTAGAATCCTGTGGATCCTGTGCATTAGTAAGGAAGGTGCTGCTGTTTTCACCCCTTCGCCCTTTGGAACAGCCTTAAACAACATGACAGCAGATTCACATCAATTTTGCCAGACGAGTAGGTGGACAGATCCTACTTGTGGTCATGTATGCCCGCTCCAAGTGACCCGAGCTGGTGGTCACAAAGTCAGTATCAGCGGAAGCAACAATATATTGACTGGATGAAATATTTGCCAGGTTTGGGAATCATAAGCAGGTTCTGAGTGACAATGGTCCACAGTTTGTTGTGCAAGAGTAGCTGGAGTTAGACATGTGAGATTGGCTCCATATCACCTTGTGATGAACAGGCAGGTGGAGAGATTTGTTCAAACCTTGAAGTTGGCCTTAAAGACCTTACAAAGGGAAGGGTCACGACAACAGTGATTTAACAAGTTCCTCAGAGGAACACGCCACACACGACGACCCAGTGCTCACCAGTATCCTTCATCTTCAACCACCAGCTGAGAACCGTGTTTGGCTTACTGTTTGGCAGGAAGAAACCTGACAGATGGTAGAGCGAAATCATGAAAGACAGATGGCCAAAGGATAGGAACCTTGCAGTTGAGATATTCCAATGAAGAGAGACCGTGTTGGCCCAGAATTAGATGTCTGGGGAAAATCGATCCCTGTGGTGGGGTGGCTCAAACAGGATTGTTGTCCAATTCGGGTACAGACTAGGGATGAACTGTCCTGGAGGAGACACATGAACCAGCTGGTCACTGTACCTCAGCAATGGGGGATAACACTGAGCTGGTCCAGATGGGGCCAGGGGTGATGACCAAATCATATGTCTCTGAGCCAGGGCTGATCATACCCAGGGAGGGCCAATAACAGCATTTTAGGGCAATAGCAGCCAATCAGAGAGCTACCAACAGAACAATGGGAGCTGCCGGCAGTCTGGGAGACTACATCAGAAAAGGTTCTTGAGGCAAGGAGATGGTCTCCTAGGAATCGCAATCCTCCTGTGAGTATGATCATGTCTGTGTAAACAACGGAAGAGTCATTTTCTTTTCCATGTTTTTGGAAATTTTCCTGACAATATTTATATGTTAGCCATAGCGCTTGTATAATAGTTGTTAGATGTATATATCGGGAAAGGAAAATAAAGGGAGGGTAGTTATGTGTGTAGTTGGGTGATTCTCCTTTAAGAGAGCAGGCCAGGTGACCTGAAAGCTGGAGATGGGAGGACGAAGTCTAGGTCATACTATGGAGCTGAGCAGATGCACAATAAAGTATTCCCTGTTTAGGTTTACCTTCCGTCTACCTTGTGTCCTATTTCTGGTTTGAGTGAACCACAAGCGCAGCAATGCTGAGGATGACATTCCAGCCTAGACTGTGAGGGTCTTCCATATTATCATCATCTGCTGTGTCCTGTGGAGTGGGAGGGCCCTTGCAACTAGAGGATTTGAAGAACCCTGTGGAGGAGGGTCAGAACTGGACAGTGACTCCCATGTATGGGGGCCTGAGCAATGATTACAAGGGAACAATCCCATTACATGTTTCCTGCAACTAGTATGCTCCAGAAACGCCCGTACAATAAAGACTTCTGCCTACTTTGACATGACATTCTTCATCTCACCGTTACTTATTCCCTTGCCACATCTGAGGAGACTCGGCCTGTTCCTGACACAGACAGAGTGAGGGGTGGGGGGTGCGGGGGAGTGGGAGAGCAGGCTTCAGCTTTAGATAAGACAGCATTCACTGCATCAACAACCCTCAACCTGTCAGTTATTTATTGAAAATGGTGCCAACACTCCTCAACAGCAACGAGGCTTTTGTGCAGCTAAACTAAAGGCAAAATACTGCGTATATCGGAAATCAGAAACAAATACAGGAAATGCTGGAGAAACTCAACAGGTCTGACAGCATCTTGGAGCAACAGAGTTAATGTTTTAAGTCCAATATGTTCTAAGGAAGAATTAGAATTCGTCTCAAAATGTTAACGCTATTGTTGTCCCCAGATGATGCTGGACCTTGAGGATTTCTAGCACTTTGTGCTTTTATCCCTCATGTAACTTCTTATGTGTTGGAAGTGCTGCCGTGGATATTTCCCCTGCATTTACGTCTGGAGTGGAGGTAGTTGCCTGAGACTTGAAGGATCCTGCCATGATCCTTCACAGGGGCAGGATCATCACAGCTACTGGAGACATTGTGGTCACTGACAGAGGGACTGAGGAGCCACTGTCCACATTCTGAGCTTTCTGGCTGATGGACTGCCCTCCCTCCCTGTGGGATGAGGGCATCCCGGCTAGGCCAGCACTTATTGCCCATCCCACAGGCAGTTAGGAGTCAGCCACATTGTTGTGGGTCTGGAGTCACATGTAGGCCAGACCAGTTAAGGGTGGTAGTTTCCTTCCCTAAAGGGCATTAGTGAGTCAGTTGGGCTTGTCTGGCAATCGACAGTGGATTCCATTCCAACTTATTGAATTCAAATTCCACCATTAGCTGTGGTGGATGCCCAGAACATTATCTGGCTCTCTGGATTGACAGTCCAGCAATAATATAACTAGGCCATTGCCTCCCTATCTTCTGGAGCTGGAGGGGGCTATAAGCCTCTGTCCGCTCTAATCTTGCCATTACTGAGAACCAAGGCTATGAGATGCAAGTCTAAACACATTTCCAACATCCATTGACTGTTCTGCTGCCCATGGCTGCCTGTTGTCAATCTCTTGATGGCGCTGGCCGCATGTATGTGTATCTGAGACAGAGCAATGCTCACAGCGTGGATAGACTTTCCTATAATTCACATGTGGTCATACACAGTTTCTGGCCAACACCTGAGGCCTGTGATCAGTTTAGTGTGGTATCTCCCAGTCCTCTGACTGTCAGAGGCTCCAAATGTCACAGCCTCCCTTAGATTGTGAATGAATACCCAACCTCAGACTCATAGAATCATACAGTACAGAAGAGGCCATTTAGCCCATCAATTCTGTACCAAAGAAACACTCCAAATTGACACTAATCCCACTTTCCAGCACTGGGCCCATAGCCTTGCATTTTGCAACATTTCAAGGGCTCATCCAATAACGTTTTAAAGGTTGCGAGGTTTCCCTCCTCCACTAGTCTCCCAGGCAGTGCATTGCAAATTTCCACCACACTCTGAATTTGTTTTTCCTCAAATTCCCTCCAAATCTCCTGCCTTTCACTTTAAAATGATGTCCCTTTGTACTGATCCTTCAACTAAGGGAAACAGCTCCTTTCAATTTGCCGTGTTCATGCCCCTCACAACCGTATATACCTCAATCAGGTCCCCTCTCTGCTGTAACGAAAATAACCAGCCCCTCCTCCTAGCTAATTAGCTGTGTCAGGCAGCACTCTGGGTGAAACTCCTCTGCATCCCAAACAGTGCGATCTCATCCTTCCTCTTTTATGGTAACCGGAATGGAACACAGTGCTCCAGTGGCTGAACCAGATTCCTGAACAGCTCTAACATAACCTCCTTGCTCTTATAATCTCTGCCATGATTGATATGTACCCTTAACCACCCTGTCAACCTATCCTGCTGCCTTCAGGGATCTGTGGTCAAGTAGCTCAAGATCCCTCTGTTCCTCTGAGCTTCCTAGTGTCCTACTTTCATTGAGTACTCCCTTGTCTTATGACTTCTTTCAAAGCGCACCACCTTATACTAATCAGGGTTAAATTCCACCTGCCACTGATCTGCCCCTCTGACTACTTCATCGATATCCTCCTGTAACCTAAGAAATTCTACAATGTAGGAGTGAACTGGTGGAGGGTGCAGGGGAGTAATGTGACCATGAACCTTCTGAGGAATTTTCAATCCCCCTCCTCAAAGGTGGAATATAGACCCTTAGATTCTGTGCATGTCCTTCCTCCTGAAGTGTAGAAAGCTGCATGAGACAGCATGGCCTAAATAGCTGCCGAGTAATACTTCACAAGGCTACGTATGTCCTTTTCAGAGCCCTCCACCCTTCTGGTCCATTTAAAGCCTTCTCTACCCCATCTGAATGCTGAAGCAGTTTGGGGCAGGTCTTATGGATATTTCTGGGCTATGCCAAGCAACAAAATAGTAGAGGGATAGATCCAACAGCACCTAAGTGGGCAGCATGGTGGCACAGTGGTTAGCACTGCTGCCTCGCAGTGCCAGAAACCCGGGTTCAATTTCTGCCTCAGGAGACTGACTGTGTGGAGTTTGCACATTCTCCCTGTGTCTGTGTGGGTTTCCTCCGGGTGCTCCGGTTTCCTCCCACAGTCCAAAAATGTGCAGGTTAGGTGAATTGGCCATGCTAAATTGCCCATAGTGTTAGGTGAAGGGTTAAATTTAGGAGAATGAGTCTGAGTGGGTTGCACTTCAGTGGGTTGGTGTGTACTTGTTGGGCCAAAGGGCCAGTATCCACACTGTAAGTAATCTAATCTAATCTAAGTCTTCAGAAAGCAAATGTGGGAATTGTGTTGGGGCACTTTTAGGTGCTCTAATGACTTATTCAAGTTGTGACTGATCTCAGAAGTACAAACACCTACCTATATGTTAATGATTTCACCCCTGGGTTTGAAGATAATGGCTCAGTGACACTGCTGGTTTATATTTGTTTAATCTCCGTTTATGTATCATGTGGAATCAAAAACTAAAGTTTCAAAATGTTTGCAATGTCAGGTAATAGTCATGAGCAAGGAATACAGAACTTGAGCAGCTCATGTGAACCATATTAATGTTCTCACCCTGCAAACAGCTCTCTGGGTATGTGCTCCGTTGCACTTTGTTTATAAGCAGGTTCAATTCAAAGAAAGATTGTGCATCCACAAAGAACCATTCATGACCTCAGAACTCTCCAAAGTGCTTTGCAGGTAATGAAGTACTTCTGCAGTGTGGTCACTGTTCTTACAGAGGAAACTACTCTGCCAATTTGCACAGAGCAAATTCTGAAAACAAAAATCAATGTGATAATGACAAGATAATATATCAGTTGAGATATAAATGTTGGCCATGAAACTGACAAGACTTCCACTTCTGATTGTGCAATCAGATCTTTATGAGGGGGCACGAAGGGCCACAATTTAACATTTCATCTCAAGGAAGCCTCCCCTGATAGTGCGGAATACAAGGTTAATGGTTAACGGTAGGGTTTTTAGTAAGGTGGAGCACCAGAGGGATCTTGGGGTCTATGTTCATAGCTCTTTGAAAGTTGACACGCAGGTGGATAGAGCTTGTAAGAAGGCCTATGGTGTATTAGCGTTCATTAGCAGAGGGATTGAATTCAAGAGTCGTGAGGTGATGTTGCAGCTGTACAGGACCTTGGTAAGGCCACATTTGGAGTACTGTGTGCAGTTCTGGTCACCTCATTTTAGGAAAGATGTGAAAGCTTTGGAGAGGGTGCAGAGGAGATTTACCAGGATGTTGCCTGGAATGGAGAATAGGTCATACGAGGATAGGTTGAGAGTGCTAGGCCTTTTCTCACTGGAATAGCGAAGGATGAAGGGTGACTTGATAGAGGTTTATAAGATGATCAGGGGAATAGATAGAGTAGACAGTCAGAGACTTTTTCCCCGGGTACAACAGAGTGTTACAAGTGGACATAAATTTAAGGTGAAGGGTGGAAGGTATAGGGGGGATGTCAGGGGTAGAGAGTGGTGGGTGCATGGAATGCGCTGCCTGTGGGAGTGGCAGAGTCAGAATCATTGGTGACCTTTAAGCGGCAATTGGATAGGTACATGGATAGGTACATGGATAGGTGCTTAAGCTAGGACAAATGTTCGGCACAACATCGTGGACCGAAGGGCCTGTTCTGTGCTGTATTATTCTATGTTCTATACTCTAACTCTCTCAGTACTGGAACTAAGCTGCCAGCCCTGGTTTATTTGGGCTGAATTCTTTTGAGTGGGACTTAAATCTGCCAACCTCTGGGCTCAGAAAGGAGTGGAGTGTGGTCAGTTAATGTACATTGTTGATATTATCACCAAGCAAATATTAATAATTTCAATATTTGCTATTAGATCAAATATCAAGCCAACTGCTGCTGTGTGCAGAACAACAGAAGCTAAATACGCTGCTTTTAACCTCAATATTAGATGTCTAATCTAAGTTTGAAAGCACATTGTGAAAATGACAGCAACTTGATTTATTTAAGTGTTATAATGTGCAACTTTAACAATGTCTCTTGTGTTAGAGTGTTGAAGCTGCAGGACCCACGAGAAGGACCTCCCTGCCTGAAGCTTCACGAGCTTATGATGTGGACCATGCATCTACAGAATGTCTAAACTGGGTAAGTGTTGAGTTATCTCTTCATCAGATAAACAGTAAAAAAATACATGTGAATGGATTAAAAACAACAATGATACAGGACCAGCACTTATCTTCTTTTTGGAGTGTGCTCTTGCAGTTGCTAAAATTAGAGTTTTCTAAAAAAAAATTGCTTAAAAAAGCACTGTGGTCCTGCAGAGTCGTAGTGTTAGATGCATTGCAGAGTAAGAATTCCTATGTTTGGTACCTGGCTGGTGCTAACTTAGCTATTCTGAACTGGGAATGAGTAGAGTAGCTAGGTTGATTGCAACACTCTGGACCGTGAAAAGCTCAAATATGGCACCAAATTATGTTTACTCCATTAACTCTGGAAGTGACCTTTTATGTACGAGGCATCAATTGCAGGTAGTTGACATGGAGATAGTTGTGGATGATCTGACTGAGGTACAACTATGTGGTGTTAGCGTTGGAGATGTTTCTTTGGAAACTTGATGAAAGGCGAAATAAAATATTCAAATTGCAAGCTGTAGGGTGTAGCCTGAGACAACGACCAGGAAGTGGATTGGAAGTGGTGGCAAAGGGACAGCCTTATGAGTGTCAGCTGAAAATACCGACTTTGATCAAATCAGTAACTTGATTTTGTACGGAAGTACTCTGGCATGAAGTCTGTTGTTGTGTTGTTTATTATAAAGGAGGCAGTGTGCATGAAATTGCGAAGGAGATGTTGCTGGATGCTAAAGTCTTTTCAAAATACTTGTTTCTTCAAATTATGCTAACTGTACACTTTAACTTAGCATGAGGTGCAAAGTCTTGCTTCTCTCTTCAGAACTCCTCTCTGTCATCGTGTGACTTGTTATAGCAACACTGAAAAGTTTCCCTATTTATAGAGTCAAGTGCTAACTCTTTACCCCTCATCTCCCTCAAGTCAACGGCATTATTGAATATATCCAATCTTCTGTACTAACAACATCAAGCAAGTAGCTGGTGAGGGAAATTGTTATCAACATTCATGTAACATCTCATTGTTCATGGAATATGTTGGAGAGGGGCAGCACACAATAAGAAGAAGCAACAGGCCAAAGGGATAGTTCAACAAAAACACAATACCATTGATGCTGAGACTCTGAGTGCTGGAGAAACTCAGCAGGTCTGGAAGAATCTATACACGGAGTCATTGTTCGTATTTCGAGTCTAATAAAAGACTCCTCTTTGAAACTTCAGGGAATAGATAATAAAGTTCTGAAGAAAAGTCATTTCAAATTCTAAATATTAACTCTGTTTCCTCTCCGCAGATGCTGCCAGACCTGCTGAGTTCCTCCAGCATTTTCTGCTTTTAGCTCAAGGATAATTCCTTGGCATACTCTGGAGCTGAATGAGGTCTACATCTGTGAACTGAGGTGCTTGCTGGATTTTCCTGTCCACCACCTGCATCACCACAGCATAGTTCCTGCAAATGTTCATCCCCTCCCTGCCGTCTTGAGTGGCATAGCACTGGTGATAGAAACAGCAATCAGCCGATCACCAGTTTTTCCATATACTATAAGTGGCTGAACATAACTTGGCTTCCACTCAGCGAGTTCTATCACATCAGTTTTGATACCGGCAGCCATTTTGGATATTTCGGGTTTTGCGACCTCATATCATAGCCAATTGTACAATCATACATGTCCCATTCATACTTTTTTTATCAATCAAGCAAATGAACAGAAATGAATACACTGCTCGTGAACATGTGCATCCCGTGTTAATGCATTAACTTTGGTTTTATAAGTGCAAAACAATCCTGAACAATCAGATTGGTTTTGAATTTTGAATGGTTATTGCTCACATAATTTTCCATTTTGCAAAGCCATTCGATAGATTGTTATCACCATGAGTTAAACAGGACCAGTTTTCTTAGTACTTAATTAGCCTCAAGCCTGTATATTAATGTCTGATTTGTGTAGTCAGAATTATTTCCAGAACGCCACGTTACATGAGATGGCTACGACTGCTTAAAAAAATTATCATAAAAATAAAGCACTATTTTGTTTCAGGCTTTTGGGACTTTGCTGCAAATTACTGAGGTGTGCCTACCAGGCCAGGCAGCTTTTGTGGAGAGAGAAACAATTGATATTTCAGGATTATTATGTTCCATGAGATCTGGGAGAAATTAGAAATAGGTTTTAAGCAGGTAAAATGAGAAAGAGCTGAAAATATGTTGCTGGAAAATATGTTCCTGAAGAAGGGCTCATGCCCGAAACGTCGAATCTCCTGCTCCTTGGATGCGGCCTGACCTGCTGCGCTTTTCCAGCAACACATTTTCAGCTCTGATCTCCAGCATCTGCAGGCCTCACTTTCTCCTCAAAGTGAGAAAGAGAACAAAAAGGGAAAGCCAGTGTTAAGATGTAAAACAGGAAAAATTAAACAACAAAAGAAGCAATCATGCAGCAAGAATTCTGGGTCAAGAAAATCAACACAAGAAAAGCAACACCAGGTGTGTGTGGTTGACTGATGAACAGCTGCTTTGTGAAAGCATTTAATAAAAGAGAAAATGAAGAGTGAAATCAAATCCTGTGATAAATGAAAGGAAACAAAATGGAAGACAGAGCTTATGGTCTGAAATTGTTGAAGTCAGTGTTGAGTCCAGAAGGCTGTTGAGGGCCTAATTTAGAGGTGAGATTGTTGTTGTCCAAATCTGCATTAAGCTCCATTGGAACACTGCAGTGGGCCGAGGGCAGTGAGGGAGCCAGGTTGAAGCTGTAAAATACTAGGCCCTGGGAGATTCAGGGTCTTGCTTGCAGATTGAATGGAGTTACTCCCCACAAAGCAATCAGCTGATCGCTTTTTGGTTTCCACTACTTGTAGAGCAGAAACTGTGAGAAGTGAATGCTAGTGGCTTGAAATTTGCACAGAAATTACTGTTTCATCCAGAAGGAGAGCTTGTGCAGAGAGAGGAGAAACTGCTGAGTTATTCCATGATATTCTGTTTTTATTTCTTTTGCTCAAATGGGACAAGTTGGATAAATCAATTTTAAAGACTGTAACTGTAGTCAGTGGACCTAACCTATTGGAGACCATGGTCCTGAAGTCCTGTTCCAGGCTGTGATTGAAATAAAAGATGTGCTGATTATTCATTTTGTAGGGATTAGACTAAATTTGAACTTGTCTCCTCATTCCAAAATGAGCTAGATATGAGGATACTCCTTTTGTCCTTGTGCTCTTAATAAGAGTGGAATGGTGATTTTAAAAAATGCCTTCTTGGGGTGGGTGTGTTATTGGCAAGGTCAGCATTTATCACCCATTCTAGTTGGCCATGCTGTCATTGACATGGTGTAGGCACATCCATAATGGCATTAAGAAGCAAGTTCCAAGATTTGGTGCCAGTGACAGTAAGGAAACCAGCGCATTCATTATTTCTGCTGTCACCTCTTTTCGAAGGTAGCTCATCAGGTCCTGTGGTCTCGTCATATTTTAGTCCCTTAAGCTCCTCCAATATGTCTCTCTAATGATATGGATATCCTTGAGTTCCTCGTGCTTCTTAGCCATTGGATTTATTCTCTATTTTGGCGTGTAATTTATGTCTTCTACAGTAAAGAAAGGACAGAAAAATGTTCGTTCAGTATCTCTGCCAGTTCCTCATTCCCCATGGTACTTTCTCATGTGATTTTCCTGAATTTAAAAAACAACAAAATCTTTCCATCTTAATTTAACCTGTGAAAAAGTAACTGCTCAATGCAATTGTTATTGCTTTTTCTGTACTTTGTCAAAATAGATTAAATTTTTTCTCTCTCTCCTACCAATGCTTCTATGAATAGCTCAGGAGTCACCTTCAGGAGCGACAATCCTAGCCATCCCAATTAACATGGCATGGCAATAATCCTGACTACACAAATCAGACATTAATATACAGGCTAATTAAGTGTCACCAAATTTTCAGTATTTGTACTTTGCTTAACATTAAACCAACTACTGTATCAGCATGATTGCACCAGGGAAGGTGATAGTGATGCCTCTGGGCTACCTTCTACCCCAAGTATAACAGAACCTGTGGAAGCTTCATCAGTGTGCACAGCCACCCACAGACGTGCCCTGAGAGTGGAAGAGAAACATCCTTAGGACAGCCAGTGATGATGATGAGTAAGTCAGAACATCAGGCTAATATTCAGGGGGGGGGGGGGGTTCAATTCCCGCCATGGATATTGAAATGTAATTTCAATAAAAACCTGGAACTAAAAGCCAGGTTGACCATTGTTATAAAATCCCAGCTGGTACACTAATGTTCTTCAGGGAGGGAAATCTGCCGTTCTCATCTGGCCTAACCTAAAAGTGACTCCAGTCCCACAGCAATATGGTTGACTCTTCTAATTGTCCATGGCTAAACTGTGGATAAAAAAAGCCAACCTTGCTGTGGGCCTCTCCTGTTATTACCATTAAACCAATGTATATAAATATTTGTATGTGTCTACTGGCTTAGGATTTAGGTTTGGAATTCTCATGGAAGGGATTTCTTCTACCATGACCCAATCCCCTTAGTGCTGATTTAGTTGGTAAACATTGTATGCCCTACTCTACCAGTAATCTGGATGGAGACAATGTAAAGGAACTCTTACACTTTATTCTCTCTATATATGCATTATTCCATCTTGGTGTATTTATCTAGGTGGTTCCTTCTAGTTTCCTTCTCAGATTATTCTGCCAATGTCATGCTTACAATATCACTGACCAATTTGTATTGATGCTTTACTCCACATGTAAAATGTTCATGTTCTCTAACACAAGGATACCTCCATTTAGCGATGCCTCACTGATTCCTTCATCGATTTTGAATGTTCTGGACAACATCCTTCTTTAGTCTGTCTGATGTAAGACGTGGATAGCCAAAATGTCCTCCGGTTATTAAAAAAAAACAGACTGAGCACAGTCTAGTACAGGATCTTTGTAATCATCATTTATCCTGGTAGATTGTCAGGCTACTGTACATTATTAGCATAAATCTGTGTGAATAGGTCACTGCATTTCAGATTATGTTTAAAAGCTCATATCTTTCCTAATTAGCCATCATATTTCAATAGATTTCAAAACCTAAAACAATAATAAAAGCTTGATCCCCAAAAGATTGCTGCCAACAGTCTGTTATTTATTGAATTAATGATAGCTAACCATTAGATAACCTTTTGAGGATCCTGTCAGTATACTGCTCACAATAGGAATTTATTTTGTTGAGAATTTTAAAAACTTTCCTATTGATTTAGAAGCAGGAAATGGAAAGAGCTGTAAATTAATAAATGCCACCTTCTACATTGGTATTTTGGAATTGTTATTGCAAAGTCCGGTATCAGGTTACAGATTTTATAAACAAGACTTTGTTAAAGATTTTTTCAATGTCATTACACCCACTGGTCCCACTATCTATTACTGGGATTGTATATAACAAGTAGGTTTTTTTTTCATGAAGTTTGTAAGGCAGCAGCTCAAAATCACAGACTGCTTCTTTTGTTTTCTGTCACTGGAATGTTTAATGGTTGGTGGGAATAAAATCGAAGGGAGTGAACATAAAAGTCTTACTGGCAATACTTTATGTTGTGGTCAGAACTCTCATTATAAACCTTCAATCAGATTGTAAGATGGGTGTGTACTTATAATTGCAGAGGTGGTGCAGAAGTCTGCCTTTAAGTTGTTTTGAGGTTAATATAGCTTTTGATGTCTTCTGTGCCATTTAAGAGATGAAACCATCTGTTGTACCTTTGAATTTCAAGGTAGTTTGGTTTATGGAACATGTTTCAGTGGATAAGCTTACCTACCACAGGCATTCCCGAGATTCATATGCCTTCATAACTATAGGCTGTAAAATAACTTATAGCTGCTTGTAAATTCTATCTGCATCTTTATTTGCCTGATCTGAGGAAAGGGTTAGGCTGACTGTAGTGTCCTGTATCTGATACAGGACAAAGCAGACCATAAAGTAGAGGACAGAATACCTCTCTGAAACAAAGAACCCATTAATTGCAGATTTGTCATAGATACTTCTAATTTTCGGCAATCTCGATTTCAGTGGATTGTGTTGTGTGCCTGAAAATGAAAGGGACTTTTTGCTTTGTACAAAGAATTGTGTGATTTGAGAAAAAAAAGGAGACAAAAGAAATGGGCTAATGTTAAGTTTGAGTGAAAAGTAATTGCCTTTGTGCTTAGAATCAGTGAAAGGAACTGCATTGGATACAGGTTAAAAGAGAAGGAACTGGCAGTCATGGGGCTCATTTGATGGCCTAAAAATGTTGCAATGCATTTCACCGCCAATGAAGTTCATTTAAAAGTGTAATCTTAGAGAAACACTGCAATCCCACTGTAGGATATGTTACAACAAGGGGACAACCAGCCAAGCATATCAGCCTTTCTACCTCTCTATTTGCAACACAGTAAAATTAAAACATCAAAGACCCCCAAATAGTCACCCCAATGGTTCCTAACCAGACTTTGGAATAACCAACCCCAAACTTTGTGAATAATTAATTGCCATCCACCAGTTTTTTTTAAATCTTGTACAGGAGACTTAACGATTTATTAGATACACAATAACATCAGCAGAGAGAAAATTAAACAAAACAGTAAGTTGATTAATATCTATGCTTTAAACCCAACATGTGTTTTCAGCTCCATTCATATAAAAGACAGAGAGACAAACAAATGTACTAAAGGGTTAACTAGAAGAGAAATGACAAAGCTGGTCAGATTACGTTAATAACTTTAACAATGCTTCACAGGCGTAAATGTGGACTCCTTGGCTTTGTTTTTCTGAACATTGATCAGGGCCATCTTCTCAGTTCACTCAGGCAAAGGCAGTAGTACGTCTACCTCACCTGTCTACTCTTTGGGATTTCAGAAGATGGTATATCAGATTAAGTAGGGAACTTTCAAATCTTCATGCTGTCTCAGCATTATTCAAGAACCTTCTCTCAGAAAACATAGTTTAAAAAATACTTCAGTTCTGATCCTGCCCTGATAGACACTTCACAAGACTTCAATTTCCATTCAACAACCAACATCTACTTGAACATGGGGTCTCTTCCAGACTTGCTGGAACCAATTCTTATGAACTGACCCCATTACTAACCTGCTTCTGTTACCTGCTTAAACACAATGCTCTTCTTGGGGTCACTGTATTTTGGAATATTTTTAATTAAAACTCAGCCTGCAATTAGCCTCCATGCCTCAGAAGCAAACAAAGCATGTTTTCTATTCTTTTCCTTTTACCATAAGCTGCCCCAAACTCTGACAATCATTTCCAGCTCACAATTCAAAATCAATTAAAAGAATGACAATAAAAATAATGGAAAATCAGTGAGGATTCTCGCAGATTCTTTACAAAGTGAAAGGAAAATGTGTGCTTGGCAAATACATGATTTAATGGCATTAGTCATCAGTAGTAGATTAGATTAGATAACCTACAGTGTGAAAACAGGCCCTTCGGCCCAACAAGTCCACACTGACCCTCCAAATAATATAACAAGAAAAGAAAAATCAGCAACAAAATAAACAGAAACTCTTCTTTTTTTCAATCCTTGATGATTTATGAGTTTTGCTGTCAAGGAAAGCATTTGTTGCCCATCACTAATCACTGTTGAATTGAGTGACCAGTGGCCTACTTCAGAGGGCAGTTTGGAGTCATGACATTGGTTAGGTCCATCGTCACATGTAGACCAGACCAGGTAGCAACAGAAAGTGTTCCAATTCTAAAGGATATTAGTAAACCATATGTTTTTTTAAAGATTGTAATTGGTCATTTTAGCAGCTTTTTAAAGCCGTCAGAAATGAAATATAAATTCCACCAGGTGCTGTATTAGAACTGGAACTCAGGTCTACAAAACAGTAGCCTGGACCGCTAGATTATTAATCCAGTGAAATTACTACAATGCCACGATCTCCCCTTAACTTGAATCTATAAAGTGGTGTTAAGGCAGGCAAGTGTTTCAAGGAACTTTACAGCCCAGCAGCAGGTTGTAGATAAACTATACCTACTCCATTGAGGAAGGACAGATGAGGAGTTGTTGCCAAAAGATTGGTGAGGGACTCAAGATAATACTGCATCTGAAATATCACAACTGCTTACCTAAAAATACAATGTTCTTGGCCACTTCATTTATTGAAACTGCTTTCTACATGATTTATTTTTCTCTCTAGCAGTTTGATGTAATTCCCCGGAGATAGTTTTCTCAGTAGTTCCACTGGTTCTTCTATTTGATTATCATCAAATGGTGGCTCAGTGATTAGCACTGCTGCTTTTGATTCCAGGCTAGGATGACTGCCTGGAGTTTGCACATTCTCCTTGTGTCTGTCTGGGTTTCCTCCCACAGTCCAAAGATGTGCAGGTTTGGTGGATTGGCCATGCTAAGTTGATCACAGTATGCAGAGATACAGGCGAGAGGGGTTAGCCATGGGAAATGCAGGGCTACAGGGATGGTGTAGGGGATGGTCTGGGTGGGATGCTCTTATGAGGGTTTTTTTGGACTCGATGGGCTGAGTGGCTGCTTCCACACTGTAGAGGTTCTTTTCTATATGAAGGGTGAATTCTTGTGAACAAAACCACATTTTAAAGAGTGATGAGTGGCTGAAGGGTGAAGTGGGAGGGCAGGATTCCATATTCTATTGTTAAGGAAGGAAAAAAAGCACGTTGGACACTTTATGGCTCCATTTTCCTTCATGTTTAAAGGATAATTATTGCATCAAAGTGTAGTGTTAGGACACTTTAAAACATGGGTGCTCCATGGGAAATGGCCTATTGATCAGGAACTTATAGTTTATGAACTGGAAACTCTTTCTACCTTTACCAGGCTGAGGAGATGAACCCTCTCACTATGCTGGAAGAGGTTACCACAGTCGAGAGCAGGCAGGATGTGGCTGTAACGCTAGTAAAGATCTTCCTGGGTCAGGGCCTGGTGGTGCCATTTCTTGACTACCTCAATATGAGAGAAGTGAACAAAACAAGTAAGTACTGAATTGTGCAAATGAATGTTTCGGGCAGTCTGCGCGTGAGAAGGAGGCTCCACTTTTTGTTTGGTTGTGCTACCCGTTATTTTTTCTTAATAAATACAAGAGCAATCACTATTCAAGTATCGTTTGATTGGGTAACAACAGTGTTTCTGTTCAATATTTCACACTTCGCCAAACGTTATTTTGGGGAATAAATTAGAAAGAAAACGATTGGGAGATCCTTCTGTCTGCCATTTTAGAATCAGATGCAATATGTCAACGCAACTCACCAATATCACAAGGTGGTCCTGTTAGACAGTATATTAGACAGTATATCTAATGGATCAAAAAGAAATCATCAGCCTGTTAAACAATTTCATAATGATTTTTCCACATTTTGAGGATGATGAGGTGTGTGAGAGTCATTGAGTGGACAAGATGCATGTAACAATGACCGCTACAGTCCATGAGGCTTGCTGAGGTGCATTGACAGCTAAAGTCAGTGGTGGCTCTGTGGTGGTGAGGTAACATAAAGAATGACACTTACCTTTGTAGATCACAGAAGATCGTTAACCTTTTTCCTGCTTAGCAGTCCATTATGTTTCACCTAGGGCACTGCACTAACCCTGGCCATGAACTCAGCCCATGCTAGCTGGGTCTGGTGGAGTAGCTTCCTTGCCGGTCTGCCAGAAAAAGGCACTGTGCTTCGTCCCACTATGTCATCCATCAGCACCTCCAGGTCACTTCAGAAAGACCAAGGAACCAACTTGCCTCTCTGGGCCATTTCATCAGGGATAATGCTGGAACACCAGAGTGAAAAGTGTAGATCTTGGCTTGCAACTGAAGTGTTGTGGAGCCGGGGCCTAAATATGCTACCAGTGCTATGAGAGATTAAATGTCCTGGAAGCAGTGAGCACTCCTGCCTCTCCTGCCATATGATTCCAGGAGATGGGCTTTTAAGATGCCAGTTACATCACCAATAAGCTGAAGTGTGTCACAATGGGTGAACCTCATCAGATGTTACTTTCCATAAGTGTAGTGTAAATACAAGGTGAATCTAAAGTCTAGGCCCAATGTGATACCACTTCAAAGAGGAATAGAACCGCTTCATAGGAATCTCACTCTACCTCAAATTACACCTGTTTTGCCCTTGAGACCAAAGTAGTCTCACAACGTTAGTAACAGTGGAAACCAAAAGCTGTTTTGCATCAATTCTTAACCTGTAATGGGAATATGCATGAACATTATAATCTGTACAGAATAACCTGACCGTTATAGGCAATTAATCAGGACAGGGTTTGAAGTGCATTACAGATTTTATTGTTCAGTCTGTTAGAATCATGTTTACAAAGCTGTCACAGCCAAAGGAAGTGATTTCCAGATCATCAATTCTAACTATGTTTTAGTTAAGGTTATTTCAGTGCAGAGCTGCACCATGTGATTACTGCAAACTAAATCAACATTTTAAAAGGATCCAAATGAAATCCAAAGAAGTTATGAGTTTGTTGACTTTTCTAAAGAATTGACTGTTTAACAGTGAATGCCTTCATTCAGAGGGTTGTAAATCTTTGGAATTCTCTAACTGAGGGCAAATAGTGCTCAAGCTTGAATAATTCAGGGATGAGACCAAAATATTTTTAAATTCTTATGGGAAACAGATGGGAATTAGGTAGATCAGTGAATTGAGGCCAAATATCAAATTGAGGGGCAGCACTGTGCCCCAGTGGTCAGCACTGCTGCCTCACAGCACCAGGGTTCCAGGTTCGATTCTAACCTTGGGTGACTGACTGTGTGGAGTTTGCACATTCTCCCAGTGTCTGCATGGGTTTCCTCCAGGTGCTCCAGTTTCCTCCCGCAGTCCAAAAATGTGCAGGTTAGGTGAATTGGCCATACTAAATTGCCCATTGTGTTAGCTGCATTAGTCAGAGGGAAATGGGTCTGGGTGGGTTACTCTTTGGAGGGTTGGTGTGGACTTGTTGGGCTGAAGGGCCTGTTTCCACGCTGTAGGGAATCTAATCTAATCAGCCACAATCTTAATGATGATAGAGGAGCTGTATGGCTTCTGAAACAACTCCATAGAGGCCAGTATCCCATTACCCCAAGTCACCCTTTATTTACACTTGGAGAGTCCTTCACACTGATCCAGTTCCCTTAGAGGCAGTTCTAAGAGTGGACAGGGTGTCTAATACTCTTGTTTATGTCTGTCAGCCAGGGGTCCCTGATTGGACCAGATTAACATCCCCAGTCAGGGAACTCATATTCTATGAGGTCCACCTGACTGACCTCATCACAATCACTGCAGTCTCCTAGTTTTGATTTGCCTTGTTACCCAGTCATTTTTGTACTTTGTTAGCAATAAATTACAATGGTGTTGTGTCTTATGTATTTTGTGATATTAGATTTTTGCCACAGAACTTATTTTAAATTGAATTATTTGCTAAGTTTTGAAAGGCATGAAAGGCATTCATCATCAAGTAGTGCAGGGTGGGCTTGACACTAGTTACTTTTGTAGTCACTAGTCACTTGCATAATTATTTGCATGCGGTGCTGTTAAACAGAATGACCAAACTCATAATAAGTTTCTGTTTTAATCCTAATGCAGATAAAGCTCCATGTTTTCCTCCTGTTGTTCCAGACTTATTCTGATTATGATCAAAATCCCCAATGATTTGTCATTGTAAATTCCCTAATGGTATTCTTGTTTGCTGATTTTGTGTAATTTATTCTTATTGGCCATTAATAGCGTGATGCTCATTCTCCACTAATGCTTTTAAAGAATCACATTTTCATTGTCAGGGAAAGAGTAAAGTCACAAGAATGCCATTTCTTGGACATTTTCAGGGTATACTGAATGTGTTTCAATGCTAATATTATCATCATATTGCTGACTTTGACAAATCTGTTGAAGGTATGCCATCATATATTTTCAATAAAAGCATGGTTAGCATTGAAGCTTTACCCAACGCTTTCTAATCTCATAAATGCACCAACAATCAACAAGTACAGTTCAGTCTCTATACCTTTCCAACTGATAGGTCAACATGCCTCAACAATTTCTTGACCTCTATAGCAAATGTTGATATTATTGTGCAGATGGAAACAGCATGAAAGTACAATTCAGCACAAACGTACAATGTTCATCTCATTGCTGCTGAAATCTGAACTGAGGGTTAGGACAGGGTCAGCCTGTTAGAACATTGCCTCTGAGTCACCTGCACCAGAATGGACAGGATTGGTGTACACTTTGGAGAAAAGGAGGTGGCACAGGAATCAAGCAGCAGAACAAATAGGTTATACAGAGGCAGTTGCCAAGATCCTTACTTTACTGGGGACTGACTGCCTGTCCACAAAACAACATTTGACAATCCCCACTAGGAATGATGGGAATCCTTACAGGAGTACTTTGTCAAGATGCTCCTTCTGCGTAGCTAATGAGATCTAATTCACTTTACGTCCCAATGCTCCGCTGCACGTCAATGTAAAAATTCAAAGGGCAGGAATTCCTTTAGTTTAACCTCAACTTCACATTGCTCCCTTTGTTTTGTAAACCCAGTCCATTCTATTAAATGTGCATTATTTGGACTGACACTGATTTACAAAAGGTTGTCATTGTCTTTAAATGGTTGTGGAATTCTATGTATAAGACATCATTGCTATAGATCATAACCATGACTTACAATAGGATGATCATACACTTGAATGATAGACTTGGTTTATTTGTCATTTGTCTCTTGTTGTATTTCTTATTTTTCTGTAACTTAACCCTTATAATTGAACTGTCATTCTAGAAAATCTACTTGCAAGGCCAATATATCTTTACTAAGAAAAGACACCCAGAACTGCTCTGAATACTTCAGATATGGTCTAACCAGGGATTTAATAGATGATGTACAATTTCTACACCCTTGTGTTCCTGTTCTCTAGATATAAAAAGAAACATTGTTCGTTTTTTTGGATTAAGCTGTTTAAATATTTATGATATTTTAATAATCCCTGTATCTGGACTCGAAGTCTCTGAGACCTTCACTGCTTCTAAATTGACACCATTTAAACAGTATCCTGCTCTATCCTCTTTGAATTTGAAATGGTCGCCCTCACATTTGCTTAGATTAAAATCCATTTGCCACAGTTTGGCCCATTCACTTTATCAATACCCTTTTGTAGTTGTATACTTCCATTGACACTGCTTAGGGTACCATTTGTTTTTGTGTCATTGGCAAACATGGATATGTGGCTTTCTATCTCACCAGGTGTTAGTAAATGTAATGGATCGGTTCTTGTCTGACACCACCAATCCCATCCTACCTATTTTTCATCTTGCTTTTACACCTTCTCTGTGCTGATTTTGTAACCAGTTCAATAAGTGGCTTTTAATTCCATGAGCTCCTTCTTTAGCCAATGCATTCTTATGAGGAATTTTATGAAAGATTTCCTAGAAATCCACATAAATAACATCCATACACATTTCCCTGGTCAGAGCTGAAAATGTGTTGCTGGTTAAAGCGCAGCAGGTCAGGCAGCATCCAAGGAACAGAAAATTCGACGTTTCGGGTCAAAGCCCTTCAGCGGGAATGAGGAAAGTGTGTCCAGCAGGCTAAGATAAAAGGTAGGGAGGAGGGCCTTGGGGGAGGGGTGATGGAGATGTGATAGGTGGAAGGAGGTCAAGGTGAGGGTGATAGGCCGGAGTGGGGTGGGGACGGAGAGGTCAGGAAGAAAATTGCAGGTTAGGAGGGCGGTGCTGAGTTCGAGGGAATCGACTGAGACAAGGTGGGGGGAGGGGAAATGAGGAAACTGGAGAAATCTGAGTTCATCCCTTGTGGTTGGAGGGTTCCCAGGCAGAAGATGAGGCGCTCTTCCTCCAACCATCGTGTTGTTATGTTCTGGCGATGGAAGAGTCCAAGGACCTGCATGTCCTTGGTGGAGTGGGAGGGGGAGTTAAAGTGTTGAGCCACGTGGTGGTTGGGTTGGTTGGTCCAGGCGTCCCAGAGGTGTTCCCTGAAGCGTTCCGCAAGTCGATGGCCCGTCTCCCCAATATAGAGGAGGCCACATCGGGTGCAGCGGATGCAATAGATGATGTGTGTGGAGGTGCAGGTGAATGGATGCAATAGATGATGTGTGTGGAGGTGCAGGTGCAACACGT
Source organism: Hemiscyllium ocellatum (assembly GCF_020745735.1). Classification (NCBI taxonomy): domain Eukaryota; kingdom Metazoa; phylum Chordata; class Chondrichthyes; order Orectolobiformes; family Hemiscylliidae; genus Hemiscyllium; species Hemiscyllium ocellatum. The sequence continues at coordinate 25,598,299 of NC_083424.1, read as the reverse complement.
GCAACCACCCCGTGGCTCAACACTTTAACTCTCCCTCCCACTCCACCAAGGACATGCAGGCCCTTGGACTCCTCCATCGCCAGAACATAACAACACGACGGTTGGAGGAAGAGCGCCTCATCTTCTGCCTGGGAACCCTCCAACCACAAGGGATGAACTCAGATTTCTCCAGTTTCCTCATTTCCCCTCCCCCCACCTTGTCTCAGTCGATTCCCTCGAACTCAGCACCGCCCTCCTAACCTGCAATTTTCTTCCTGACCTCTCCGTCCCCACCCCACTCCGGCCTATCACCCTCACCTTGACCTCCTTCCACCTATCACATCTCCATCACCCCTCCCCCAAGTCCCTCCTCCCTAACTTTTATCTTAGCCTGCTGGATACACTTTCCTCATTCCTGATGAAGGGCTTTGGCCCGAAACGTCGAATTTCCTGTTCCTTGGATGCTGCCTGACCTGCTGCGCTTTAACCAGCAACACATTTTCAGCTCTGATCTCCAGCATCTGCAGACCTCACTTACTACATTCCCCTGGTCAGTATATTACTGACTGCTGCAAATGAATCAATGTGGCTCATCAAGCACAACCTGCCATTTACAAATTCACACTGCCTCTCTCTGTTCAGCTAAAAACTCTGAACCCCCCAATTCCTCATTACCACTTGGTAGGTGAGCTGATGAGTTGAGAGTGTGGTGCTAGAAAAGCGCAGCAGGTCAGGCAGCATCCGAGAAGCAGGAGAGTCAATGATTTGGGCAAAAGCTCTTCATCAGGAATCAGGGGAGCTGATGACCTAATGGTATTATCGCAGGATGGTTACTCCGGGGATCTGGGTTCAAATCTTGCAACAGTTGATGGTGGAATTTGAATTCAATAAAAGTCTGGAATTAAGGATGATTATGAAATGGTTGTTAGGGGAAAAACCCATCTGATTCACAAACGTCCTCTAGGGAGAGAAACTGACATCTCTGTCGACCTGTAACTCCAGATCCATCAGCAATGTGGCTGACTCTTAACTGCCTGATGGATAATAAATGCTGGTCTACCCTGTGATGCCCACATCCTATGAATGAATAAAAAAAAACTCCATTAGTTTTCTGATAACAGGTATTAGGCTTGGTCTATAACTTCCTGTTTACCTCGCTCAATTTTCTTAAATAGCAGAGTGACATATATAGTTGTACAATCCAAAGGATTACTGCCCAAATGGAGAAAAATTTGTAAGATCATAGTTGGGACTTCTGCATTGTTCTCAGTTTTAAAACCATGGGATAGATACCATCTGCACCTGGGATTCTGTCTTTCTTTAACGCCATTATGTTCTTCGTTTTGTCATTGGTTTATGTTAGTCTTGGTGAGTCCCTGTCCCTGATTTGATATTCATTTCCCTGGGAAGTTTGGCATGCTGCCCTTTACCTCGACAGTAAACACTGATTCAAGGTAATGATTTAGCATGTGCCTAGTTTCCATATTTTCAGTGACAATGTCAGTTTTCAAAGGTTAAAAATCACACAACTCCAGGTTATAGTCCAACAGGTTTACCTGGAAGCACTAGCTTTCAGAACGCTGCTCCTTCATCAGGTGGGTGTGTTTTCAAAGGCCCCTTGATGATTTTTGTTCTCTCTCTCTCTGGTATAATTTTAAATGTTTTCTATTGATTTTGTTGCACATTTATTTTCATTATATTTGTTAAATACTGTAAATCATAACATAGAAGTTGACCAAGAGTATAAGTTAATATCACTTTTCTTGCCTCAAACAATAATGTTTTGTATATGTGTACTGTATAAGTTGACCCTCTTTTCAGCCAAGTCATATTATATTTGCATTTGTAGTCTTTCATAATTAGCCTCAAATTTTCATTCCACAAACACATGCTTTACCCATTGTGAACTGAATGCAAAGGATCAAATATGCGAATTATATTGTGAAGATGTAAACGCTTTTAAGACATGCATTGCTGATTACATGTCAACACAATGACAACTCATACCCACATGGCTGTTGGGTAGAACTCAATCCCCATGTTTGCAGGGAGTTTTCAAGGATTCTTGGCTGACTTATACCTCAACATCTACAGTATTGGTTTAGTGATATTCTTGTTGTTTATCCCTCCCAAAATCTATAATATATTCTGCAAGTTTGAATGTTTTCTCTCTTAACTTTATATTGTCTCTTACTTCTTTAGTGATCCATGGTTTTATTAATGGCAGGTAGAGTGCTCTGTCCTGAGGAGTATTAACTTGTTCAATGACATGTATGTTGTGCAGATTCTCTTTTGAACACTTCCTAGCATTTTGTTCATTGCCTGATCTGTCTGATCTCTGCCCATCATGTATTTTCAGCTCAGACAATGATGGATGAGCTGGAATTTGGTAGATGGTTGAGATCCCATTGCTGACATGAACAAGAGAAACACTTGTGAATTTGACTTTCCAACAATTACATATGCAGAGTCTATCACCGCTGCAGTACAGTCTGAGCTGCTGCTCGTGGTATTCAATCCACCTTGGTTTCTTGATTTTGTCAGCTAATGTGTGACATGCATAGAAACAGATCAGCAAATTGGTCAGCTTATTCACAAAGGGAGTATTGCCATTCTCAGAAACAGAGCGCTGACATGTTGTGCCAGCGGAGAGCCACCAGCGAGTTCAGGAGCAGATTGGAAAGAGTCAACGTTTGTATTCCTGAGTGTGAACTGAAGTACAGGAATTTATCCATAGCACCTCCAAACCTCCAGTTACGTATCCTGACAGGACTACCCTGGCCATAAGTAATTTCATTCACTAGGTGATGGATGTACCCCTCCATGCCTCATTAATGAATCTGACTGGTTGGTGAATTACCAACAGTGACATGAAGCATAGTGCCCCCTGCCCCCCTCCAGGCTGAGGTATACATGTGTGGATAGATTGTCTGAAGTTAGCTGGTCAGGACACACTGTCTGAAGTTAACAATGCAGAGGGAGTCAGTCAGGACACACTGTCTGAAGTTAACAATGCAATCCTGGCACTTTCCCCTGCCACCGCAGGGACTGTAAAACCTGTGCCTACACCTCCTCCCTCACCTCTATCCAAGGCCCTAAAGGAGCCTTCCACATCCAAAGTTTTACCTGCACATCCACTAATATCATTTATTGTATCCGTTGCTCCCGATGCGGTCTCCTCTACATTGGGGAGACTGGGCGCCTCCTAGCAGAGCGCTTTAGGGAACATCTCCGAGACACCCGCACCAATCAACCACACTGCCCCGTGGCCCAACATTTCAACTCTCCCTCTCACTCAGCCGAGGATATGGAGGTCCTGGGCCTCCTTCACCGCCACTCCCTCACCACCAGATGCCTGGAGGAAGAACGCCTCAAGTTCCCCCTCGGAACACTTCAACCCCAGGGCATCAATGTGGACTTCAACAGCTTCCTCATTTCCCCTTCCCCCACTTCATCCTAGTTCCAAACTTCCAGTTCAGCACTTGTCCGAACTTGTCCGACCCTCCTAGCTCCTTTTCCACCTATCCACTCCACCCTCTCCTCCCTGACCTATCACCTTCATCTCCTCCCCCACTCACCCATTGTACTCTATGCTACTCTTTCCCCACCCCCCTCTAGCTTATCTCTCCATGCTTCCAGCTCACTGCCTTTATTCCTGATGAACGGCTTTTGCCCGAAACGTCGATTTCGCTGCTCGTTGGATGCTGCTGTGCTCTTCCAGCACCACTGATCCAGAATCTGGTTTCCAGCATCTGCAGTCATTGTTTTTACCTGGTTTGGTTCACTTGGCCAGTGCTAAGCATGCTGTCCTATATCTGTTTGACCAGAGAAAGATACCACTTCTGTCAAACCTCTTGCCACTTGTTCATTATCCAAGTGAACGAGCAGGTTTGATCAAGAATGAAATGTCAGGCTGACTCCCATTTTGGGGAGCACCTTGACATTATCTTTCTTTCCATGAAATATTTTCCCCTTTGTGACCATTCCTTTTCACGGTGGAAATCTGCATCTGCACAGCAAGTGAATACCTTCCGTAACTATTAATTCTGAACCAAGAAGAAGGGGTTGCTGGACAGTTCTTTTATACACCAGACTTAATCCTTAATGACACTTGCTTCTTTCTTCAAAGTCAGCAAAGAATAATGCCTCCTTTACACTTCTGAGAATGGACCTGTATCCTGCTGAAACTGAGATCCATCAGGACCCAAAGACCACACAGTATAGGGGTAGACGTAGGCCATTCAGCCCATTGAATACCTCTGCCTTTCAATGAAAGCTTGGCTGATCACTATTCCACAATTCCACTATGCTGCCTTTAAAAATCTCTCTATCTCAGCCTTGAATATAATCAAGGACACAGCCTCAACCCCTCTCTATGGTAAAGAATTCTATAGATTCATTATCCCAGAGAGAAATAAATTCCGGCTCATCCATGATTGTCTGGACTGAGCAATGCCCTGTGGTGCTAAACTTTACAACAAGGGGAAATAACCCGTACATGTCTACTCTGTCAAACTTCCAAAATCTTTTATGTTGCAGAAACATCATTTCTCATTTTTCTAACCCAATCAACTTAACCATCTCTTTATTAGAACATATTTCCATACCTGAGATCAACCTTCTCCAGACGGCCTCCAGTGCTAACATATTTTTCCTTGGTCAGGGAGACCAGAACAATTCATTGTATTCCAACTGTGCTCTGACTAGTGTCGTGTATACTTTTAGCAAGACCTCCATATTTTCTTACTCCACAAGGATCGGTGCTGGGCCCTCTACTTTTTGTCATTTACATAAATGATTTGGACGTGAGCATAACAGGTATAGTTAGTAAGTTTACAGATGACATCAAAATTGGAGGTGCAGTGGACAGCGAAAGACGGTTATCTCAGATTACAACAGGATCTTGATCAGATGAGCCAATGGGCTGAGAAGTGGTAGATGGAGTTTAATTCAGATAAATGTGAGGTGCTGCATTTCGGGAATGCAAATCTTAGCAGGACTTATACACTTAATGGTAAGGTCCGAGGGAGTGTTGCTGAACAAAGAAACGTTGGAGTGCAGGTTCATAGCTCCTTGAAAGTGGAGTCACAGGTAGATAGGATAGTGAAGAAGGCATTTGGAAAGCTTTCCTATATTGGTCAGAGTATTGAGTACAGGAGTTGGGAGGTCATGTTGCAGCTGTACAGGACATTGGTTAGGCCACTGTTGGAATATTGCGTGCAATTCTGTTCTCCTTCCTGTTCGGAAAGATGTTGTGAAACTTGAAAGGATTCAGAAAAGATTTAGAAGGATGTCACCAGGGTTGGAGGATCTGAGTTATAGGGAAAGGCTGAACAGGCTGGGGCTGTTTTTCCTGGAGCGTCAGAGGCTGACGGGTGACCTTATAGAGGTTTACAAAATTATGAGGGGCATGGATAGGATAAATAGACAAAGCCTTTTACCCTGGGATCGGGGAGTCCAGAACTAGAGGGCATAGGTTTAGGGTGAGAGGGGAAAGATGTAAAAGAGACCTAAGGGGCAACTTTTTCACACAGAGGGTGGTACATGTATGGAATGAGCTGCCAGAGGAAGTGGTGGAGGCTGGTACAATTGCAACATTTAAGAGGCATTTGGATGGCTATATGAATAGGAAGTGTTTGGAGGGATATGGACCGGGTGCTGGCAGGTGGGACTAGAATTGGGTTGGGATATCTGGTTGGCATGGATGTGTTGGACCGAAGGGACTGTTTCCATGCTGTACATCTCTACAACTCTATGACTTTCTAACTTGCTTTCCCTATGACCTGCTGAACTTTATGTGCGAAGATTTCCAAATCCCTCTGTGCTGCAGCTTTCCCTGCAGTCTTTCTCAATTAAAATAAATCAATTTCATTCCTGATGAAGGACTTATGGAAGAATGTCGACTCTCCTGCCCCTCGGATGCTGCCTGACCTGTTGTGCTTTTCCAGCACCACACTCTTCGACTGATCTCCAGCATCTGCAGTCCTCACTTTCTCCTCTTCAATTTAAATAATGTTCAGTTCCTGTATTCTTTCTGCCAAAGTGCATAAACTCACATTTCTCACATTATATTCCATCTGTCAAAATCTTACCCATTCACTTAACTTGTCTATATCCCTTTGTAGAGTCTGTGTCATCATCAGTACTTGCTTTCCCATCTATATTTGTCACCCACAAACTTGGTGATAATACTTTCACTGCTTTCCTCCAAATTACTAAAATACACTCTAAATAATAGTGGACCCAGCACTGATCCATGTATCACTCCACTAGTTCCAGGTTGCCACCTGAAAATAACCCCCTTATCCCAGTTATATGTCTCCCATTAGTTAGCTAATCTGCTACCTTGCTAACATAATACCCCCAAAATTATGGGCTCATATTAAGTAACCTTTTGTGTGGTGCATTATTGAATGCCTTATGGAAATCCAAATATATTCCATCCACTGGTTCCCCTTTATCTATCCTGTTTGTTAACTCCTCAAAAGATTTATACCACATTATTCAGTTGTGTGATTTGCTGAAGATCTTTTTGGCTTGACAGCAGTATCCTGGAAGTGGCAAATACCATTCATGTTCAGTTAAGGTACTGATTTAAATCAATTTTTGGGATATGTTGGATCGATTACTACCTCTTTAACACTTCAAAACCATAACATAAGACCCTGTTGGTTAGTCCATTGTTTGAGATGTAAATGGACTATTTTGGATCTCTAGGACAACCTGTCAAAACCAAAAGATGGAGTTGAAAGACAAATTTCACCACAAAATGGATAATTGGTGACATTATCCATGCATAGGATGACCGTTGTCTTAGTTTTACTAGGACAATTTGGATTTTCTTTAAATGTCCCAGAGCCCTTACAGTTTCCTAAAAATAATTCAAACATCTTTGGTTTCAACTTTGTTCTTTTTGTGAAATACAATCAGACCTTGGGGGTGGGGAGGAGGAATCTATAAAATTTCACCCTCCTTCCTGTAAACATCTATCTCATCAAATTTCAGTTCATGCAGGGACTCAGGTTACTCCCCAACACTGCCCCCTGGAAATGTCTGCGGAATTGCCACTACCTTGAAGGGACAAATGCTGATGACACTTTTTAAACAATGGATGGATTAGAGTTACCAACTCCAGCTGGATATGCAGTATTTCAGAAGATGACATCATTTCAAATGCTGCTCCCTTGACTCCTATCATTGCGCAAATAACATGTTAGTTATGACTGAGCACCACCTTCCCAGGGCTCTTAAAAATGTCCCAGTTTTGCTGTTTGAAAATCTGACCAGAGGGAGCTTGAAGATTCATGGGATCTTTGACCATCATTAAGGTATCATTTTAAACCTGCCACCATAGAGTCATAGAGATATACAGCATGGAAACAGACCCTTTGGTCCAACCAGTCCATGCCGACCAGATATCCCAACCCAATCTGGTCACACCTGCCAGCGCCCAGCCCATATCCTTCCAAACCCTTCCTATTCATATACCCATCCAAATGCCTCTTAAATGTTGCAATCGTACCAGCCTCCACCACATCCTCTGGCAACTCATTCCATACACGTACCACCGTCTGCGTGAAAAAGTTGCCCCTTAGGTCTCTTTTATATCTTTCCCCTCTCACCCTAAACCTATGCCCTCTAGTTCTGGACTCCCCGACCTCAGGGAAAAGACTTTGTCTATTTATCCTATCCATGCCCCTCATAATTTTGTAAACCTCTATAAGGTCACCCCTCAGCCTCCGACGCTCCGGGGAAAACAGCCCCAGCCTGTTCAGCCTCTCGTTGTAGCTCAGATCCTCCAACCCTGGCAACATTCTTGTAACTCTTTTCTGAACCCTTTCAAGTTTTACAACATCTTTCCAAACAGGAAGGAGACCAGAATTGCACGCAATATTCCAACAGTGGCCTAACCAATGTCCTGTATAGCCGCAACATGACAGAAGAAACTACCTTGATGCAGGGATAAAGGATGTTGGGGTCATAATTTAGTTTGTTCATTAGAAAACAAATTATAACTGAAGATGCTCTGAGACAGGTGTGATGGTCCCATCCCAAGGGATAACCAATGCTTTTGTTGAGTTACGCATAGTGAAAGTGTATGGGCTGAACACCACATTCAGAGGTTTGGTTATCCCAAACGGTGGATGTAGTTTAGCTGGAAATTCAGTACAAAGCTCATGTTTTTGCTGAAATGCCATCAACCCGATCAGATTTAGCTTGTTGCCTGGGAAACCATTCATGCCAGAGACCACAGACATCTCTGGAGCCTGAACATTAGATGAAATTGTTTAAATCAATTCTCAAGCATTCTGAACACAGAGTCGCAAAAGCACAGATTGTGTGTTAAACACCTACAAAGCATCAGATTTTACCCTTTCATCCTGAGGCTTTGCGCCCAAGAGTGTGTAGGATGTGCTTCCCAGAGGAATCATCTCTATGAACAACATATGCTGACATTTGAAATTGATTCACATATTTAGGTTGCATTCCATATGAAACATAAAGGTTACCACTGCCTCAACACATTCAGGAATTTGGTGAAATATTGCAGCACAACTCTTCTCTCAGAATGCTTTTCTCCTTGTTAACTGCCCACCCTTCTGCACGATTCATGGGATCTTTGACCACCATTAGGACAATGGAAGCGGAAAGATTAATTTTGACTGCATACTTTTTCACTTCAATGTGATTTGTTTCATTCACGAAAGGAGGATTCATTGGCATATTTAGAATGTGTGTCGGAGATGTGTTGGCACACATATTGGTGATCCAGCGAGGTGGGCAATGCAAGAATGATTCAGTGTATCATTCCGATGGCAACAATGTTGTCAAAGGATGCACAACTGTGTCTCCACGCAATGGAAAATGTCAGAGGGCGAATCGTTCCCAAGGAATCTTCCAGGTTGAAGTAGGATGTAGTTTATAAATAGTCATTCACTGGCTTTCATCATAACCATAAGTTACTGAAAAAAGAACCTTTTTTTTAACTTTTTAGATCTAATTATTAATTACTCTTAATTTCTGAGGTCACATTTATAATCTATGTATTAAAATGAATATATGTTGTCATCTAACCATGTTAACTTTCTTATTAATTCTCAATGACTCCAGTTGAGCATATAGTCTTATATCATGTGTTTCAGTTACCAAAACCCTTGTCCCTATTTGGTGTGAGTTTGCCTGCAGTTCCAGATTCTGTCATGATGTGTCTTAGTAAATATGTCTTAACGGTGGTCAAAGATCCTATGAACAGTGCAGAGGGATGGGCAGTTAACAAGGAGAAAAGCATTTTGAGAGAACAGTTGTGCTTTAATTTTTCATCGAATTCCTGAATGTGTTGAGACAGGCAACCTTTATTTTTCATATGGAATGCAACCTAAGTATGTGCATCAATTTCAAAGCTCAGATTCTCTACCTTTTTAAAAAGTTTTAATAAGTTTACTCATGTTACTTTCATAGTTTTCAGTGTACCTTTAAATGTTTTATTTCTGGCCTTTTTCATGTCTCTTCCTTGCCCTTGTTATGACACAGGGATAGCAAGACAAAACAATCAGCCTATCACTGGATTTGCAACATTGTGAAATTAAAACATTCAATAAGTTTCCAAACTGTCCAATCATTCCTAACCAGAATTTGCAAATAACAGATCTTGGACACCCAAGTTTATAACTTCAACAAAAATTAACAATTTATTATTATTAATATAATGCGAGCAGAATACCGTTAACTGACAAGGTATTCTAATTAATATCTACAATCTAAAGCCCAATCTTCTTTGATCATAACACCCAGTCACACACAGTCAGACATAGTTAGGGAATAAATTAGAATGAAAATTAAAATACACTTGTTTGCCAGTTCAATATTCAGTTTCAAACGATGGACACCAGGCCTTTATGAAATCCTTGGACAATGGGTTGTTCACAAGCAAGTAAAACTCTATGTCTTGGTTGAATCCTGAAGTCACCAGTTACTGCAAACAGTTTCAGCAGACTACAAGAACCATTTACTGAATTCTTACAGACTAGGATTCTTTCCTCAGAATATTCAACAAGTTGAAAACAGGAGAGAACCCAAACAGAAAGCAAAAACAAAAGAAGCAAAGTCTCCAAAACTTCCAAATCACACTGTCCCGACAAAACCCAGTCAGAAAATGGTTCTGTCTCTTTTTTGGCTTGTCGATCGTGTCCTGAGATCAATAATTAAGTTGCATTACTTTTCAGGCTAGTTCGCAATAGGAAGCATCTGACTTTGTTGTCTTCTTTATTAAGACAAGCTGCTGTTCAAAGTTCAATTCAACTCATAGCTCAGAACCAAATAAAAGAGTAAAATAAGAGAAAAATAGTGATGATCTCTGCACCTTCAACAATTTCTATGACATTGTTCTTGAATGCCAGCCTTGACTCAGTGGTAATTCACTTACCTCAGACTCAAAAGATCTCATCACACCATGTAAGTAATCTAGGCTGCCATTTTGATGCAGTGCTGAAAGTAAACTATATGGCCTCTTGGTTGATGTAAGATGTCCATGACATTATTCAGAGAATAAAAGGTCCCAGCTAACATAGACCCCACAACCATCACCAAAAACAGATTTTGATAGAGAAATCCAGACACCTGATGAGAAAGTGAGAGTACATGTTCAAACTCACAAGGAGAAGAAATGTTTTGTTACTGATATCATGTGAGCGATATTCATATTGAGGGTACTAAATGCATTCAGATCCAAGCAGAGAAGGATGGGGAGCTAAATCACACATAGCAGAGAAAGAGAAAGCAATGTATAGAGGAACTTTCATTAGAGAAAGTGAGAGGAGAAAAGCATGTAGAGGGAGAGTAAAAAGCAGTTGGAGAGATTGGGACCAAAAATAGATAGACAGAGAGCAAAGGAATAGAACCAGAAGCACAAATAGAATTAAGGACTGGATTAGGTTCTTATGGCCATGGATGAATAGGTGAGGGAAGTTGCGTGGGGAAAAAGAACAATAAAAAATTGTGAAAATAAAATCCCTTCAGAATTTTGCAGCAACAGGATTATACATGCTGCCCCAAGCAGAAGGATTAGGATAACAGCATCTGAGACTAATGAAAGATAAGTTGTTACAAAAAGCTGTTTTAGATTACAGCTTGGTGTTAAATGGGTGCTGGGAAGGCAATGTCAAAATAGTCTCCTGATTGATGGCATAGCAGTAATATAGTAGAGTGAGACATACCAAGGCAGAGGGGGGCTCTCCTTTGATTTATGTGCCCCTGGTGGCAGCTTTGACAGTCGAAGTAAAAATAGGCATGCTTTTAGTGACTGATTGATACACTGCGTGTTACAGAATGTAACCGTAGCAATGTGATTTTTAACTTTGCAAATGCAATGTGTGGTCACCTTTTGGCATCAGAGACTCCTGTCAAAATGTTTCCCTATTCTCTTATTCCTGGATCTGTTTGTTTAAAATACCTTGTGAAGCAAAAGCGTGGAATTCTGCAGATCATTGTTAAAACAAATAGCTAGGCGTAAATTGGCCAGTAACCTTTTTCTTCTCAACCTATAATAGTCAACATCTTTGCAGCTAAAATCATGGGTATTTATGGAGACAAATTAGACAATTGCTATTTTTTTCAAAACTTTACGTGGTGTCAACTAGGGGAAAGCATTGACATAGTGGTAATGTCACTAGGCTAGCAATCCAGAGCACCAGGCTAATGTTCTGAGGATATGTGTTCAAATCCTGTCATGGAAGATTGTGAAATTTGAATTTAATAAAACTTTAGAATAAAGAAAAGCCTTGTTAATGATAGCCACTGTTGATTGTCTTTAAAACCCATTTGGTCCATGTCTGTCCTTTAGGAAAGGAAGTCTGTGATCGTTAGCTGGTCTGGTCTTGGTGAGTCTAGACCCACAGTAATGTGATTGGTTTTTAACTGCCCATTATGTAATTAAGGATGGGCAATAAATGCTTGCATGTCTGGTGATGCCATGTTCCATGAATAAATATTAAAAAAGGAATCTCATCTTTGGCTCAATACAATTGCTAAGTGTTAATATTAATGATCTTGAAGACCGTGAAGTATATTACTCATGTTCATTGTGTTTATCTTTATGTCTCATGGAATATTCTTAATAAAGGATAAAAGAACACTTAGGCCTTCATTCAGCACCTCAAACAACCTTGGGAAATCCTAAAGCATTTTACAGCAGATGAAGTACTTTGGAAGTGTAGATGGTATAATGTCAGAACCACAACAGCCAATGTAGGTGCAGCAAGTTTTGATAAATGGAAATGTGATATTGGAGAGGCAATATGTTTTCAGTGTTGTTGATTGAGGGCAAAGTATTGGCATCACTTCAAGAAATAGTGCAGTGCAATTTTTTCATTTAATTGGATTTTGAATACTGCTTGATTGTGCAATGCTGGTCATTAGTGTCTCAGAGAAATTCCTGTTTTCATCTTTGGTAGAATGCATCAATCACATTCTGCCAACCAAGTGGAATAACTAACTCTGTCTTGATGTTATGGTTAATCTCCTCGACAGATCCCAAGAGGGCTCAGGTATATAGATTAACTTAATGTTTATTCAAACAACCTCAGAAGGCTGGCTAAACAGAACTCTGTCTGATATTCTGCCCAGTTCTGCCTGATTTTGTCCTACTTCAGAGTCGAGAGTGTAGTGCTGGAAAAGCACAGCAGGTCATGCAGCATTCAAGAACCAGGAGAATCAACATTTTGCTGAAGAGCCCTACATCCTGATGAAGGGCTTATGCCCGAAACATTGATGCCCCTGCTCCTCGGATGGTCCCTGACCTGCTGTGCTTTTCCAGCACTACACTCTAGACTCTGATCTCCAGCATCTGCAGTCCTCACGTTCTACTACTTTGTCCTACTTTAGTCCAATACATATAGAAACGCATCAATTTTTATCCCCTCATCATTAGTCTTGTACAACACACAAGAACCTTCTGGTCGCAGGTCTTTCTCTTATTCTCCTTACAGGAATCTGCCTGCAGTCTCCAGTCAGCTCCTACAGCAGATACAGACCACAAGGTGTACAAGGTTCCTCTCCTGCTGTTTCTGCTGACTTGGACCCTGAATGTGTTCAAAGCTCACGCCTGCTCAAATTGTGTCTTACAATAGCAGTTTTAAGGAGCCGCTTTACATCTGTTGTAAACATTTCGAACAAACCCTTATTTAATTCCAACTACATTTGTAACTGGTAATATTATGAATGTTGCCCAACTCTTAGCATGACAATGTATATTCATTTATACTATGCAAGATTTGGGATTCATTTGCAAATGCTCTGAAATTGGGAAATGAGAAGGGTAAACTCTGTCTTGACTTCTTTAATGAAGTGACACCAAAGATGAGAGTGGTACATCTGTGAAGTGATAAATTTTCACTGAAAGACGTCTTTTGACAAATTTCTTCCTAAGAAGTCAATTTTTAATGTTAATGAATGTCTTTAGGTCACTTTAGCAACTATAAATATGGTATATAAGTGAAGGGAGATTGTCAGAGGCTCATTGGTCCTACCTGTCCAATGAGCCAATGCGAACAGACTAAAGCATAAACAAGTAGTCGATAAACAATTTATCCGATGGGAGCTTCTGCATTTTCAGTTCCTACTATAAGTTTTAGTTCTTTTCTTCCAAAAAAAGGAGCTAGTGTTTGGCTTTGCAAAGATTACATCCCCATGGCATTAATGGCAATAGGAGCTATTCAGCTCGATGAAGCAATTAAGTAGTGATTTAGGTAAAACTGTTATAATATTACATAAGATTTGTTCTGGTGCTGTTAGCTCACAGATCTTGTACAACAGGCTGCAGTCTATCAATAATCCTTCCCAGATCTTTTAATCAGGGCTGGATCTCTCAGGGATGCAGTCTCTGAATTCATGAAAATTTATTTGCAGACTTTGCTCTGCAGCCAAGGCATGAGAATTCAACTGCACTGATCTAGCACAAGAGCAAGGCATGCTTAAAAAACCTGATTGAATGTGTCAGTACTCATCATTATCACCAACTCAGTGAAACTGAGAGCAACTTTGGAAATTTGTATGATGACAAGAAGGTAGAATTCAGAAGTTGTTGTCATTGAGTCAATTCTGCTCTATCACGTTTCACTGCAGAGGTCCTCATAGGCTGCTATCTCCATTGCAATCATGAACTGAAAAGAACTTCCTTTTCAATGCTATTAGTCTCTGTTAAAACCCAGAAAAAATTACATCTTGTTGAAAGAAATATAACTTAATCTTAGTGGCTTCTTAATTCGTGCTAAAATAACTCACTGTCCCTGAAAAGTTTATATTAAATTAATGGAATGACAAAACTCTCTTGAATTAAAATGACTTGTCAGTTTTAAAAGCATATTTTTAAAGTTTCTTAAACTTTATATGGTTTCTATTGTAATGCATATTTCTGAAATTAAAAGCCAAGGATTTTCAGTGATTTAAAACATTCTGGTTTCCTCTGTGAGAATGCTACAATATGATTGGCTGCTTATTTCCTTGCTGACATCATCGCTGCTGCATGTCAAGAGATCCACGGTAAATTCTCAGTGCTGAGCACCTGTCGTCTTCACAGGTTGCTGTGTTTAATAAAGGCATGAAGAAAAGGAAAATAATTTGGCGCCAGATTGAATCGCCCCTTTGGGAATAGGAAAATTTTGCTGCAAAGAATTCTGGATTCTAGTTAAGCATGCAAACTTTATTCCTGACTGAAAAAAACAGTGCCAGGAAAAGACCATTATGCTTAGAATCTCCTCCTCAGGTCTCCCTGACTCTTTGTTCCTGGCAGAAATACACCTAATTAATTCTTGAACATGTTTACACAATTTATTTCCACAGCATTCTCAGCATAAATATTCAAAATGTGCATAAAATCAATGATTCAGAATTCTATCCATTTCACCTGAAGGTTTACAGCAACTTCCATTTATGCACTCGCACAATTGTGTTTTCCACCACTAAGGTCACAATGGGGATAGCGTTTAGCCTGTGCATGTTAGGCAGATGAACGACTTAATTTAAGTTGTTCAACACTTATTGGGAATACATAGCTACGTGTGAGAAATTACAGTTGCACACTTTGAACAATATTTATACAATTCTGGGATCAAAGTCTGTTTATACCGGCATGTTTTCAATATGGTTTGGTTTAAGGTAACAATAATTACTAGGTCTTCAGCTTGTTTGATAACCAGCTTGAAATTAAAATGAACTGGGAGAAACTCACAGGTTAGCTGGTGTACCAGTGGAGGTATGGCCAGTGATCTGTTCTCCTGTATTGCAGATTATCATTCAGCCTGTAAATGTAATGCTATATTAAAGATCCTGGCATCCATGCTTGGGTAGGTAAACCCTTCAGGCCAGCAAACAGCAATAATAAGGTGCTTGTGGTATTTGGCTAGTTTGTTGATTTATGGTCTGGCAATTTGTGAGCTCTTATCAGACGCTGTGAGCAGAATACATTATGTGTTCAACTTTTCTAGTCTGTACCCATGTCTTCCAGAGTTTCGATGGCTGAGAAAATCATAACCATAGTTTGTAATGTATTAAAGCAGAGCAGTGGCTCAGTGGCTGGCGCATTGGCTCAGTAGTTAGCACTGCTGCCTCACAGTATCAGGGACCTGGGTTCAAGTCCAGTCTCGGGTGATTGTTGGTATAGAGTGTGTACATTCTCCCTGTATCTATGTGGGTTTTGTTCGGGTGCTCCTGTTCTCCCCTCCCAATCCAAAGATGTGCAGGTTAGATGAATTGGCCATACTAAATTGCCCATAGTGTCCAGAGATGTGTAGGCCAGGTGCTCTAGTCGGTGTAAATGTAGGGTAGGCAAATGGATCAGGATGGGATTCTCTTTGGAGGGTCAGTGTGGACTTATTACTGTAGAGATTCTATGGTCTATGAAAATTATGTTTATAAAATCATGAGGGGCATGGATAGGACAAATAGACAAAGTCTTTTCCCTGGGGTGAGGGAGTCCAGAACTAGAGGGCATAGATTTAGGATGAGAGGGGAAAGGTATAAAAGAGATTTAAGGGGCAACGTTTTCATGCAGAGGGTGGTATGTGTATGGAATGAGCTTCCAAAGGAAGTGGTGGAAGCTGGTACAATTGCAACATTTCAAAAAAAATCTGGATGGGTCTATGAATAGGAAGGGTTTGGCGGGATATGGACCGGGTGCTGGCAAATGGGATTAGATTAGGTTGGGCTACCTGATCGACATGGACGAGTTGGACTGAAGGGTCTGTTTCCGTGCTCTATGACTCTATTCAAGATTTTGATTGTAGCTTTATAAACTGCATGTGATAGGACAGGATGTTTAGAAAGTCCACTGCTCCTCAAGATTGAATCAACTAGAACAGAAAGATATAAATATATAAATGGAAAGGGAAGGTACACGAGAGCAAGACAAGGTCATGAAATTAGCCGACTGCTCATGGGACAAATTAACACAACATAGAGAGGGCGATGGCCTACTGGTATTATTGCGAGACTATTGATCCAGAAGCTCAGCTAATGTTTCAGGTTTGAATCCCAACTATGGTGAAATTTGAATTTATTAAAAATATTTGGAATTATAAATCGATTTATAATTCCTGACAATCACCGTGAAACCATCAGTGATTGTCAGGATAAACCCATCTGGTTCACTAATGTCCTTCACGGAATGAAATCCGTGATCCTCATTAGGTCCAGCCTATGTGTGACTCCAGACCCACAGCTGCCCTCTGAAATGGAATAGTAAGCTACTTAGTTCAAGGGCAGAGAGGGACAGGCAATAAATGTGGCAGAAGATGATACCAATATCCCCTGAGTGAATAAAACAGACATAGACTATGTGGGCTGGAGTGGTTTGTCCATAAGACCATAAGACACAGGAGTGGAAGTAAGGCCATTCGGCCCATCGAGTCCACTCTGCCATTCAGTCATGGCTGATGGGCATTTCAACTCCACTTACCAGCGTTCTCCCCGTAGCCCTTAATTCCTCGAGACAACAAGAATCTATCAATCTCTGCCTTGAAGAAATTTAGCGTCCCGGCCTCCACTACACTCCGTGGCAATGAATTCCACAGGCCCACCACCCTCTGGCTGAAGAAATGTCTTCGCATTTCTGTTCTGAATTGACCCCCTCTAATTCTAAGGCTGTGTCCACAGGTCCTAGTCTCCTCGCCTAATGGAAACAATTTCCTAGCGTCCACCCTTTCCAAGCCATGTATTATCTTGTACGTCTCTATTAAGTCTCCCCTTAATCTTCTAAACTCCAATGAATACAATCCCAGGATCCTCAGCCGTTCCTCGTATGTTGGGATTCTAGTATAAATCCAAGCAAATTTTGCACATATTCAGTTCCAAGCCATTGTTAAAGTTGCTGAGCATATAAATGATAAAAAAAAGACTCAACCCAGTGGAAAATTAGCACATTTTATGTATTAGATAAAAGGGATAAAATATTAGGTAACTGGAATTTAGTGTGTAAATGAATAAATATGGAAAATCTAAAGTCAGTTATGAAACATTCATTCAATTTGAATTAATTGTACCTTATCGTAGGAGCTCTTTAGAGTAGGTTAAATTTTCACTCGTGAACAACACCTGCAAACCAGCACTCAGATACTTGGGCTTTAATACAAGGAGAAAGTGAGGACTGCAGATGCTGGAGATCAGAGCTGAAAATGTGTTGCTGGAAAAGCGCAGCAGGTCAGGGATCATATCATCCGTTGTCATTTCCGCCACCTCCAAACAGACTCCACCACCAGGGATATATTTCCCTCCCCTCCCCTATCAGCGTTCCGGAAAGACCACTCCCTCCGCAACTCCCTTGTCAGGTCCACAACCCCCACCAACCCAACTTCCACTCCCGGCACCTTCCTCTGCAACCGCAAGAAATGCAAAACTTGCACCCACACCTCCCCCCCTTACTTCCCTCCAAGTCCCCAAGGGATCCTTCCATATCCACCACAAATTCACCTGCACCTCCACACACATCATTTACTGCGTCCGCTGCACCCAATGTGGCTTCCTCAATCTTGGGGAGACAAACCGCCTACTTGCGGAACATTTCAGAGGACACCTCTGGGACACCCGGACCAACCAACCCAACCACCCCGTGGCTCAACACTTCAACTCCCCCTCCCACTCCATCAAGGACATGCAGGTCCTTGGACTTCTCCATTGCCAGACCATAGCAAAACGACAGCTAGAGGAAGAGCGCCTCATCTTCCGTCTAGGAACCCTCCAACCACAAGGGATGCACTCAGATTTCTCCAGTTTCCTCATTTCCCCTCCCCCCACCTTGTCTCAGTCCCAACCCTCGAACTCAGCACCTAACCTGCAATCTTCTTCCTGACCTCTCTGCCCCCACTCCCACTCCAGCCTATCACCCTCACCTTAACGTCCTTCCACCTATCACATCTCCATCGCCCCTCCCCCAAGTCCCTCCTCCCTACCTTTTATCTTAGCCTGCTTGGCACACTTTCCTCATTCCTGAAGAAGGGCTCATGCCCGAAACGTCGATTCTCCTGCTCCTTTAATACAAGGAGGCATGTCCTTTGTAATGGAGATTGGCCCACCAATCAACAGTCTTATAACACATACAGGAAGGAACCAATAATACAACAAAGGAATGCGTTTTATACTTGGCTTCTGAAACAGAAATACACTTGGCTACAGCAGCTGTTTTAAACTGTTTAAAGTTGCTAACTAATTTTAAAATTCTTTCCGATCGATCAGCTAAAACAGAGGCCGGAATGATAGTGATTTTTTTTTTAAGATGGGGTAAATTACTGGTATTTCCACCATTCGTTGTGACAGTTTACACTGTCCTTTTGACAAAGTTACCCTTGAAAGATTGAATTGTTATTTGCGCGGTGTTACTGGGACAATATATTGCTGCCTTGTCATGCAGCGGCAGCAACACTGAGTGACAGCCTGAGAAGTAATGTGCTGCACTTTGCTTCAGAAAACAAAGCATTAAAGAAAAGCTACAGTGACTAACTGAGCATTTCATTAATTAGCAGTGATGAAGTTCCCTTTACCATGGAAACAGACAGACCATTTGCACTCAGATCCTGCTAAAGAAGTGAAAGGGCTTTCCTTGGTGTCAATAAGGGAAAATGTGATCGGCTGCTATTGAATGAAATCCCTCTGATAGGAATTCCAGGCAGTGATCAATTTATGATGCTGCTGCTGAGTTCAGGTTGACAAACAGCAGAGATTGATTCTGATCTTGCTACAGGTGAACCTGTTAGGGTTGTTCATATTTCCAAAGGGCAGAATATAATTTCTATCCAAACTGAATCTGTCCCCTAAAATATATATGTGATATTGAAAACAGTCATCAATTTCATTCCATTATTTGGAACACTTTTAAGAAATTGAAGATTGAGAAACAACCAAGAGCAATATTTCTTATGAACTAGATTAAATAGAGCAAATATCCTATGGAATGATTTGGAGATGCATGTGTTGGACTGGGGTGTACAAAGTTAAAAATCACACAACACCAGGTTATAGTCCAACAGGTTTAATTGGAAAGCTAGTGTGCTTCCACTTAAACCTGTTGGACTATAACCTGGTGTTGTGTGATTTTTAATCCTATGGAACAGCAGAGTCCACAATAGCATCGATCCTGAGCTCCAAATGCTTCTTACAAATGTTCAAACTGTTGTCAGAAAGACCTTGTGCCCTCCTGTTCAAGTTTAACATGCTGCTGAAATAGGTAAAATGATTTTGAGACAGGCTTCACTGCTCACCTTGCTACACTTCGGTCAATAGATCACATTCTGCTGAGTCTTTCTGGCAATTTCTGTTTTTTTTTCTGATTTCCAGCATCTACAGTTCTTTGATATTTTTTAATATCCTGAAGTGTGTCCGGAAGCAGGGGCATTGTAGGTACGGGTATTATACACCTCTCAAGCTGGTGCTAATGTGACTTTTCAATGTGTACAAGCAACCATTCGTGGGTTAACTGGAATGACCATACATGGATCACAAAGGAAGGCCTGAGACAATGGATCTCCAATGTTTAGATCACTTTCTACTCTAATCTCCCTCACCTTCCACCCATACCCTACTCCGTATATGAATGGATATTATCATTGACAATCCATCGTGTCTCTGTGATTGCAGTTGATTGGAAGATCTTGACACTGCTCTTGATAATAGAATATAATTTTCATAATGACTAGGCATCTATTTCTTGTGTTGAATTTTCATGGAGGCATTGAAATAGTCACAGAGGTTTCACAGTATGGCAAGAGGCCATTTGGCCCATCATGTACATGCTGATCATCAAACATTCATCTATTCTACTTCCATCTTCCAGTACTTGGCCTGTAGAATTTTATGCTATAGTGGTTCAAGTGTTCATCTAAATACAGGTAGTTCTTGGGGGCTTCTGGATCTACCACCCTTTCAGGCAGTGTGCTCTAGATTCTCACAATCCCCTCTGGATGAAAAGATTTTACGTCAACCCCCTCTAAACCTCCTGATACTTACCTTAAATCTGTCTCCCTTGGTCATTGACACCCCCCCCCCCCCAACACTAAGGATATATACTTCTCCAAATCTATCTTGTGTATGCCCTCCTTAACTTTGTACACTTCAATCGGACCTACCCTTAGCTTTTAATGCTCTAAGGAAAACAACTCCAGTCTAATTTTTTAAAGGTGAGTCAACCCAGCTTGGGCAACATCCTGGTGAATCTCCTTGTACCTTTTCTAGTACAATCACATTCTTTCTATAGTGTGATGACCAGAACTGCACATATTACTCTAGCTGTAGCCCAGCCAACATTAAATATAGCTTTATCATAACTCCTTTGCTCTTTTATTCAAAGCCTTGACTAATGAGGGCAAGTATCCCATATGCCATCTTATGGCTTTGAAACAAATGATTTTGAAACATTTCCTTTTGTTCTCAAATGAACTCTTGTAAAAGGTTCTGCATAATCTTGCACATGCTAAGAAAGATGGGACATGCCATCAGAATGCCCGATCTAAGACTGATTAAGTGGGTCCTCTGCTCAGGGTGACGCCAGGGTGCTCACTCACACAGGCAGAGCTTCCTTTCTTACAAAGCCATCCAGAAGTCTGCCTGTAATATGAGGGGAACCTTGTTTGTGGGATCTGGAATTGCTGCCACAAACTGGTGGAGGCAAATTCAATTGAGGCCTTGAGAAGAAAATTGGATGGTTACCTGAAGAGAAAAATAATCTGTAGCTCTAGAAGAGAGGAAGTGGGGACTTGCTGAGTTGATCTTACAGGAAGTTAGCATGGACACAATGGAGTGAACATTCTTCTCCTGTGCTGTAACAATTCTATGTAACAATGCTGCATCAGTGTTTCTTCCACATGTGTCTATGTAACAACTATTTTGAGATTGATTTGTTGCTTGTGAAGTGTCTTGAGGCTGTGGCTTAGTTTCTATTTCTGTGATAAACATTGGATTAAATCTGATGTAAATCATGTACCACATATACTCAAGTAATAGTTGACCTCATGTAAAAGTCAACCCCCTATTTTTGGCTAAATAATCTGGAATGTTCCAGCTACCTTGTATAAAAGTTGATCCTAGTTATTCCCAGATAACAGATGAACGTTTGAGTCGGTGTGCCGGCCGTCACATCCCATTCCAGCTTTCCAATCTGCTGGTTATTTGGCACCGCTCCCTGCCTTCCAGTCTGCTGGCTGTGGTGTTCCACTCTGGGTTTTCAGAATTACCATAATTCATTGCTCTTTCCCTTATTCATTTAGAGATCAGTTGGATTTCTGCTAATAGTATGGTATGAATTTTGACAAGAATTCAGTCCCATGTAGTATCCATGTAAGAGTCGACCCTATAAGTTTAACCTTAAAATGTAATCAAAACAATTTGACTATTACTCGAGTATATACAGCAAGCAAATGTTGACCAAGTTTCTGATTTTTCTCCTGATAACCTGTTTCCATCTTTTAAAAATTAACCAAATTTGCATAATCCATACTGCCTGAGAGAGGAGATCCCAAGTGCACCACTTATCATCACATTTCTAACTGTCTGTCAAACCACAGCAAAAATTATAATGGTATAAATTAATGTACATTACGAAAGCTCTGCAATAAAAAAGAACACAAGTGCCTGCACTGCATTAACCTTGACACCACCTCACATTTCAGTACTTGTTTTATAGTTATGCTCCATTAAAATACATTCACAATAAACACAAGTACCCCAGTTTAACTATCTATGGCATGTGTGCAAATACAGAATCTGTGGCCTAGAAATTTGAACCTGTTGTCTATCTTAAAAGTGTATTGTGGCTGTCTAAATGTGGCAGATGGTGGGTGGCATGCACACTGTCTCTGGTCTCTGCTAGAAATGCGCCACATACCATATTGGATAAGGTCACTCTATAGCATCCAGGCCATGTTTCTGAATTGGGGTTATCCCCAGATTTGTCTATGGAATTAGCCACTGCCTAATTGGCCTGCAAGTGACCCTGGTATGTGCCATGGATGGTTGGAGTCAGTGTTTTCAGGTGCTGAGTTGATAAAGGGATAACCAGGTTCTGTCATTCAGCAAGCAGGTTTAGTATCTTTTGTCTCTCTAATTGGTGATCAGGAGTCCTCCTGTGGCTCCATCTTACAACTGCAGCTTGTTGCCGGCTATCATCTTGATTGTATATCTACCTTTTCCTCTCCTGGCCTTGGCTGGAGTCCCAGCTGGCCAATAATGCAGCTGCCATACCTGCACCAATAGCCAACATTACAAAATGTTGGCACTCACCTAATAAGTCAGAAAAACTAATTTGCTGTGGTCCCCTTCCATTATCCGCATTAGATGTTGTGCAGTGTGATTTTCTTTATTCTTTCGTGGGAAGGGGGCATCGCTGGCAAGACCAGCATTTGTTGCCCAAGCTTGATTATGGCTGAATGGCTTACTAGCCCACTTCAGAGGGATGTTATAAGTTCACCACATTGCTATTGATCTGCAGTCATATTTAAGCCACACCTGACAGGGATGATTGATTTCCTCCTATTGTGAACAGTAGTGAATGAAATGGGTTTTTATAGCAATTATGATAATTACCATGGTTACTATCACTTAGACTAGCTTTATACTTCAGGTTTATTTCAGATAACATGGTGGCATTTCAGATTTGAACCATGTCCCCAGAGCATTAACTTAGGCTTCTGGATTCCAGTCCAACCACATCCCCCTGACTCAGCATCTCATCCTTGTCATCACACCTGGATTACTAAATTGGATTTAGATATAATCCAATGTCTAGTTCATGTGTTATAAAGTTAATATTACCATATCGTGGTGGTGATGATATCCCTTTTTTTGCATTTATTTTGTACTATGTAAAACAGCAACCTGTGGAACTTGCCACATTCAGCAAACCGACACTTTCAAAAAGTCGCTACATTTGTTTTCTGTCAAACAGTAGGTGCAGGACATCTTGCACTATTTTGAGTAAATCACTCAACCTAGTTCAGGGATCACTGAAGAACAGTTCCCAGGTCAGATATTTGGATTTGGAATAGACAGACTGAAGTTCACTCCTTGTTCAGCTGGATTGCTGAAAGAGCAATCAAATATAAACTTGTTCCATGTACTTGGGACTCAGGTAGAATTAGGAGGAAGTGAGGACTGCAGATAATGGAAATCAGAGTCGAAGAGTGTGGTGCTGGTAAGCGCACAGCCGGTAAGGCAGCATCTGAGGAGCAGGAGAATCAACGTTTTGGGCATAAGCCCTTCATCCTGATGCTCTTCGACTTAGGCAGAGTTCAAGAACAGTTGGATAGCTCTGCACAGGCAGGACTTAGGAAGAAGTTCTAGGAATTAGTAAATGTTGGAGTTAGGTTCAGATGAAGTTATGAGTCTTTAATAGTTCATTGCAGCAGAAAGTGAGTCAAAGGCTCAAAAACAGTAATAGATGGGTGCAACTGAACAAAATTCGAACTCAGAAAAAAATCCAGGGTCAGTGCCAACTTGGTGAAACTAGAAGCTTTTGCGAGGCTGAAATTCTGCCTGTGACTAGATACTTGAATTCAATTCCCAGAATCGAGTCTCAGTTGGGAGAATGAACAGCCAAACTGTGAGCAGTCTGTTTCATAGAAAGATAAGTATTATTAATGGACCTATTCATATATATTGTGATACATCTCTGGGGTAGATGGGGATTTGTCCCCAGGCTTTCTGGCTGCAGAGCTAGATACACTATCACTGTACCACAAAAACCCTCTTGATTCCAAAGCAAGGTCTTCAACAGTGAAAAACAGACGTCCCTTATAAACTTTAATGTGCTTTGATGACCCATAGTGTCACAAATATACACAGTTTTCTGAAGAATCTGTGGGACCTGTCTTGGCTACACTTGCTATTTCATGTACTCTGCATGGTGTTTCACTATAGTTTTTATGTTACCTCAAGTTAATTCTAATTAAGTGCTAGAATATAAATTGAGTATATATATAGTAGTTTGGATTACTAAATTTGTATATTGAGGTGTATTGTTCATTCAAAAACCATTCTGTTAATGGATTGTTATGCTTTTCCTGTAAAAAGCAAGGTTACTGAACCCTAAACAGACTGTAACTAAATATATTGATCTGACGAGTGACAATGACATAATTTGGTGACTACTGCAGGATTTGAAAGTGACACACTAACAAGTGCTGGGATTGGCTGTGATCTGGTGGGTCACTTCTGCAAACAATTTGAACAGCCCTGTTGATGTCCATTAGCATTGGACAAAGATTAAAAGCTAATTTAAGCACTGTGGAAATTTAACATTGATCCATATCTGTGAACGTATTGATCAGTGAGTGAGTGCTCACGAACAGCTATCCTCTTTCTATCTATGACAAATGACAGTAGAAAACTAAGGTTTCCTTCACTAGATAAAGTGTGGCACAAGTTTCACCAGTGATGCAAGATTTTCTTCAAAAATGCAGTAAAAGGCTAGATAAAGAAACAGAATGAAATCTTGCATTTTTATAGCTTCTTGTGTGATCTTAGCACATCCCAAAGCACAAAACAGATAAAAGTTTTGTCAAACTGTTGTCAGATGTGATGTAGAAAATACAATAGCCAATTTGAAAAGAATAACTCTCAAACAGCCATGTGATAATAACAGATAATCTGTTCAAATGATGTTTATTGAGGGGTAATGTTGAAATATTACAAAATCATAGGATTATGGATTTTGGAGAGACGAAGGCTTTCCCATTAGAAGGTGGCAGATTCCTTTTATACCTTATTATATGTTCACTTTCTGACTGTTAATGCATTTAACCAGATTAGTAGCAGATACCCACGTCAGTCATTCATTTTATCACTTTCTGTCTCAATGTGTGTTATACGATAGAGCAGAGAAATTGCATGTAAAGTTCTCTTACAGTAAAACTGCATTGGCTTTTTATCTTGGATCACCCAGAAGTGTTACATTGTTGAACTGGAAATGATTCCGTCATTGGCTTTTGTGGTAGAGTGGAAATTTATGGGACAATTTAAACTCCATAACCAGTGACTTTGTCCATAAAGTGTAACTGTTCTATTTCTGGATGATCTGTAATTTTTAATACCTGTTATGGACTAGGCCAGACGACTCAAAACATTCTTGAGCAGGTGGCCCAAACCATAACTTTGCAGTTTGTTTCAGTAAGTGTACAGTCAAAATCACCCAGAGTAAGTTAGACAGGTTGACTACCAGGTTTTAAAAACAGACAAAAATTTATTCACAAAATTACGGAATGAAACACAAGGAACAGAATGTAGAATACCCACAGAACTCAGTCTATCCAAACTAGACTGTAGTATGCTGTTCTGAAAAATATATTGTGTTTAAAGAGTTTGTTTATTGGAACTGTTGCACATAAATGAAACAGAGGCTTACCAGTTGAAGTTAGAAGAGCAGAAGGAGAGAGGCCAGCAGCCTGTTTCCACTCAGTCCACTGCTGAACTGACTCAAACAAGACTTCAGCTTTTAGAACTGACTACTTCCCTTTCATTGTACAGATTACTTCTAAAATATCAAAGCTGTGGCCTAAAGTCTCATCTATTTATGTATAAACAACAAGGCCTCCCAATACCTTTCTCATCTCTGTTCCAACCCAGCTGATTCAGAGCCTGGAGTGTTTTACGACCCCTTGAGAAAAGATCATATTCTTGAGAAAAGGACCAGCTTTGCGACACACCAATAATTCTGGTGTTAGTGTTAAGTCCTGCAAATGTTGTACATGAAACCCATATGGAAGTTTGTGCTGTTCTCGAATGACTTGCCTATGGTGACATATTTGTTCCAGTTAAAGCTGCCAAAATGTCAGTAAAGCGATGGAAGGTGGTTGAAAGGAATTTTCCCAGTTGGAGTCCCTGAGAAGCAGTGGGGTTTCTTTAAGAAAGGTCTGCATCCATAGGTTGACTCCTGTCAAAAACTCCTCCCCATTTCTCATTTTCATTCTTCCCCAATGGGCAGCCACTACCCGCCATTGGAAACTGTCAAGCAGCTGACTCGTAGCAGTCAGGTGACACCTGACAGTCAAAGTCTTCCAGGTTCCAGGTGTGAGCACCAGCAGGAGCAGGTTCCAGCCCCTGTTCAGAATTGAAATTGATTCTGGATTGCTTGACTCATTCACATTTCAAGGGTCACAGGTTGATATGACCTGATTGAAGAATGGGTTTGGGTGAATTCATAATCACTCAAAACTAGTCTGAAGCTGTTGGAATGTCGCTTGCCTGCGTTATTCAAAGCTGTAGGCACACAGTTTTGAATCTCTTCTTGGCTCTAACCCACATTCATCTTAAGTTTTCTTTTGCTGGAGAGAAGAGTTTAATTGAACTGGCAGTGCTAACAATATGTTTGACTCAGAAGTTCATGAAATTATGACTGTGGAGGTGTTTAGAAAATTCACAGCTAATTATCAATTACATGTATTCAAAAGGATGCAAAGATAATAAAATGCTGAGATGATTTTCAATTTTCTATCCATCTACCAATTTATATTGCTCGATAATTACATCTATTCCTACCAAAGAACAAAGAAAATTTACAGCCCAGGAACAGGTCCTTTAGCCTGCAAGCCTGTGCCGATCCAAATCCACTGTCTACGCCTATCGCCCAATTCCTAAGGATCTGGAACCCCCCGCTCCACACCTACTCATGCATCGGTCCAGACGCACCTTAAATGAATCTATTGTGCCTGCCTCTACTACCTCTGCGGCAACGTGTTCCAGGCACCTACCACCCTCTCTGTAAAATACTTTCTGCGTGTATCCCCCTTCAACATTTCTCCTCTCACCTTGAATGTGTGACCTCTCATTATTGAATCCCTCAACCTGGGAAAAAGCTTATCTCTATCCACCCTGTCTATACCCTTCATGATTTTGCAGACCTCAGTCGAGTCCCCTGATTGTATCAAATGTGGTCAATGGACAAGATATTATAAAAAGTACTAAATTCTTTTCAGAAGTAGGCAGGCTGCTGTACATTGAAAGATTTGATATTTAGTTTACTAAGCAATGTTTTTACTGTTTTACACAGCTGATCCGAACACTCTTTTCAGATCCAATTCTTTGGCTTCAAAGGCTATGGAACAGTTTATGAAGGTAAGTGGTTTTAAGTTCTCGAACAACTGTTTTCTAATGTCTCCATGTTGATCTTGCAAACTTGTGACATTGAGTGATCAAATTATTATGTCACAGACACTTGTGATATTGCCCTTTCATTTACTTTAAGTTGTTATTGTCTGCAAGTTGTGAGTTTTAAGAAGGAAATCTGCAAATCCTGGAGATTAACTTCTCATCCCTAGTTCAATTTCAATCACTCATTTGGAAGGAATAACATCCTTCTTGATTTTCTTACTGTGAGAATGAATTTACTAGCTAATCTAACACACCAGGAAATTCATTATTCTCAGGTCTTCGGTTGTCTGTGGAGTAAAATAAATGCTTGAACAAACTCCACTAGTTTTCTGGAATGTGGCATCTAAAGAAAATTAAGAATTCTAGATGCCTTACTTAAATAGAAGCAGACCCTAAGCTTTCAGAAAGAGATGGAACCTCGGATTTATTGAAGAATGTTCACCAGTGTCTTGGAAAAACATGAAATATTGTGCACTACAGTCGTCACTTCTCAGCAGCCTAAAGAGTATAGATGTACTGTTAATAAAACAGCAAACCCTGAGCTGTATAAATCATCTGGACCTAATGTAATTCACCCGGAAGGCTTTTGAAGGAGGACAGAGAGGAAATTCATCCTCAGACACGACAAATGTTGCTGGAGAATTGGAGACTTGCCAAACTAGCATCTTCACTTATGAAGGGAAAAAAGATTAAACTGAGGCACTGAGTTAAGTCTTTAATTAAGAATCTATTGTGGGCAACTCATAACTGGAGATTAAATGAGTGAATACACAGAAATGAATGAGTTAATTAAGGACAATCAGAATTTATTCATTCAATAAAGTTTGTGATAAGTGCAATGCATTTATTTTAAAGATTTAAGTTTTTGGATATGGGGACTACAGAGATTCTACAACACAATAAAAAAATCATTCAATCCAAAATTCCTGCTCTTTGAAAATGCGAACCAATTAGTGCCACACTTATCCTCCTTTTAGTTTTACTAAATATTAAAGGAATATACATATATTATTTCTTGTTGACAGTTTCTGTTACATCATTTGACAGTTACTTCTTCCATCATCCTTTCAGCAGAAAGGTCCATGAATGGTGAGTGTCCTTCCTTCACCACTGAGTGCAAAATCCAACCCAATGGGTTTTCGCATGAATGTCAAAATGCCCATATTTCATATGGATATAATAATGAAGAACATTGTCTCCAACTACTCAAAGAGGTGCTATTGACCTCTGCAGATGATCTTTTCAGTTCAATCTTGTTTTGCTGTCAGATTGTTTCTAACTGGAACCAAGAATGTCCGTACTCTACTGTACAAGAGGATATGTAGAATGATGGAAGTTTTAACAAAAGAAGTGATAATTCAGCAGAACTAGAGCAATCCAAACCAATCTCGTTGCCTTGCCTTCTCTCCTTAGCCTGTTATCATTTTTATTCTTTTAAAAGATACAATGATCTCTGCTCAACCAGTTCCCGAGACATGTTTTTCCAACTTTCACAACCATCTGATTATTTCTCAAGTTTAGAAGCGATTTTAAAATATACGATGCCATGGCACCGACTTGCCAACCAATAAGAAGATAGATTATCCAAAGTAACTATAAGTCAGCGATTCTATGACTCCCATGTTTGGCAGTATTTAGCTGTAATGAATTAATCAGAATTATGATTGTGGAGGCATTTGGCATCACTTTTTAATATTCTTGTTTCCACATTCGTGGAATGTGAGCATCGCTGACAAGGCCAGTGTTCATTGCCCAGAGGGCAGTTAAGAACCAACCACATTGCTTTGGGTCTGGAGTCATATGTAGGTGAGACCAGGATAAAGGATTTCCTTCCAAAAGGCCATTAGTGAACCAGGTATTGTTCTTTCCTGGGCAATTGCTCCATGGTCATTAATAATTCCAGTACGTTATTGAATCCAAATATCACCATAGCAATGCTGAATTTCAAACCCAGGTCCTCAGAACTAACTGTCTAGTGATGATAACATTGGGCCATCACCTCCCCTCATAGGTGATTATTAATTACATGTGCTTGAGAGGATACAAAGTTGATAAAATGCTGAAAGGCGTTTCATTTCAATATCAAGGTATTAATATATACTTGTAGAGTCATAGAGTCACAGATATGTACAGCACGGTAACAGACCCTTTGATCCAATTCGTCCATGCCAACCAGACATCCCAACCCAATTTAGTCCCATGTGCCAACATCCAGCCCATATCCCTCCAAACCCTACCTATTGCTATACCTATCCAGATGCCTTTTAAATGTTGCAATTGTACCAGCCTCCACCACTTCCTCTGGCATCTCATTCCAAACATATACCACCCTCTGCGTGAAAAGGTTGCCCCTTAGGTGTCTTCTATATCTTTCCCCTCTCACACTAAACCTATGCCCTCAGTTCAGGACTCCCCAACCTCAGGGAAAATACTTTGTCTATTTATCCTATCCATGCTCCTCATGATTTTATAAACCTCGATAAAGTCATCCCCTCAGCCTCCGATGCTCCAGGGAAAACAGCCACAGCCTATTCAACATCTCCCTATAGCTCAAATCCTCCAAGCCTGGCAACATCCTTGTAAATCTTTTCTGAACCCTTTCAAGTTTCATTACATCCTTCCAACAGGAAGGAGACCAGAATTGCATGCAGTATTTCAACAGTCGCCTAACCAATGTCCTTTCCAGTCACAACATGACCTCCCAACTTGTGTACTCAATACTCTGACCAATAAAAGAAAGCATCCCAAACACCTTCTTCACTATCCTATGTAGCTGCAACTCTACTTTCAAGGAGCTATGAACCTGCATTTCAAGGTCTCTTTGTTCAGCAACACTCCCTAGGACCTTACCATTAAGTGTATAAGTCCTGTTAAGATTTGCTTTCCCAGAATGCAGCACCTCACATTTATCTAAACTAAACTCCATCTGCCACTTCTCAGCCCATTGGCCCATCTGATCAAGATCCCGTTGTAATCTGAAGTAACCTTCTTCGCTGTCCATCACGCCTCCAATTTTGGTGTCATCTGCAAACTTACTACTATACCTCCAATGTTCATATCCAAATCATTTATATAAATGATGAAAAGTAGTGGACCCAGCACCGATCCTTATGGCATTTCACTGGTCACAGGCCTCCAGTCTGAAAGACAACTCTCCACCACAACCCTCTGTCTTCTACCTTTGAGCCAGTTCTGTATACAAATGGCTAGTTCTCCCTGTATTCCATGAGATCTAACCTTGCTAACCAGTCCCCCATGGTGAACCTTGTCAAACGCCTTACTAAATCCATATAGATCATGTCTACTGCTCTGCCCTCATCAGTCCTCTTAGTTAATTCTTCAAAAACCTCAATCAAGTTTGTGAGACATGATTTCCCACATACATGTTGACCATCCCTAATCAGTCCTTGCCTTTCCAAATACATGTACATCCTGTCCCTCAGGAATCCCTCAACAACTTGCCCACCACCGACATTAGGCTCACCGATCTATAGTTCTTCGGCTTGTCCTTACCATCTTTCTTAAACAGTGTCACCACGTTTGCCAACCTCCAGTCTTCCGGCACCTCAGCTGTGACTACCAATGATACAAATATCTCAGCAAGAGGGCCAGCAATCACTTCCCTAGCTTCCCATAGAGTTCTCGGGTACACCTGATCAAGTCCTGGGGATTTATCCACTTTTATTCTTGGTATTTCGTGGGGTGAAGCCTCTAAAGGGGATCTGTGGTGTGTGCAAGTGGGACAAGCAGCAGAGAGGTTCTTGAACCAATTAGATTGTGCGTCCCCATGAGGGTTCCTCAGAGTGCAAACTGAGAAGTATAAGTGGGGAAACATAAATTAGATTTCAGTAATGTACAGGAAGTACAATAAAGATTGGGAAATTCTGGTAGGCTAAGAAAGAAATGACAGACAATCTGAGAAATTTTAAAAGTTTTTTTGTTATCTATGGAGGAAGCGCAATGTCATAATTTAATTCTTTCAGGTAAATAGACGTTGTTGAATGGTAATTATCATTTACCACTGTTAAATACTCAATTACAGTAGTTGAATGCACCAACCCCAACTTGTATAGCAGTTTCTGATGTGATGCAGTTTGTCTATGAGCCTGTGGAAGAGTATATGTTTTTAAAAATTTAACCTATTTTTCAAATCTACCTGCTCAGCGATGTTATTACATGCTTCTGTGGCGGATGAAACTTGAACCCATGTCTCTTAGTCCAGGGGTAGGGAAACAAAGAACATAGAACAATACAGCACAGAACAGGCCCTTTGGCCCACGATGTTGTCCTAGCTTAAGCACCTATCCATGTACCTATGCAATTGCCACTTAAAGGTCACCAATGATTCTGACTCTGCCACTCCCACAGGCAGTGCATTCCATGCCCCCACTACTCTCTGGGTAAAGAACCTACCCCTGACATCCCCCCTATACCTTCCACCTTTCACCTTAAATTTATGTCCCCTTGTAACACTCTGTTGTGCTCGGGGAAAAAGTCTCTGACTGTCTACTCTATCTATTCCCTGATCATCTTATAAACCTCTATCAAGTCACCCCTCATCCTTCGCCGTTCCAGTGAGAAAAGGCCTAGCACTCTCAACCTATCCTCGTACGACCTATTCTCCATTCCAGGCAATATCCTGGTAAATCTCCTCTGCACCCTCTCCAAAGCTTCTACATCTTTCTTAAAATGAGGTGACCAGAACTGCACACAGTACTCCAAATGTGGCCTTACCAAGGTCCTATCCAGCTGCAACATCACCTCACAACTCTTGAATTCAATCCCTCTACTAATGAACGCTAATACACCATAGGCCTTCTTACAAGCTCTATCCACCTGAGTGGCAACTTTCAAAGATGTATGAACATAGACCCCAAGATCCCTCTGCTCCTCTACCTGACTAAGAACCCTACCGTTAACCCTGTATTCCGCATTCTTATTTGTCCTTCCATAGAACATAGAACATAGAACATAGAACAATACAGCACAGAACAGGCCCTTCGGCCCACGATGTTGTGCCGAACATCTATCCTAGATTAAGCACCCATCCATGTACCTATCCAATTGCCGCTTAAAGGTCGTCAATGATTCTGACTCTACCACTGCCACAGGCAGCGCATTCCATCCCCCCACCACTCTCTGGGTAAAGAACCCACCCCTGACATCTCCCCTATACCTTCCACCCTTCACCTTAAATTTATGTCCCTTTGTAATACTCTGTTGTACCCAGGGAAAAAGTTTCTGACTGTCTACTCTATCTATTCCTCTGATCATCTTATAAACCTCTATCAAGTCACCCCTCATCCTTCGCCGTTCCAACGAGAAAAGGCCGAGAACTCTCAAACTGTCCTCGTACGACCTATTCTCCATTCCAGGCAACATCCTGGTAAATCTTCTCTGCACCCTCTCCAAAGCTTCCACATCTTTCCTAAAGTGAGGCGACCAGAACTGCACACAGTACTCCAAATGTGGCCTAACCAAAGTCCTGTACAGCTGCAACATCACCTCACGACTCTTGAATTCAGTCCCTCTGATTGTCCATTTTGGAAGGACAATCTCACACTTGACAGGGTTGAACTCCATCTGCCATTCCTCAGCCCAGCTCTGCATCATATCTAAATTCCTTTGCAGCCGACAACAGCCCTCCCCACTATCCACAACTCCACCAATCTTCGTATCGTCTGCAAATTTACTGACCCACCATTCAACTCCCTCTTCCAAGTCATTAATAAAAATTACAAACAGCAGAGGACCCAGAACTGATCCCTGCGGAACTCCACTTGTAACTGAGCTCCAGGCTGAATATTTACCATCTAGCACCACTCTCTGACTTTGACCGGTTAGCCAGTTCTCTATCCAACTGGCCAAACTTCCCACTATCCCATGCCTCCTGACTTTCCGCATAAGCCTACCATGGGGAACCTTATCAAATGCCTTACTAAAATGCATGTACACTACATCCACAGCTCTACCCTCATCCACATACTTGGTCACCTCCTCAAAGAATTCAATAAGACTTGTAAGGCAAGACCTACCCCTCACAAATCCATGCTGGCTGTCCCTAATCAAGCAGTGTCTTTCCAGATACTCATAAATCCTATCCCTCAGTACCCTTTCCATTACTTTGCCTACCACCGAAGTAAGACTAACTGGCCTGTAATTCCCAGCGTTATTCCTATTCCCTTTTTTGAACAGGGGCACAACATTCGCCACTCTCCTGTCCCTTGGCACCACCCCCATTGACAGTGAAGACGAAAAGATCATTGCCAACGGTTCTGCAATTTCCTCTCTTGCTTCCCACATAATCCTAGGATATATCCCGTCAGGCCCGGGGGATTTGTCTATCCTCAAGTTTTTCAAAATGCCAACACATCTTCCTTCCTAATAAGTATCTCCTCTAGCTTACCGGTCCGTTTCATACTCTCCTCTTCAACAATACGGTCCCTCTCATTTGTAAATACTGAAGAAAAGTACTCATTCAAGACCTCTCCTATCTCTTCTGACTCAATACACAGTCTCCCACTACTGTCCTTGATCGGACCTATCCTCGTTTTCGTCATTCTCATGTTTCTCA
This sequence comes from Hemiscyllium ocellatum, assembly GCF_020745735.1. Lineage (NCBI taxonomy): Eukaryota > Metazoa > Chordata > Chondrichthyes > Orectolobiformes > Hemiscylliidae > Hemiscyllium > Hemiscyllium ocellatum. Next base: position 25,564,128 of record NC_083424.1, on the reverse strand, counting down.
CATACGCATAAAAGGCCTTGGGGTTATCCTTGATCCTACCCACCAAAGATTTTTCATGCCCTCTCTTAGCTTTCCTTATCCCTTTCTTTAGCTCCCTCCTGGCTATCCTGTATCCCTTCAACGCTCTGTCTGAACCTTGTTTCCTCAACCTTATTTAAGCCTCCTTCTTCCTCCTTACAAGACATTCAACCTCCCTTGTCAACCAAGGTTCCCTCACACGACCATCTCTTTCCTGCCTGACAGGTACATACATATCAAGGACACGTCGTATCTGCTCCTTGAAAAAGTTCCACATTTCAATGACATCCTTCCCTGACAGCCTATGCTCCCAATTTATGCTCCTCAGATCCTGTCTTGCATCATCGTATTTACCCTTTCCCCAATTGTAAAACCTACCCTGTTGTGTGCACCTATCTCTTTCCGTAACCAAGGTGAAAGTCACAGAATTGTGGTCACCATCACCAAAATGCTCACCCACTAACAAGCCCATCACTTGTCCCGGTTCGTTACCAAATCCAATATGGCCTCCCCTCTGGTCAGACAATTTACATACTGAGTTAGAAAAGCTTCCTGGACACACTGCACAAACACCGCCCCGTCCAATCTACTTGATCTAAAGAGCTTCCAATCAATATTTGGGAAGTTGAAATTGCCCATGACTACTACCCTGTGGCCTCTGCACCTTTCCAAAATCTGTTTCCCAATCTGTTTCTCCACATCTCTACTGATATTGGGGGGCCCATAATAAACACCCAACAAGGTGACTGCTCCTTTCCTATTTCTGACTTCAGCCCATACTACCTCCAAAGGCAGATCCCTCTCAAACTGCCTTTCTGCAGCCGTTATACCATTTCTAATTAGCAATGCCACCCCCCCTCCTTTTTTTTAACCACCCTCCCCTAATCTTATTCAAATTGCATTTAAGCCATCTGTAACCAGGAACCTCCAACAACCATTCCTGTCCCTCTTCTATCCATGTTTCCGTGATAGCCACAACATCGTAGTCTTAAGTACCGATCCATGCCTTAAGTTCACCCACCTTATTTCTGATACTCTTTGCGTTGAAGTATACACACTTGAGTCCATCTCTGTGTCCGCAAGTATTCCCTGTCAGTGCTACCTTCTCCACAGCCTCCCTACATTCTTGGACATCCTGACAAACAGCTAGCTTACTTGCTGGACTACAAGTCCGGATCCCATCCCTCTGCCAAATTAGTTTAAACCCCCCCGAAGAGTGCTAGCAAACCTACCTCCCAGGATATTGGTGCCCTTCTGGTTCAGGTGCGACCCGTCCTACTTGTACAGGTCCCACCTTCCCCAGAATGCAGTTCAATTGTCCAAATACCTGAAGCCGTCCCTCCTACACCATCCCTGCAGCCACGTGTTCAACTGCACTCTCTCCCTATTCCTTGCCTCACTGTCACGTGGCACCGGCAACAACACAGAGATGACGACTCTGTCCATCCTAGCTTTTAGCTTCCAGCATAACTCCCTGAGCTCCTGAATGACCTCCCCACCCCTCTTCCTACCTATGTTGTTGGTGCCAATGTGCACTACGACTTCTGGCTGCACACCCTCCCCCTTAAGGATTCTGAAGACACGGTCCGAGACGTCTCGGACCCTGGCACCCGGGAGGCAACAAACCATCCGAGAGTCTCGCCCATGTCCACAGAACCGCCTGTCTGTCCCTCTAACTATAGAGTCTCCTATAACTAGCACTCTCCTCCTCTCCCCCTTTCCCTTCAGGGCCTCAGAGCCGGACCTCATGCCAGAGACCCGGTCACTGCAGCTTACCCCTGCTAGGCTGTCCCTCCCGACAGTATCCAAAGCGGTATACAATTGTTGAGGGGAACGATCACAGGGGATCCCTGCATTGCCTGCTTCCTCCCCTTCTACTATTACATGACAAGAGGCCCCAAGCGCATGGTATCTTATCAGAATTTAGTAATTAACTGAACATATATACACCTGAGGCTGCTATCAGATTTCCTGCAGTGTAATGGTAACCCTCACTTTTATTCAAATTGCATTTAAGCCATCAGAATGGCTGATGTACATATCCATACAGTAACAGCAATGCAAAAATCATTATGTAGGTTATATCCTGCCACCAGAAGAATAATATTTCCATATTTGCATCTTAATTTATTGGAAGTCACACAACACCAGGTTATAGACACACAAGCTTTCTGAGTGTTGCTCCTTTGTTAGGTGAAGACTTCACCTGAGAAAGGAGCACTGCTCTGAAAGCTTGTAATTTCAGACAAACCAGTTGGGCTATACCTATATCCACCCCAGTCCAACACCTACACCTCCACATCATCTTAATTTGGATTCATTAAAGATTAAATGAGTCTGGAGGAGTCGGACCAAAACTGGGGGTAACGAATTATCATTACCCTTTTATACACTATGTGGTTGGGGGGTGGTGTCATCTAGTGTTGATGTTTTATCTCCAACTTCACATGATCTTTATGAATGTTTTCCATAAATGTCAGAAGGAGAACAAACATATGTTCCAATCTTTAATGCTGCAGAATTCTCAAAAATGTAAGTGAGGAATGAGATCTCAAAATCTCTTAACATGTTCAAGCCATATTTTCTCCCAATATGACTGAAAGAGAAACATTATGTATTTACAGTAAGAACAGATTTCAGGGTTGTTATTAATGTCATACAGCATGGAAACAGACCCTTCGGGTCCAACTCGTCCATGCCAACCTGGTTTCCCAAACTAAACTAATCTTATTTGCCTGCGTTTGGCCCATAGTCCTCTAAACATTTCCTATTCATGTGCCTGTCCAAATGTCTTTTAAATGTTGTAACTGTACCTGCATCGACCACTTCCTCTGGCAATTCATTCCATTTACACACACATACTCTGTGTGAAAAAGTTGTCCTTCAAGTCCCTTTTAAATCTTTCCCCTCTCACTTTAAAATTAAGCCCTTTAGTTTTGAACACCCCTAGCCTAGGAAAAGACCTTTGCTCTTCCCCTTATGTATGCCCCTCATGATTTTATAAACCTCTATAATATCTTCCTTTAACTCCCTATGCTCTAGGGAAACAAGTCCCAGGCTATCTAAATCTTCCAGTCCCAGTAACATCCTTACAAATCTTTTCTGCACCCTTTCCAATTTAATAACATCCTTCCTATAGCAGGGAGGCCAGAACTGCACACAGTAGTGGCCTCACTAATGTCCTGTACACCAAAGGTGGCCTCACTAATGTCCTGTACAGCCGCAACATGATGTCTCAACTTCTATACTCAATGCTCTCTCCAACAAAGGCAAGCACACCAAATGTCTTCTCCACCACCCTATCTACCTGACCCTCCATTTTCAAAGAACTATGAACCATTTGATAAGGTTCCCCATGGTAGGCTCATTCAAAAGGTCAGGAGGAATGGGATACAGGGGAACCTAGCTGTCTGGATACAGAATTGGCTGGCCAACAGAAGACAGCGAATGGTAGTAGATGGAAAATATTCTGCCTGGAAGTCTGTGTTGAGTGGTGTTCCACAGGGATCTGTCCTTGGGCCTCTACTGTTTGTAATTTTTATTAATGACTTGGATGAGGGGATTGAAGGATGGGTCAGCAAGTTTGCAGATGACACAAAGGTTGGAGGTGGCGTTGACAATATAGAGGGCTGTTGTAGGCTACAGCGGGACATTGACAGGATGTAGAGATGGGCTGAGAGGTGGCAGTTGGAGTTCAACCTGGATAAATGTGGGGCGATGCATTTTGGAAGGTCGAATTTGAAAGCTGAGTACAGGATAAAGGATAGGATTCTTGGCAGTATGGAGGAACAGAGGGATCTTGGTGTGCAGATACATAGATCCCTTAAAATGGCCACCCAAGTGGACAGGGTTGTTAAGAAAGCATATGGTGTTTTGTCTTTCATTAATAGGGGGTTTGAGTTTAAGAGTCGTGAGATCTTGTTGCAGCTCTAAAACACTTTGGTTAGACTGCACTTGGAATACTGCATCCTGTTCTGGTCGCCCTATTATAGGAAAGATGTGGATGCTTTGGAGAGGGTTCAGAGGAAGTTTACCAGTATGCTGCCTGGACTGCAGGGCTTATCTTATGAAGGGAGGTTGACTGTGCTCGGACTTTTTTCATTGGAGAAAAAGAGGAGGAGAGGGGACCTAATTGAGGTATACAAGATAATGAGAGGCATAGATAGAGTCGAGAGCCAGAGACTATTTTCCAGGGCAGAAATGACTAACACGAGGGGTCATAGTTTTAACCTGGTTGGAGGAAAGTATAGAGGGGATGTCAGAGGCGGGTTCTTTACACAGAGAGTTGTGAGAGCATGGAATGCGTTGCCAGCAGCAGTTGTGGAAGCAAGGTCATTGGGGACATTTAAGAGTCTACTGGACATGCATATGGTCACAGAAATTTGAGAGTGCATACATGAGGATCAGTGGTCAGCACAACATTGTGGGCTGAAGGGCCTGTTCTGTGCTGTACTGTTCGATGTTCTAAAGCCCTGGGTCTTTTCTGTTAGACAACTCTCCGCAGGACCCTGCCATTAACTTTGTAAGTCCTTCCATTGTTTGTCTTACCAACATGCAATACCTCGCATTTATCCAAATTAAACTCCATCTGTCTTGAGTTCCCCAGTTACATACTGGATCAGGACATGATGACAATATGCTAAATGCAAACAGTATAGATCTAAGTTTTGGCCTTGGAATGACTAATTGCATGGTAAAGGAACTCTCAGTAATATTAGGTCTCCCTGCCATAATAACATCTCTAATGTTTGTCCTTTTTTGTCACTTTCATGTGAGGAAACCAGGTTACTGGCTCACTTGGGATTTACATTTTTAATGGCAGCATTAGATTATAGTCATATTATTAAATATTCATCAATATGCATAACAATATTTAAATGGAATGGAACTATACAGATCTAAATATATCTTAACAGTTTAATGTCAATTGATGACTTTACTTGTGCCTCTGAGAATAACATTAGGATGTTTTCTTCTTGGGAAAAGTGTTAGATGATAATAATAATCACAACAACAAGAGGTCTTGTGGTTTGTTAAATAGCACCCCTACCTCTTATCTAAAAGCCTTAGGTTCATGCCTCACCCTAGGACAAGTGGTGAAAGAAAGCGTGATTATGGAAATAGATGAGAAACAGGCCATGAATTCTCCTGACTATTTACTATAGAGGGAGAGAGAGAAATGATTTGCATTTTTATAGTGGTGTATATATAGAGGTTGCCTAATACGTTTAAATTAATTCTGGCAAGTCAATTGTTCATCGGTTTAGAAGATGCCTTCAAAGCCCCCCCACAGTAAAACTTAATTAAAAGCATGAGTCATTGCTGTCTGTTCTGGTTAAAAAGAGAGAAACAATAATTTCTGAAATGTTAGTTCAAAACAGCTAAAAGTAGAACAGTGTAATGTATTACTAAAGTTCCTGCCTGGAAACTTACAATTGATCCCCTGATTTGTGGATTAAAGTACAAGATATTAATACTGCGTGTGGAAACTGAAATTTGGATGCAGAAAGTTTTCTGTTTCAACATTTAAGACATTCCTTATGAAGGAATCAGCACACAATATTTAATTTCATTTATTTATATTCTTATTCTAGTATATGGCTAAAAGGATTATATTTCACATCTTGACCCTAATTTTAATTAAATATTTTAGTCATTTGTAGTTACCAAGGAGATGATGGCACTGTGATCTCAGCTGCCTGATAATTCAAAGGAGCAAACTAATGCTGTACGGCCATGAGTTCAAATTCTACAATAGCAGCTGGTGGAATGTAACTTCCAATAGTAAGCCTGGAATTATAATGCTCAGTTATGGCGGCCATGAAACTAATCAATTGTTGTTAAAATCTCATCTACTAATGTTATTTATAAGTGTGACTCCAAATATAGAGCAATGTGGTTGACTCAACTGCCTACTGAAATGACCTAATACTGTTACAACATCTTCGTGCCATGCCTGATTTGGATGATGGTTCTCATTTCTTACAGCTGGTTGGAATGCCATATTTACATGAGGTGCTGAGGCAAGTTATTAACCGCATTTTTGATGAAAAGAAATACATTGAACTGGACCCTTGTAAAATTGACCTTAACAAAACAAGGTATGAATATTATATAGCTGTGATCTTGCGACCTACCTGCTTACCTTTCTCCTGACTCCTGCATTTGATCTCCAAAGCCGTTAACTTGTTAAAATTACTTGAGGACACTGGTTTGCCCTAAAAGAAACTACAGATTTTGGGACTCAAACAGAAACAATGGAAATACTCAGCAAGTCAAGTAATATTAGTGAATTTTGAGAAGATTTGTAACTCAGGTTGAAGTTCTGGAAGGTTCGTTTTCAGATGTTCCAACCCCTTGCTAGGTAACATCCTCAGTGAGCCTCTGATGAAGCACTCATGTTCGTGACCCCCCCTTCTATTTATGTGTTTGGGTTGCCTTGGGTTGGTGATGTAATTTCCTATTGTGATGTCATTTCCTGTTCTTTCTCTCAGAGGGTGGTAAGCAGGGTCGAAGTCAATGTGTTTGTTGATAGAGTTCTGGTTGGAATACCATGCTTCTAGGAATTCTCGTGTGTGTCTCTGTTTTGCCTGTCCTAACATTCTGAAAATGAATCTTCCAGCCCAGCGAGCAAATTTGCATCAAGTAATACTATTTTAGGGGCTGACATTTCTTGTTAAACCTGGAAGATTATCAGATGATGAGAAAGGAACAGAACAATATTAAAGGCAACAGGAATATGCATGCAAACACAACAACAGAACATATCTTTGTATTGTAGATTTCATATAGCAAAACATCCAAGCTGCTTAACGAGAAAGATATCAATAAAGAACAGTTTTGGTACGGTTTGTTTTTTCTGCACAGGAATCAGCACACACACACCCACCTCTATTCTGCTATTCAATCAGATCTTGGCACATATTTCCACATACCAAAACATTAAAATGAGAAGGGAGAAGGTCAAATGGCATGAAGAATATCAGTGTATGAAATGGGAGGTACAACGAGATGCATTAAAGAAATAGAAGTCATATATATAAGACATAGGTTGCCAATTCTATGTAATTGCTTTGTTTCATGCTCCCAAGTCCAGAGATGATGATGAAACCAGGTAAAGAAAGGTAGTGTGCAGCTCCAGTGCAGCAATGAGCACAGGCAGATCATAGATGGACATAAAGGTCAAAGAGAATAGGGTGGGGTGAGGTGACACACATATCTTTTACTGGGTTAGATCGCACTGCAGCCTACGTAAATGCCATAGCCAGAGAAATTCCTCAGTAATATTTCCTCAGTTTACATCTTGGCAGCAACAATTTTGCATGCAGTACAGATCATTCCATACAAAGTGCAGAGGGTAATAGAACAGAGCAAAGAATACAAGATTGAAGATAAATGTGAAGTCGCCATAGTTCTACCAGACCATAGGGCTGTTTGCTCATGAGAAAGAGTGAGAGAGAAACAACTGGTGGTGGTTTAACTGAGAGTCACCATGACTCAGGTGAGGGGAGAGGTTGAGAAGGGAAGTGTTTCTTTGTAACCTCAGTGATTGCAGGAATTGAGCTCACACAGGTGGCGTTATTCTGCATCACAAAGTGGCTATTCAGCCAAGTGAGCTATAGATCTAATGTTGTGTGGACATGAAAAATGAATGTGCATTATTGAAGATTTTCCAGTTAGAAATACATTGCCAATTGGCACTGGTTGGAATGTGCTTTGTGAAAAAAAATGCAGTGTGGCAGCAAAAACAATGCTGCAGCATCAGCTTGGAAATGTTAGGAGGGTGCAGCAAGTTCCTGTAAGAATAATCCTCACTTCTGCCCATCATGTTACATGAGGTTTCTGTACTATTGCTCGCGAGGTAGATTTGCTGTCACTGTTCTTTTTCATATTAGGGATCCATAGGACCTGTTAGGTATAATGTGAGCGACAAAAACTTGGGAATCAAACAAGTCTTTTGTCTTGAATAAGATTTGGCTTGCTGGATGGTAGGTCTTACTGTTTCAGCATCTCAACTGTTCCCTCACTCTGCTGATATGACATTATCAAAATAGGAGGTGCTTAAGGCACACCTCAGCATTAACCCCTTCAGGCATTTACACTCTTATAGAACAATTCCCACATCCATTGTTGATCTTTCAATATCACCAGTATTTAGCCATTAATCATTCATCTCAGAACACACTGGAATAGATTAGATTAGATTACTTACAGTGTGGAAACAGGCCCTTCGGCCCAACAAGTCCACACCGACCCGCCGAAGCGCAACCCACCCATACCCCTACATATACCCCTTACCTAACACTACGGGCAATTTAGCATGGCCAATTCACCTGACCCGCACATCTTTGGACTGTGGGAGGAAACCGGAGCACCCGGAGGAAACCCACGCAGACACGGGGAGAATGTGCAAACTCCACACAGTCACTCGCCTGAGGCGGGAATTGAACCCAGGTCCCTGGTGCTGTGAGGCAGCAGTGCTAACCACTGTGCCACCGTGCTGCCCAAATAATTTTGAGTTAAATGTTAATATTAAGTGGATAAAATAAAATTGTTTGCCTATTACCTTTCCCTCCTGATTTTCATAGTAAGATCACCATAATGAGTCTCAGTCCCTTACTCACTTCTTTTATCTATTCTCTCCTTTCCATCCTCTCTTGAAGATATTGGTTATTGTGTCCAATCGAGATTGGGATATCTGTTAGTCAGTCAATATTTCTATACAAAATTCCAATATCCAGTCCAGTCCTGCCAGTGACCAAACTTTGCTCATCAATCATATTTGATGAGGAACTGAAACAAATGTTTGGTTTCTCATTTACATTTGTAAGCCTATTTTGAAAGTGGGAATGACCAATTTAGCAATGTCCCAGCAAACATACATGTTGGACCTAGGTTGTTCCACTATTAAATTAATCATTGTTGAGTATGTTTTGAAACATTTGAAATGAGATATAAATGCACAAAGTCATTCAGAGATAAAATAAAATAGTTTCTAGGTTACTGATGTTAAATGGTGAGCACTTTAGTGACAGAAATCTTTGTAAACTCCTGTCGCCACAAAATGTATTTGTCTTGTGAAGCTGGGTAAATGACATTTAACTGTGCAGCTTCACAAATATCCTGTAGTTAAGCCTATTACTTCCACATGAACTTAATAATCAACATAAATAACTCATGACGCACATTTTTACCAATGTTTTGTCGAGTTACGAATTGCAGTGGTCTCAATATCTGACTTAAGGATACATTTTTAAAAAGTGCATTTTATTCAAAGAAAGGTCTTCCTTAGAAGACATAACATGTTACGAGTTAATTACTCTAAGAATAGAATATTTTAGGTGCAGCTAATAAAACTGTTCAGTAGGTAATCATTTAACTATGTACAACTAACTCTTTGCAGTTGCTAAGTTACATGCTAATATTGAATTTGACGTAAATTCAAGTTTCTCTTTTCCACAGTGATGCAGTTTAAACACCTGCAACATTCCAATTTGATTGTTTGGATTTGAAATATATCTTCAAATGCTGAACAGTTGTTTAATATTTTGATTTTAAGTGTAGGCTTCCCCTGACCTTCTCACAGTTATGTTGTGTATGTTGTGTACGCTTATGTTGTGTATGGATGAAATATCAATTTTTAAAGTACAGAGTAAAAATAGGAAGCAAATACGATGATAGATGCTAAAAATCCAAAACGAAAGAAAGGAAGGTAAAGGACCTTAATTATCTGTATCTGTGAAGAGAACTGGCAATTTGAAGGACTCGATTTTAACCATTTATGTGCCTGAACAGATGGTGCCAAGGGAAGTCCAGGGTCTTGCTACCATGGCAACAACTGCTGAGCTAAGCAATTTTAGGGGCCACCATCCTGGCCAGTTCCAAGCTTGGGGCACAAGAATGGAATGATTGACAGTGGCTTCAAGGATAGCAGTAGCCTAACTGTGGATCTCAGAAGAGCATTCATGCACCCCCTCTCCACACCAAACTAATTTTAAGTTTTTCATTTAGAGCCATAAACTGTAGAAATGCACATTGCAGAAATGGGTCATTTGGCCCATCTTGTCCCTGTCAACCCAACTGACTCTTTGTAGGTGCTAAGTTACTTTCTGATATTGAATTTTGGAACTCCTGCAAATTCTGGAACTCTTCGTCTTTAATGCTAGGTAAAACTGGGCGGAACAGCACTCAATCTATCTGTTGTTTCAGTAGTGGAACTCTGGGCCCATTATGTATAATACAGTCTCTCAACTTGAACATCAAAAGGGCTAAACTCTTTAACCATGTGGACATTCTGGTCATCAGTGATAGGTCCACTTCAGGAGTGACAAGTTTCCCCTGTTACTTTTAGAGAATTTGAATCTTGTCTCCATTAAATGGAACCCAGAAGGAGAAATGAGACAAAAGGAAGAAGCATAACCGTAGGAGACAGGAATCATGAAGAGCAACAAAAAGGTGTGAATAGTGACCTGAAAGGACCATGCTCATTTCCTAGAATGTGCAGGATTAACTGACATAAACTTAAAGCTACTAGGGAAACGTTCATCCATGATCCTCCACTATTTTTCATCCACAAGTTGCCTATCTCAGACATAATCTGAAATCGCAGTGTCAAATTCTACATGTACACCGATGATATCCAGCTCCACCTTCATTGAAAAGACCATAGATATAGTATCAAATGGCCATTCAGCCCATCAGGTCTGCTGTACCATTCAATATGCTCATGGCTGATCTGATAATCCTCAACTCTACTTACTCTTTTGTCTAGTTAGTCCTCCCAAAATGCATTACCTCACATTTTTCTAGATTAAATTTTATTTAACACCATTCAGTCCATCTGACCATCCCACCTATAGATTTATACATTAGTGGTGTCGAAACCACCATTATTTTTATTTTACTTTTCTCATTTTTGGTTTGGAACTGTGAGTTACAGTTGAGAATTGAACTTTGAACATCAGTTTGTTTTAAAAAGGGAACAAAAGACTGATGTTTGCTGTTGGGAACTGGCCTGGAAAGGTAACGAAGGTTAATTGCTGCTCGAAGGATGCTGTAGATGTTTCGGCACTGTGATGTTGTGATGCTCAACGTCAGCATGGGATTGAATGTTGAATCAGTCAAACAAGGACGGACAGTCAATCACAGAGAACATTGAAAAAGAAAGAAAAAAAAACAAAGAGTGAGCTTGCTGCGACTGGGTTTTTGGGGAGGAGGTCGTTTTGCCTTCGAAGCTGCTGAACTGGGAAGTTGTTTTTTGTTTTGGTCCCTCTAGTTATTGCCTTGTGGAAAATTATGAAAGCAGAAACACAGTCTGTAAGAAATAAGTAAAAGGCCTCCAGAGGTCTACAGAAACTGCTTGTTTTGACTGGTCACTTAAGAATCAAACAAGATAAGCAGGCCTATATGCCTGTAATACAACCCATTATCAAAGGATTTTATGAAGGCATGGAATTCATTCTTGAAACAGTTATCAAACTGGCAAATTATGATACAAAAACAAAATAAAAGTTATTTTGTCTGTATGTGAATGGGGATTTATATTCAAGGAAGAAGAGGGCTTCAATCATAGATAAACATTAATAGATTATTTGGTTGTTCATCTGCATTCTTAAATTACATTATTAATGATAAATTGGCAATTTTTGTTTAAGTTATAAACTTAGTGCCCAAGATCTGTTATTTGTAAAGATTGGGTTGGAACAGTTGAACAATTTTGAGTGTAATGGACTGACTTAGATCACTGTGTTGCAAATCCAGGGATAGTGGGGTGGATTTGGATGGGCGTGGCATCCCTATGGCCTTTACAATAGGTTCTTGGCTAACAAAGGAGTCAAAGGTTACTGGGGCTGAACTGGTAAGTGAAACTGATCAGCCACAATCTTATTGAATGGCAGAGCAGGCTGGAGGGGCCAAATGGCTTACTCCTGCTTCTAAGTCACATGTTCTTATGTTCGAATAAGGTAGCAAAGAATTGCTGGCACCTAGGGAATTGTCCATTTATGTATCTTGCAAATAGTCTGACATCTGACAAATAATGATTTAAATTACTGCCACACAAAATCAATATTTACTCTATATAGTTACTGTTTACAGTTCCATCAATTTCTTAGTACATCTTCATTTAATTGCATACAGCGTATTATTCCCAATTTTACAGCTGATCTACCACTACTTATATATTTCAGTGATAAACAGTATCTATGATTCCTTCCTACCCACATTCTGAATTAATTTGTAGTTTTCTCAATGTCATTGCCATACAACTTAGTTATCAACAATCAGCATAGACTGGCTGTTTATTATCTTCACTGAATTTTATTGTCAGAGTTAGGGGTTCAGTAATGAATTATCACAGTGTCATCTCTTCTGCTATTCAATTAACAGTAAACTCAACTCATTCTTCTTTTCTCTATTAGCCCATGTTTTGGAGTAAACATGCAATGTACCACCTCCATCCTGGAGTTTATGGGCAATTAGTGGTTAGATCTTGCCTTGATGAGACTGGATATTGATGTTGAGGGAGAGGCCTAGATTGACTCTCACTACAGTTTTGCTTGTTCCCTGTGATGTTGTTTGTGGTTGCATTCCCATACAATCCAGCCTGAGCACAGGACCTCAGTATTTGATCTTTCTTTTACTCTATTTCTGTGCTTTGCCGTGTTTCTATGGGAACATCTCACCCCATCTCCGAGCACTATATGTGCAGTGAGCTGGGATACCAATTCACTGTTTTAATTTCATCAAAACTATTAACAGGAATGAAGGCTAATAACATTTTAAGACTTAGAAAATGGTTTTTCTTCTAGTTCATGCTTAAGTAGTATCAGAAAAGAATTATTGGTCTCAATACCTTTAATGAGTGCAATAAATTTAAATTTGCAAAATACATTGTTCCAATTAAATTTATATTTCCTTGAAGCTATGAGTAAAAGTGCATGAAGGAAAAGAAAAGTATCAGCACTGACTAATGTTTCTTATAATGCTCCAAAGGAGGATTTCATTCAAAGGCAGTCTTTCAGAAGCTGGAGTACGGGAGTGTAGCCAGGAGCTTCTAAAATCTTACCTGACTGATGTGATGGATGCCATTGTGGGCTCAGTGGAGCAGTGTCCTTCAGTTATGAGAGTAGCCTTCAAACAGCTACATAAAAGAGTGGAAGACCAATTTCCAGAAGCAGACAATGAGGTACGTGCAGTGAGTGTGTGACTGGAAGGGAATTCCATCCATTGAGACACCATGTGGTAATTCTACAACATTAGTAATTATCAGTTCCATCAAAATTGCCCCAAAGCTCAAAGCTGCACAATTGCCAACAATTACTGATCTCGAGACAATTCTTCTGTGGCTAACAGAAACCTTCTCCCTATCAGTTGAGCTGATTTTTTTAAGCAAATTCCACCAATGGAATTGGGCATGTCAATGTTAATAGTTTGATATTCAATTGTTCATCATGGATTAATTAATTCTGTGTGTTAGTTTATTTGTGACAGAAAAACACATTATAAATTACGAAGCAGATATTTTAGATAATTCCAAAGAGGCACAGGCACAGAGGGAGTGGATGCAGACACACAGAGGGAGTGGGTACAGACGCACAGGGGGAGTGGGTACAGACGCACAGAGGGAGTGGGTACAGATGCACAGAGGGAGTGGGTGCAGGCACAGAGGCAGTGGGTGCAGGCACACAGAGGGAATGGGTACAGACACACAGAGGGAATGGGTACAGACACACAGAGGGAGTGGGTGCAGGCACACAGAGGGAGTGGGTGTAGGCACAGAGGGAGTGTGTGCAGGAACACAGAAGGAGTGGGTACAGGCACAAACATGGAGTGGGTAGTGGCACAAACAGGGAGTGGGTGCAGGCACACAGAGGGAGTGGGTACAGGCACAGACGAAATGGGTACAGGCACAGAAGGAGTGGGTACAGGCACAAACATGGAGTGGGTAGTGGCACAAACAGGGAGTGGGTGCAGGCACACAGAGGGAGTGGGTACAGGCACAGACGAAATGGGTACAGGCACAGAGGGAGTGGGTACAGGCACACAGAGGTAGTGAGTGCAGGCACACAGGGGCAGTGGGTGCAGGCACAGAGGGAGTGGGTGCAGGCACACAGAGGGAGTGGGGACAGACACACAGAGGGAGTGGGTGCAGACACAGAGGGAGTGGGTACAGACACACAGAGGGAGTGGGTGCAGACACACAGAGGGAGTGGGTACAGACACACGGAGGTTGTTGGTGCAGGCACAGACGGAGTGGGTACAGGCACAAACATGGAGTGGGTAGTGGCACAAACAGGGAGTGGGTGCAGGCCCACAGAGGGAGTGGGTGCAGACACACAGAGGAAGTGTGTGCAGGCCCACAGAGGGAGTGAGTGCTGGCACAGACGGAGTGGGTACTGGCACAGACGGAGTGGGTACAAGCAGACAGAGGGAGTGGGTGCAGGCACAGAGGGAGTGGGTACAGACACAGAGGGAGTGGGTACAGACAGACAGAGGGAGTGGGTGTAGGCACAGAGGGAGTGGGTGCTGACACAGAGGGACTGGGTGCAGGCAGACAGAGGGAGTGGGTACAGACACAGAGGGAGTGGGTACAGACACAGATGGAGTGGTTACAGGCACAGAGGGAGTGGGTACAGGCAGACAGAGGGAGTGGGTGCAGGCACAGAGGGAATGGGTACAGACACATAGGGAGTGGTTACCGGCACAGAGGGAGTGGGTACAGGCACACGGAGTGGGTACAGGCACAAACATGGAGTGGGTAGTGGCACAAACAGGGAGTTGGTGCAGGCACACAGAGGGAGTGGGTACAGGCGCACAGAGGGAGAGGGTGCAGGTGCACAGAGGGAGTGGGTGCAGACGCACAGAGGAAGTGTGTGCAGGCCCACAGAGGGAGTGAGTGCTGGCACAGACGGAGTGGGTACTGGCACAGACGGAGTGGGTACAAGCAGACAGAGGGAGTGGGTGCAGGCACAGAGGGAGTGGGTGCTGACACAGAGGGAGTGGGTGCTGACACAGAGGGAGTGGTTACAGGCACAGAGGGAGTGGTTACAGGCACAGAGGGAGTGGGTACAGGCACAGAGGGAGTGGGTACAGACACAGAGGGAGTGGGTACAGGCAGACAGAGGGAGTGGGTGCAGGCACAGAGGGAATGGGTACAGACACATAGGGAGTGGGTGCAGGCGCACAGAGGGACTGGGTGCAGGCAGACAGAGGGAGTGGTTACAGGCACAGAGGGAGTGGGTACAGGCAGACAGAGGGAGTGGGTACAGACACACAGAGGGAGTGGGTGCAGGCACACAGAGGGAGTGGGTGCTGACACAGAGGGAGTGGTTACAGGCACAGAGGGAGTGGGTACAGGCACAGAGGGAGTGGGTACAGGCACAGAGAGAGTGGGTACAGGCACAGAGAGAGTGGGTACAGGCACAGAGGGAGTGGGTACAGGCAGACAGAGGGAGTGGGTACAGACACAGAGGGAGTGGGTACAGACACAGATGGAGTGGTTACAGGCACAGAGGGAGTGGGTGCAGGCAGACAGAGGGAGTGGGTGCAGGCACACAGAGGGAGTGGGTGCAGGCACACAGAGGGAGTGGGTGCTGACACAGAGGGAGTGGTTACAGGCACAGAGGGAGTGGGTACAGGCACAGAGGGAGTGGGTACAGGCACAGAGAGAGTGGGTACAGGCACAGAGAGAGTGGGTACAGGCACAGAGGGAGTGGGTACAGGCAGACAGAGGGAGTGGGTACAGACACAGAGGGAGTGGGTACAGACACAGATGGAGTGGTTACAGGCACAGAGGGAGTGGGTGCAGGCAGACAGAGGGAGTGGGTGCAGGCAGACAGAGGGAGTGGGTGCAGGCACAGAGGGAGTGGGTGCTGGCACAGAGGGAGTGGTTACAGGCACAGAGGGAGTGGGTACAGGCACAGAGGGAGTGGGTACAGGCAGACAGAGGGAGTGGGTACAGACACAGAGGGAGTGGGTACAGACACAGATGGAGTGGTTACAGGCACAGAGGGAGTGGGTACAGGCAGACAGAGGGAGTGGGTGCAGGCACACAGAGGGAGTGGGTGCAGGCACAGAGGGAGTGGGTGCTGGCACAGAGGGAGTGGTTACAGGCACAGAGGGAGTGGGTACAGGCACAGAGGGAGTGGGTACAGGCAGACAGAGGGAGTGGGTACAGACACAGATGGAGTGGTTACAGGCACAGAGGGAGTGGGTACAGGCAAACAGAGGGAGTGGGTACAGGCAGACAGAGGGAGTGGGTACAGGCAGACAGAGGGAGTGGGTGCAGGCAGACAGAGGGAGTGGGTGCAGGCAGACAGAGGGAGTGGGTACAGACACAGAGGGAGTGGGTACAGACACAGAGGGAGTGGTTACAGGCACAGAGGGAGTGGGTACAGGCAAACAGAGGGAGTGGGTACAGGCAGACAGAGGGAGTGGGTACAGGCAGACAGAGGGAGTGGGTGCAGGCACAGAGGGAGTGGGTGCTGACACAGAGGGAGTGGGTGCTGACACAGAGGGAGTGGTTACAGGCACAGAGGGAGTGGTTACAGGCACAGAGGGAGTGGGTACAGGCAGACAGAGGGAGTGGGTGCAGGCACAGAGGGAGTGGGTACAGGCACAGAGGGAGTGGGTACAGGCAGACAGAGGGAGTGGGTGCAGGCACACAGAGGGAGTGGGTGCAGGCACACAGAGGGAGTGGGTACAGGCAGACAGAGGGAGTGGGTACAGACACAGATGGAGTGGGTACAGGCAGGCAGAGGGAGTGGGTGCAGGCAGACAGAGGGAGTGGGTGCAGGCAGACAGAGGGAGTGGGTACAGGCAGACAGAGGGAGTGGGTACAGACACACAGAGGGAGTGGGTGCAGGCAGACAGAGGGAGTGGGTGCAGGCAGACAGAGGGAGTGGGTACAGACACAGAGGGAGTGGGTACAGACACAGAGGGAGTGGTTACAGGCACAGAGGGAGTGGGTACAGGCACACAGAGGTAGTGAGTGCAGGCACACAGGGGCAGTGGGTGCAGGCACAGAGGAACCGGGTGCAGGCACACAGAGGAACCGGGTGCAGGCACACAGAGGAACCGGGTGCAGGCACACAGAGGGAGTGGGGACAGACACACAGAGGGAGTGGGTACAGACACACAGAGGGAGTGGGTACAGACACACAGAGGGAGTGGGTGCAGACACACAGAGGGAGTGGGTGCAGACGCACAGAGGGAGTGGGTGCAGACGCACAGAGGGAGTGGGTGCAGACACACAGAGGGAGTGGGTACAGACACACAGAGGGAGTGGTTACAGGCACAGAGGGAGTGGGTACAGGCAGACAGAGGGAGTGGGTACAGACACACAGAGGGAGTGGGTACAGGCACACAGAGGTAGTGAGTGCAGGCACACAGGGGCAGTGGGTGCAGGCACACAGAGGGAGTGGGTACAGACACACAGAGGGAGTGGGTGCAGACACACAGAGGGAGTGGGTGCAGACACACAGAGGGAGTGGGTACAGACACACAGAGGGAGTGGGTACAGGCGCACAGAGGGAGAGGGTGCAGGTGCACAGAGGAAGTGTGTGCAGGCCCACAGAGGGAGTGAGTGCTGGCACAGACGGAGTGGGTACTGGCACAGACGGAGTGGGTACTGGCACAGACGGAGTGGGTACAAGCAGACAGAGGGAGTGGGTGCAGGCACAGAGGGAGTGGGTACAGACACAGAGGGAGTGGGTACAGACACAGAGGGAGTGGTTACAGGCACAGAGGGAGTGGTTACAGGCACAGAGGGAGTGGGTACAGGCAGACAGAGGGAGTGGGTGCAGGCACAGAGGGAATGGGTACAGACACATAGGGAGTGGGTGCAGGCGCACAGAGGGACTGGGTACAGGCAGACAGAGGGAGTGGGTACAGACACAGAGGAAGTGGGTACAGACACAGATGGAATGGTTACAGGCACAGAGGGAGTGGGTACAGGCAGACAGAGGGAGTGGGTGCAGGCACAGAGGGAATGGGTACAGACACATAGGGAGTGGTTACAGGCACAGAGGGAGTGGGTACAGGCACACGGAGGTTGTTGGTGCAGGCACAGACGGAGTGGGTACAGGCACAAACATGGAGTGGGTAGTGGCACAAACAGGGAGTTGGTGCAGGCACACAGAGGGAGTGGGTACAGGCGCACAGAGGGAGAGGGTGCAGGTGCACAGAGGGAGTGGGTGCAGACGCACAGAGGAAGTGTGTGCAGGCCCACAGAGGGAGTGAGTGCTGGCACAGACGGAGTGGGTACTGGCACAGACGGAGTGGGTACAAGCAGACAGAGGAAGTGGGTGCAGGCACAGAGGGAGTGGGTGCTGACACAGAGGGAGTGGTTACAGGCACAGAGGGAGTGGGTACAGGCACAGAGGGAGTGGGTACAGACACAGAGGGAGTGGTTACAGGCACAGAGGGAGTGGGTACAGGCACACAGAGGGAGTGGGTGCAGGCACAGAGGGAATGGGTACAGACACATAGGGAATGGGTGCAGGCACACAGAGGGAGTGGGTACAGACACAGACGGAGTGGATACAGGCACAAACAGGGAGTGGGTAGTGGCACAAACAGGGAGTTGGTGCAGGCACACAGAGGGAGTGGATACAGGCACACAGAGGGAGAGGGTGCAGGTGCACAGAGGGAGTGGGTGCAGACGCACAGAGGGAGTGGGTGCAGGCACACAGAGGGACTGGGTACAGGCACAGAGGGACTGGGTACAGGCACACGGAGGCGGTTGGTGCAGGCACAGAGGGAGTGGGTGAATTGTTCTCTCTAAGTCGGTTTGCTGCTCCGAGGATCCATGCATGCTGATCGGTGTGCCAACACCATGCCAACATGTCCACTTCCAGTTTCCTCAGCCATTGCCATTCACGGATCTCAGAGATCTGTTCAGCAGCCGGAGAAACTAGTGGGAACATAACCTGGGTGTATCAGTGCACAGGTCATTGTAGGTCGCAAGACAGGTGGAGAAAGCAGAGAATAAAGCTTACAGAATCCTTGGCTGTTTTAAAAAAAAAATAGGATTATACAGTACAAGAACAGGGCAGGTATGCTGACCTTATGCAAGACACATGTTATTGATTGATTTATTAATGTCACGTACCAAGTTACAGTGAAAGGTATTATTTTGCGTGTCCTACAAGCAGATCGTATCATACAAAGTGCATCAGGGTCACAGAACAGTGTGCACAGTACAGTGTTGCAGCCATAGAAAAGGTACAGAGAGAGAGAGAGAGAGATCAACATTAACATTCGAGAGGTCCACTCAAAAGTCTGATAACTGCGAGGAAGATGTTGTTCTTGAATCTATTTGTACGTGTATTCAAACTGTTATATTTTCTGCCTGATGGAAGAGGGTTGAAGTGAGTATGACTTGAATGGGAGGGTTCTTTGATTATGTTGGTCGTTTTCCCAGGGCAGTGGAAAGTGTAGATGGAGTCAATTAATGGGAGAAAGTGAGGCCTGCAGATGCTGGAGATCAGAGCTTAAAAATGTGTTGCTGGAAAAGTGCAGCAGGTCAGGCAGCATCAAAGGAGCAGGAGAATCAACATTTCGGGCATGAGCCCTTCTTCAGGAATGAGGAAAGTGTGTCCAGCGGGCTAAGATAAAAGGTAGGGAGGAGGGACTTAGGGGAGGGGCGTTGGGAATACAATAGGTGGAAGGATGGGAGGCTGGCTTGCGTGATGGACTGGAATGTGTTCACGACTCTCTGTAGTTTCTTGAAGTTTTGGGAAAAGCAATTGCCACACCAGACGCTCATGCATCCAAATAGCATGCTTTTTATGGTGCATCTATAAAAATTAGCAAGAATGCACATGCTGAATTCCCTTAGCTTCCTGGGGAAGTAGAGATGTTGTTGTGCTTTTTTGACCATTGCATCAATGTGTGGGACCAGGACAGATTGTTGGTGAACCATTAATCCCAGGAACTTGACTCTTACAAACACTTTCACCTCAGCACTATTCATGCAAACAGGAGCTGAAGTTAATGACCAGCTCCTTCATTTTGCTGACTTTGATGGAGATTGTTCTGTCTCATTGTTGTTTTGAGATCTGACTCACAACAATGGTGTTGTCAGCAAACTTGTAAATACATTGGAGCAGAATTTGGCCACACTCTCATGAGTGTATAAGGAGTATAGTAGGATGCTGAATACACAGCCTTGTGGATCTCCGATCTTGAAGATTATGGTGGAGAGGTCTTGTCACATATTCTTACTGATTATGGTCAAAAAGTCAGGAAGTCGAGCATCTAGTTACAGAGGGGCAAGCTGAGACCTAGGATCAGAGTTTAGTGATGAGTTTGTGTGAAATTGTAGTATTGAAGGCGGAACTGTAGTCAATAATTAGGAGCCTTATGTAGGTATTCTTGTTAAGGACAGTCCAGGGTTGAGTGTAGGGCCAGGGAGATGGCATCTGCTGTGGTCCTATTGGGCCCGTAGGCGAATTGCAAAGGATCAAAGCAATTTAGTAGTTAGAGTTGAGCCATGTGAGCCATGACTGACCTCTCCATATAATAATGGAGGTCAGAGCCACTGGACAGTGGTCACTGAGGCATGCTGCATGATTTTTCTTTGGCACCGGGATGATGGTGGTCGTCTTGAAGCAGATGAAGTCTTCAAATCATTGTAGGAGAGGTTAAAGATGTCAGCGAGTACTCCTGCCAGCTGGTCCTATAGTAGACCAAGTATAGACCCCAAAGCCTTGCCCATCATAGCCAGTGACTTCAACCAGGCTAACCTCAAGAACGTGCAATCAAAATAGCACCGACACATCACCTGTCCCAAAGATGCCTAACGCTCCACTCTCCATCTGTATTTTGCAAAATCAGATCACAATGTTGCGCTCCTCCTTCTGGCTTACAAGCAGAAACTGGAGCGTGAGGACGCAGTGCAGAAAGTCCTGCAGTGATGGTCTGAGGTAACGAAAGGGCTTCTACAGGACTGCTTCGAGTCAGGTGGACCTCAGCTGGAATATTGTGTTCAGTTCTTTGCACCACACAATAGTAAGGATGTGAATGCTTTGTGGAGAGTGCAGAAGGGATTTACAAGAATGGTTCCCAAGGAGGAGTAACTTCAGTTATGAGAATAGTTTGAAGAAGTTAGGACTGTTCTCATAGGGTAAAGGAACCAAAGAGGATGTCTGATAGAAGTTTTTTTTAATCATGACAGGAGTAGATAGATAGGATAAGGACAAATTGAATTATCTTTTTCATAGGTGAGTAATTTGGGTTGGCAATGCACTATATGGAAGTATGGCAAAGCCAGATTCAATTGAGGTAGTCAGGAGGGCACTGTATGCTAATTTAAATAGAAACAATATAAGGGCGTCTGGGCAAAAGGCACTAAGTCATGGTGCTCATTTGGGCAATCAATGCAGGCAGAATGGCCTCCTTCTGTACCTTAACAATTCTATGATTCATTAAATTCTAACAAACCAATTGGTCTCACTGTGTGCAGCTGCAAACCCACAGCAGACAAACTGGGAGATAGAGTCACAACATTGTATGGCATGTGGAGTCTTTAAAGATGGACTCGCTTCAAGGTAAGGTACACATACAAGACTCGATTCTCTTCATTACCCGATGTCAATTGACATTCATCAGTTGAGAAGAGTTTCAGGTGATCCGCCCACAAGACCTCACCGAATATCCATTACCAGCCCAGGCCAAGCACCAAAAAGTGGAGAATAGAAGCAACTTGACTCACTATTTCCTGAGGGTTCCCCCCTGCCTCTGCAATTTTGACTACCATGCTCTTTTGAGTACCATCTCCCTTCCTCTCTTCCTGATGAAGGGATTTTGACCGAAACATCAACTCTCCTGGTCCTCGGATGCTGCCTGACCTGCTGTGCTTTTCTAGCACCACACTCGTGGCTCTAATCTCCAGCATCTGCAGTCCTCACTTTCGCCTTAATGCCCTGGGAGCCCGGGTTCGAACCCCCCTGCAGCTGGTGGTGAAATTTGAATTCTTTTAAAAATCTGGAATTTGAAAGAGAAAAAGCTGGCAACCATGGAAACATTATTGATTGTTATAAAAACCCATCTGCTTCATTACCTTTCAAATCATCGTGCATTTAATTCCTGATGAAATTTCATCAGATGCAGACACACTGTCTTTTATTTGTAATATATGGTTTTGGACGTATATGCAGCACCATTGAAACAAGGGCTTATTTGCTAATCTGAGAGTTTTGATATTAATTCACTGCTTAATGAGGAACGGAGTCATGTGCCAGTATAAATAACTATGACATAAATGTGTGTGGGGTCTTTAATGTAACAAATATCCTAACTCAGTTTGTAGAGGCTTTTGAGCACAGGGGAGTGTGTCTCAGAGCAGAACGTGATGTGTCCAACATGAAACTGAGCTTGTGTGGTGTGGGGCTTGTGATGAAGCAGATGCAGGAGGACCCTGGAGTTGTTGAAAATGTGAGTAAAGGTCTTTCTGACGATGGAGTGAAATGACGGCAGAAACAGGCAGAGTTGGAAGTAGGCGAATATGGTGGATAGAACAAGGAATCCAAAGCCTAGCTCAGGGTTAAACAAAACAGAGGTTACACACCACTAATTCCATTCTGATCAAGGAACCTGGAATGGGGAGTAGGGAGGCAGAAGAGGCATAGTCTTGAAAAATGTGAAAAATTAGTGTCTTGGAAGTCCGCATGTTGAAAAAGATGTTCTTCAGCATTAAGTTAAAATGATTATTTCAGTTTGGCACTTTCTATAAATTATCAGGTTAACATTTGCTGTAGTCATTGTGTAAACCCTGTTGAGAGAGTGTTCAAATACTCCAACATTCCCATCGCACACCATTTAGGAAAATTATTACAGCAGCATTCAGTGTCTGACAGTGAGTTAAATCTCTGCTGTACAATAGAACTTGAAAATAGTCAGTATTGTTTCAGAATAAAAAAATTATAATTATTTTATACCACTTTTGTAATGATAAACTGGATCCCTCTCAACAATGCTCATACAATGTGAATCGTGACAACTTGTCACCAAGTAACTTCCAGGTTTCTTTAAATTATGATGAAATATATGAAATTTATGATGAACTAGAGAGAAAACTGTCCAGCATTGTGGAGAAAGGGAGAGGACAGTGGGATTAATTAGGTAGCCCTTTTAAACAGTTGACACTGACATCATGGACTAAATGATCTGACACTGCACTCATTAATTCAATGACATATATCTATCTCAACACTTCTGTGTTGAATAGGACAGAAATTAAAACTATGTACATTTCTTAGAACTGTCACGGAAATGTAGTATATAACCTGATGACAGGAGGATCAAAACCGAAAATTGTTTTGATAAAGCAATTGATAATTGGCACTAAATACTCAAAATCCAATATATGTAAATTGAGTGGGATCAAAGATTAGTGGATATATATATGTGGATATATATATATATATATATATAAAAATAAAAAAACAGAGGCTTGCAGGGTCAATAATTTCACAAGCAATAGTTTGTGCTGATTGATTTTGTGTTCCTTTTGTTTTTCAGGATGTCAAGTATTTGGCTATTAGTGGGTTCCTCTTTCTGAGGTTTTTTGCCCCGGCCATTTTAACACCCAAACTCTTCAGCCTGAGAGACCATCATGCCGACACAAGGACAGGAAGAACCCTACTGCTTTTGGCAAAGGTGACTTTTTGTAACTCCTTCAGTGTTGGGCAACAGATAAATGTCAAGGTATAACCTGACAGTGAGCTGTCACCAGTGGTGAGAGAACTGTGATCAAGTGATCCAGTACTCCATTTTTTTCTCATGTTTCTCAGCAAAACCTTCAAAGAGGAGATTGAGTAGGGAGAGTTGATAGTGCGTACTATGATACCTTTCCACATCCAGCATTCATAGGATTTACAACATTCAACGGGACAATCCAATGGCAATAGCTGCTAAAGCTGGTTCAGAACGGAAGGACATTCAACAGAAATCACCACCTATCTTGCATTTGGCTTCTACAGTGCTTTGTTTTCATTTTTAGTATCAACAGCAGGTATGGCCCATTCTTAGTTGTCAAGAGAAGTTAAAACAAATACAAAAAAGACGGGAGAAACTCAGCAGAGCTGACAGCAACTGTGGAGAGAGAAATGACTTCTGAAGATCTGAACAATCGTCTTACGGGCCTCGAAACCTTAACTCTGTCTCGCTCTCAACAAATGCGCTCAGACCTCCTGAGTTTCTCTAATATTTTCTGGGTTTGTTTCAGATTTCCCAGCATCAGCAGCATTTAGAGTTTTTTTTAAAATCAAGAGTAGATAGAAATCAGCTGCTTCAAGAAAACAACAAAATATTTTACTGGGATACTTCACAGGGCATTTTAAATAAACCACACTGAATGGAATTAGAAGCATATAAAGACTAAATGAAGTTTCTCTTCCTGAAAAATATTAGTTGTTTTCTAGTGATTGCACATTATTGGATTCAGTTTCATTTGTTTGGGGTTTGAAATTGTGCCCTCTGGCTTGCTGCCCTGTAACCACCACACCATGAAGAGGGAGGGTCCTGAACTATCTCTGGTAACTACAGCATTTAGGTTGGTGCCTTACACAGAAGTGTTTAGGACCCTGCATGATGGTGAATTGAGAAATGTTGTACCTGGTATGATCACACAAGAATCTACCAGGGAAGGGTGGCTGGAAATTAGTGAGGCAGCAGCAAGTATAAGGATATTTTGGAGGAAGTATTCCTTCACAGACGACAGAGGCTGGAACACTTGAACTATTTGCTGTCTGCACTGTGTTCTTCTCTATCTTGGAATGACTCCTGTTGGAATGCCAGCATTTTCTGTTTGTAATTCAGATTTCTAGCATTTTCAGTTTTCTTTTTATTGATTTCCTAGCAGCAAACGTTTTAATGATTTATTTTACACCACTTGCCAGGAGTTTCCTTCTACTGATAAACACAGATATCACGTTCCTTTATAATCCAATGGTGTGTGATTTCAGTCTGGTTAAAAGAATTTGCACAAGAAGTCTGCCTGAGTATCCTGTTTCTCTTCAGTTTGAATTTGTTTAATTTTGATATATTTCGCTTCAGTTCAGACATTCTGCCAGAACCAGCATTTCAAGATTCCTATAGTTTATTGAAACTATGTATAGTTTCAGCTCAGCTACTAATAGATGTCATATAGTCAGTGCCAGCTTTCATCATACATTCAATAGGTTTCTCATGTTACATTGATCATATACACAAATGGATGCACAAACATAATCCAGTCCTTGCTGTCAATCTTCAATTAACTGGTTCAGTACCAAAAAGAGTTTTTTTTTATTTCTGCATGGATTCTTCAGAATACTACTTTATTCATTATTAATTTACCTGCAATATCAACAGTGAGTTGCTAGACCTGCACAGATTTTGTTCAATATGATCTTTGTTTTTGAGCTCTTTTGTGATCAGAATCTGGCTGATGTTGTTTATTCTGATAATTATAATGATGGAATAAATAGAAGCTGTCAGAAATTAATGATGGATCAGTCAATGGTAATAAGAAGAAACCAGGTTTATAGTTCAGGTTGGGACACTGGCTGTACCAGAGTAACATAGTCAAACAGGGGTATCCCTTTACATTTATTTTCTAATCAATCCACTCAGTAACATTGTTACACATCTCTGGAGCACAAGTGACTCCAAACCAGGCCTCCTGGTCTAGAGATAGATACACTATCACTGTGCCACAAAAGTCCTAGAAGAATCCTTTTATAGACTGTTTAAATCAAAATATTTGGGGATTAGACAATAACAGATGAGGGTCATTGGTACAGATGTGTAAACTTTATTCAAAGGAGTTGGTTATAGGCTTAACAAAAATTTGATTTTAACATGCTGAAATGAAATGTTTCAAGGAACAAAGTCACTGCAGCCAAATTAGTTCAGTGCTAGTACTTATGATTCCATATTAGAGATAAAAAACTGCAGATGCTGGAATCCAAAGTAGACAGGCAGGAGACTGGAAGAACACAGCAAGCCAGGCAGCATCAGGAGGTAGAGAAGTCAACATTTCAGGTGTAACGCTGCCACCCATTTTAATTCCCCTTCCCACTCCCTTTCTGACATGACCAGCCTTGGCCTCCTCCATTGCCACTATGAACCAAATCACAAATTAGAGGAACATCATCTCATCTTCTGCCTGGGTTACCTACAGCCTGGAGGACTCAACGTTGTATTCTTCAATTTCAAATAACCACCCTTCCCATCACCCGACTCCCTTCCCGCCCTTCCCCCTCTCTTCCAATGCACCCTGCCGTCAACCGGATTCATTCCTCCCATTGACCAAACCCTCTACCTGTCTTCACCTATGCCCACTTCAGCACCCTGACCCCGCCAACCCTTTATCTGCAACTCCCCCTGCACCCACCCCCCAGTCCAGAAGAAGGGTTACACCTGAAACACCGACTTCGCCACCTCCTGATGCTGCTGGGCTTGCTGTGTTCTTCCAGCCTCCTGCCTGTCTACTCATGATTCCATATTAGCAGCGGTCATAATCATACGTACCCACACAATTTTTATATTCTAACCTATTTTGAATGTTCATCTGAACTCTACATCAATCACTAACTCAGTCTTAAAATGCACTGTGGAAAAGGAAATGTTTCTCCTGCTCTCAGTTCTGAACCTGGTACATCCAATCCTATAAAAATACCCATGTTCTACATCCTGCTGTCAGTGGGCATGGTCTGTCAATGGCTGTGTATTAACATCATTTCAGTTAGACACATGTAAATACCGTTAATATTGCTTGGGTAAGAGATTGACTTGTGTTTTCCTTTCAGGCCGTTCAAAGTATTGGTAACCTAGGCCTTCAGTTGGGACATGGAAAAGAACAGTGGATGACACCCCTTCATCCATTCATTTTACAGAGTGTCAGCTGTGTGAAGGATTTCCTGGATAAGTTAATAGACATTGACAATGAAGGTAATAGTTTGTGTACCTCAAATTCAATGAACCACCATAGCTATTATGACTGTTCTTATAAGATGGGGCAATAGCTATGAATTTGTTCATGTGTCAAAAGTGCACCTATAGGTTCGGCACCAGCTAAAAGCCTTCCAAAATTTATGGTGCTAACTCAGAGAGACATTTTGTTTAGCAAGGTTTTTTGCTCAGGTGATCAGTGCTCTGTAAACATGTGCACAGTCTTTCTGAATGGATTTCTGATTTCCAAGTTGATAGCTTTCTTGCTGATGCTCACATTGTTCCATAGCTGGCAAGGTTTAGCCCAGTGATTCTAAATCAAATCTACATCCAAGACTGTAATATTCAGGTAAACATGAGGTATATATAAATGAAGAGACAAATCTATGGTTGAACACCTCCCAGTCTGCACTTTAAGACAGATACCCACCCCAAAGGTTAATGGCGCAGAATATCACCAAATTTCATTAAAACTCTATTTCCTTTGCAAGTGATTCCAATTCTTTCAAAAACTAGTTGTGAAGTCCCCTCAAAACTCTTTGACTCAGACTATGTCAATGATTGTTATGGAAGAAGTGGGGTCCAGTTCATGAGGTAGTAGCACCAGTAGTGGTGAATGTAGGATCTGTACCATTGGGATGCTCTCCACCTGAACTGGTGGGACTGGTGTTCTAGTTAGTCATATAACTGAAGAAGTAAAGACAGCATTATGGTATGAGGGTTGGGGTGGTGGGGGTGTGAGGGAGGCACAGGATTGGTGGTCAAGGTCGTGTAGATTTAGCAAATGAAGAGGTAGAGTTGAGGCAGGACAGCAAGATAATAATATGGGAACTGAAGATCAGAATGGCAGAAAAAAGGTAGAGAGAATAAACCAAAAAACAGAACAAAAGTCAAGACTAGCTGTTACAAAGATGACAAAAAGACAAAATTGAAGGCAAATAGCTTTCTTAACAAAATGCATTGTTAGATAGTGCACATTGAAGTAAATAAATAATGATCTGTCAGCCATTATGAGGGCAGAGCTGTGGGATGACAAGGGTCAGGTGCTGAATGCTCTCATGTCTTGCTTGAAAGTGTGCATTGATATCATGCCTCCCTTTTCTGGAGTTACCACAAATATGAAAATTTAATTAAACTACCAAAATGCCTAATTCACCTGACTGTCAGATTCAGCCTAGAAGAAAAACACATAGGGCTTTTGCCATTAACAAATTAAACAATTTAATGTAGTCAAACTGATTTTCTTAACCAATGGCAAAAGAAGAAAAAAAGTTGCTGATTTATTACTATGCAACTTAAACTTTATCTGTTTTATGTTCCCATACATACACAACCAGAGAAAGGAAAACAGAAAAGACTCAACTATAATTGGTGAAGGAAACAAATGTCAGAGAAACACAGTTCTGTATCATACCATCCACATCACAAAACTAGATGTGGGTTCTCCTCACAATTATTCTGATTCGTCAATGATAGTACAATGCCTTCTGCACAATGATGTCCAATTTTTAGTTCACTAGTTGATTGCTGAGACCCTGGATCATAAGCCTTCAGATGACCAACCATAAGAAGATGGTGTGAAAACAGTTCTCTAACTTAAATAGCCAAGAAGCAGATTTATCTTCTCTCTAGTAAAAGATCCTGACCTCTCAAGTTAGAGTCCCTCTATCTCTGTTGCAAAAATATTTTTTAAAAATAATTTCAGTCTGCCTCCTAACATATAAGTTAAGATATAACAGTCAAAATGCTTCATACAGGTTTAAATATAATATCAGTAGCTATAAGGCTTCTTGCTGGCTTAAAACTGACATGAAAAGGCAAAGCATATTGTCTGTTTAACTACACTGCCAACCTGTTCATAACAGCAGAGTTTTAAACACTGAAGTGTGATTTTCTGATCTAGAGCAACTGACCTGTGTGCAGAAGTTGGCTGGGTTTTTTAATTCGCAAGAGCTGCTGTGATCTCATCACCGACTTGTTTGGCGCAAACTTTTGTCCAGTGGCTAAAACCAGCCACTAGAGGCACTCATCTCGTTAAACTGCAGACTCACCTTACAGAGGCCACAGCCACGAAAAATAAGCTAAAATAAAAGCAAAAAGGAAGAAAAAGTAAAAAGGACAGAACAGTAAACCGGACAAAATAAAGGACCAACCAAGCTCTGCATTCTACTTTAATAAAATGAAAATCCTCAGAGCATCAAGAAAAATGGAAGGCTAGCTTTTGGCTATGGATTGGCAACACAAAATGCCAGGTCACAGTTAGCCAGATAAAATTCATTGGGTTTGTTTTTTCTATTCATGGAATCTGTCCTGATCCATGAAAGATCAAGGATGTTAAACAAATGCCCAGCCCACAGGATAAGGAGGATCTGTAATTTGCCTACAATTTTTCAACTTCCTCCCACCATGTATTTCCAACTTTGCAGTAAAGGTATCTCTAGTGAGAGATTTACTCAAGAAGGAGGTCTCTAATGTGTGTCAAGAGTGGGTTGCTGTGAAAGCACAGCAGGTCGAGCAGCATCTGAGGAGCAGGAGAATCGACATTTCGGGCATAAGCCCTTCATCAGGAATGAGGCTTGTGGGCTCGGGCTGAGAGATAAATGGGAGGGGAATGGGGTGGGTAGCTGAGAAAGCAATAGGTGGATGAGGTGAGCGGGAAGGTGATAGGTCAGAGAGGGGAGTGATGGACAGGTCAGGAGGGCAGTGCTGTGTTGGAGGTTTGGGACTGGGATAATGTGGAGGTTGGAAATGAGGAAGCTGGTGAAATCCACATTTATCCCATGTAGTTGCAGAATCCCAAGGCAGAACATGAGGCATTCTGCCTCCAGCATCGGGTGTTAATGGTTTGGCAGTGGAGGAGGCCCGGGATGTACATGTCCTTGATGGAGTGGGAGGGGGAGTTGAAGTACTTAGCCACGGGGTGGTGAGGTTGATGGGTGCGGGTGTCCCAGACCTGTTTCCGGAACTGTCCATTACTTCCTATCTGACTTATCACATTCTCCCTCACCTTCATTCACCTATTGTTTGCTCAGCTACCCACCCCACCCACCTGCCATTTATCTCTTAGCTCCAGCCCACAAACCTCATTCCTGATGAAGGGCTTATGCCCAATAGTCAATTCTCCTGCTCCTTGGATGCTGCCTGACCTGCTGTGCTTTCCCAGCACCACATTCTTGACTCTGATCTCCAGCATCTGCGGTCCTCACTTTCTCCTAGGTCTCTAATGTGCGGCAAGATAACTCACCAACATAACATCGATTCTCTGAAGTAAGTAGTGTCAACAAATTCTTACCCACTGCAATACTATAACCACAGGAAGGACACGATTCTTGAAGTAGACTCATTGCAAAAAGACATAGGTGCCTGTTTTTTGCATGATGAGATATCCATTGCTTTTCGTTCAATAGCTTTGTCATTTTCACAAACCAATTACTTCAATACAGAGCTCGAGACGTTAACTTTGGTGGTTGGCATCACACAATTTCACAACCGCTTATTTGGCAAGAAATTTGTCAATGTAATGGATTGCAAGGCATTAGAAATGAACCGCTATAAACCACTTATGGCTGCAGTGCCATGTTTGCAGCATTTACTTGTCAAGGTTTAGGATATGACTTTGAAGTTGGCTCCAAAGTAAAGTGTTGAAGTCTTGAAATAGTGTCTAAGTTGGTCTGAGAGAAGGCGTGGTGATGTGGTGAAGCTGGAGTGTGCAGAGACTAGATTAGATTACTTACAGTGTAGAAACAGGCCCTTCGGCCCTACAAGTCCACACCGACCCGCCGAAGCGCAACCCACCCACACCCCTACATTTACCCCTTACCTAACACTACGGGCAATTTAGCACGGCCAATTCACCTGACCCCGCACATCTTTTGGACTGTGGGAGGAAACCGGAGCACCCGGAGGAAACCCACGCAGGCACGGGGAGAACGTGCAAACTCCACACAGTCAGTCACCTGAGGCGGGAATTGAACCCGGGTCTCTGGCGCTGTGAGGCAGCAGTGCTAACCACTGTGCCACCAGCTGTGCAGAAGGAGGACAATGACTAGAAGAAGCTATTTGATAAGCTGCACCCATCAGGTACCTGTTCTGTTTCACTATCAGGTATTCACACCACCCCTAGTTCCTTGGTGAAGCAGAGCAGTATTGACATTGGGATGTAAATAGAGTGAGTTGGGGTTTTAAGGGTGGGGGGGGGGCAAATGTGTGAACTCTGAAGCTACCATTTTAGGAGCTAATCAGGAGAATTTCTCTCACCTTTGACAATCACATTTTTCATTTTAGGTCTATTTTGTCATGATATTCACCATTCCTCCCCAACAAGGAAGGAAAACTCAATCCCATGTTTCCACCTAAGTTAGCCCATGTGTTGTTTATATGACTTTATCTCTATTATTTTGAATCTATTAAACAGACATTGGTAAACTTCTGAAATGCTATTTGTTTTAGGTGTTCTGCCAATGCCTGAAGTCCACCATTTTAATCACCCTACCATAGCTATTTACCTCTTAAACCAACATGCCCCAAGTTTTTATGTAGACTAGATTTCAAAATGCTTTGATTGCATTTTCTACCATTAAATTTTAATTCATAAGAATATAAAATTATGTGCAAAATGACGTAAACATTGAACTAGGTATTTCTAGCTCCTGCTTTAAACCCGAGCTTGACTTCTTTACTCATTTAAAGAAACAATAAAATGTAACATCAGCAACATTACAAAAACATGCAATTTGTGCGCTTTTTAAAACTTCTTTCACAGTGATCTGTTGAGCATCATTTGTTACTATATTGTTAATTGGGACTTGGTTCCAATCACTTTGAAATAATTGTTGAAACCTTAGGAGTTTGAACCATGCTACTTGAGCTGATACTTTATGTGACTTTTGGCTCACTGCACATTATTGTCAAATGCTTTCAAAATCCCACCCTTTTACTTTCTGCTTGGCTTTTTGCCTTATCAGACAATTAAGAATTAAGTTTGCGCTATTGCAGTCATCTCAAAATGGAGTAATGCAAAAGAAAATTACAAGGTTCATTTCCTGGAGTATAGAGGTAATTTGGGATAAATAATTTGACAATTGATTGGTCTTTATCTTAAGTAAAGAACATTTCTTGATAATGCTATTGAAAATCTATTATAAATATATTGAACATTTAATAGCAGGAAATCAATAGACAGGAGCAGGGGTGCAATGTATGGCCCATTGAGCTTGCTCTGAATTCAACCTGATTATAGATGATTTTGGTCTTCACTCCACTTTCCTGACTGCTCCCCTACCTTTTCATTTAATGAGAGGCCAGGTATTTGTGTTTCCCGGGTAATTATAAGTCAATGATGGAGCATCTGCAACCTTCCAAGTTTGAGAACTCCAAAGATTCATAAACCTTTGACTGAAGTATTTTCTCTTTATCTTGATCCTAAATGATCGACCCTTTACCCTGAGACTGTTCTCTTGCATTTTAGATTTCTCAACCAGAGACTACAAACTTTCAGTGTTTACTTTGTCAAATCCCTTCAGAATTTCCAAATGTCCCTTGAGGTCACCTCTCATTCTTCTAAACTTTTGGCACCAAAGGTCCAATTTTTTCAGCCTGTCATCACAGGATAATCCATTTAATCCAGGAAAATATCTTGAGACTACTTACTCAAATGCAGATATAGTTGCACTCCCATCAAAACCTTGCCTTATCCTTGTACTCCAATCTCCTTGCAATAATGATCAACATACTATTTGCCTTCTTAATTGTTTGCAGTAAGCGCACGCAAAATTCAGGGTTTCTTGTACAAGCACATTCAAATCTCTCCGAACATCAATATTCATTGGTTTCACACCTTTTAAAAATGTTCTACTTTTGTATTTTTCTGCTTTTCTAAATTGAATGCAACACTTTAAAGTGTGCCAAAACAGTCCAGTAAGAGGGTATGGAACTTTGAAGGATTAAGACAGCTGTAAGGAATTGAGCGATTAAGAGTTGGAATAGTTTCCAGAGAAATCTGGACTTATTTAGGAAATGCTAAGAAAATGTAACTATGTTTTGGCTTGAAATCTTTGTAAATCAATTACACATGTATGTCTACACTGAAAATACTGCAGGTCTCCTCTTACAATGTCGTTTTGTCAGAACTTTCCAGGAAATTCCAGGTCAGCCTATTTAAGGTGCCCACGACAGAATTTTGAATATTGATAACCAGAATGTAGGGTTTATCTTATTACATTGAGACATAAAATGCACTGTGACTGTCATAATTATCAACTGTAGCAGAGAGTGAATTAATGAATGAATGCTGTTTGTTAACATGCAATGTTTTGCTTATGAGGACATTTGTTGCCTTTGTGGAAAATAATTATGGAAACATTGGAGCATTAGTAGGATATTCGGCCCATTGAGTCAATCTGCCTTTCAATTAGATCATGGGTGATCATCCACCTCAGCTCCACTTTCCCAGGTTATCCCCCTATCCCATGATGTCATGAGTATCCAGAAAGATATTGATTTTCTGTCTTGAACCTGCTCAGTGATTGAGCTTCATTGTGAATTTCCAAAATGCACTATTCTCTCATATCTCAGAATTAAATGGTTTACGCCTTATTCTGAGACTATTTCCACCAGTTCTAAACTCACCAGCCAGGAAAACGTGCTGTCTGTATCCACCTTGTCACAGCCCGTTAATATTTTCCAAGTTGCAATGTGTCCACTGGTCATTCTCTGAAACTCTGAAGTACAAAGCACTAGTTTAATTTTATAATACAACGACAGCTGTAAATATGTACCAAACTTTGAATGATCTCAGCTTTATTTTAATCCACAAACAGATTTATTTCTTTCTTTAAATAAAATATTGCAAACGTAAGAGTATTTATTAATTTGAAGGAAGAAATATCCTGTGTAGTTAGCAACTTGCAATGTTTTATCCAAATGGGAAGTAGGTTACATCTGTGTATGACATAAAAAGAGCAAGCTTACAATTGCTTTATAACAGATTTTAAGGTGTTGTAATCTGCCTGAAACTGGTTTTGAAAATCCCCATTGAATAAAACATGAATATTTTATTCTTGTAGGTTAGAAAATGTTTAATGATTAAATTACATTTCCAATAAAATTCTCTGTAGCACACTAAACATTTCAAAACAGCTCTGAAGCCTTGTTTCTTAAAAAAATAGTGAACAATTGATTCTGTGTCAGGAAGTGAAACTTCATTTGAATCAAATGAGATTCATCTGCCGAGTTTATTCTCTATGGCTACCCTACATACGCAGTATTCAAATTCAGATTTATTCAAATTCACAGCTGCAGCTCAAGGTGGATTTCATGATCTCAACTGCCAACATTTAGCTTCAGTTTTGCAACAATTCCATCGAGAAGGAGATTATTCGTGGGAGAGTTGGGGTAGTGGACAACTTTGATAGGCTGGATGGCTTTATTCATCCTATCCCTTTGAATATTCCCATTATTGAATCATCATTATATGTTGCTGCTCTATCCTCCAATGCTATAAAGAATTTTTTTTCTATAGTGCCATTTCATAAGAACTTGGCAATATGCAAGTTCTTTTCACAATTAGTGAATAAACCACTCCTGATTTCCCAACCAAGTATTACAATTGATTTCTGCCCTGTATCATGTTAGAGTTTTCCCCTCTACCTACCCTGGCACTGGTACAGAAAAGTAAAAGCTGTGTATTTGAATTCATTTCCGATAACCCCTCCTGTTTGCATATGTGCTCATTCAGTTTTGCAGGAAAACACTGACCTTTAATATGGAATAATGTTTACGGTGAATATTCAGGTAAAAGTGGTAGCTGCCATTGGATGAAACAGATCATATTTCAATGACAGCCACTTCTAACATCTGTCTCCTCAGGAAGTAATCCTGAGTTTAAAGATGGACAATGTGCAGTCACCTGCCTGTTCAATGTCTATTTATTCTAGTGCAGGTAACAGAGGATTGAAGTCTCTGAATGACAAAGGAAGAATATATATGAGAAAGCTATGGATGCTGGAGATCTGGAACAGTTATAAAAATGCTTTAGTGACTAGATTGGTTAAAAAGACATACTTTAAAAAGTATTCTTATGGATTAGTGGTGGTGTCCTTTCCATTGAACCAAGAGACCTGAATTGAATTGGTCAGAGCATTGAGTGCAAGAGTTGGGAGGCCATGTTGCAGTTATACCAGACATTGGTTAGGCCGCTATTAGAATACTGCGTGCAATTCTGGTCTCCTTGCTTTAGGAAGGATGTTGTGAACCTTGAAAGGGTTCAGAAAAGATTTATAAGGATATGGCCAGAGTTGGAGGGTTTGAGCAAAAATGAGAAGCTGGATATGCTGGTGCTATTTACCCTGGAGCGCTGGCAGCTGAGGGGTGATCTTATAGAGGTTTATAAAATCATGAGGGGCATGGATAGGGTAAATAGACAAGGTCCTTTCCCCAAGGTCAGGGGCATAGAGGGCATAGGTTTAGGGTGAGAGGGGAAAGATTCAAAAGGGACCTCAGGGGCAACTTTTTCACACACAGGGTGGTACATGTATGGAATGAGCTGCCAGAGGAAGTGGTGGAAGCTGGTACAGTTACAACATTTTAAAAGGCATCTGGATGGGTATATAAATAAGAAGGGTTTAGAGAGGTATGGGCCAAATGCTGGCAAATGGGATTAGGTTAATTTAGGGTACCTGGTCGGCATGGATGAGTTGGACTGAAGGGTCTGTTTCCATGCTGTTTATCTTTATGATTCTATGACTTTATGATTGTTGGTCACAAATAAGAGAAAAGACCAGTTAACCCTTCAGAAGAGGCTACACATCAAACATCAGTCCTAGTGAGGGGTACTACCACAATTTCTTTTTAACGCTGGCTGAGCTAAAGTGTATTTTTTATTCGAAGTTCAGTTTATTGACCATGGACATTTTAACTGGACATGATATACACAGTGGATTGAGCAGTAAATCTGGGGATTATTGACACTTTCTGGATACTGGTAGTTGCGCTGAGAAAAATCAATTTATTGCATTTATGGATTATTTTACTTATTTCTTATGATGCCTGATAAATACACTGAGAAAGAACAGGTTGCCAAGGAGATTTGATATTCCAAATGCTGATAGTTGATTTCTTGGTGTTTCTGATAATTGTTGCTACACCTTTAGCTCATTTCAGTATTATCAGGGCAGAGAGTAAAAAGGGAAAACTGGCATGAGACATTTCTCCAGAGCTGCAACTAATGTTTGACTCACTATTATCCCAATATTTGAGCTGGTATCTAGGTAACCATGGTTACAGGAGAATGATTTCTGTGCATCATGACTGCCCTGGGTTAGCACATTACACATGGAGCTGGTTTTCATGTAGAAAAGCAGTATTTGCTACCACATTGATCTGCATCTAACAGTGTGACTGTGATAACTGGAAATGCATGTAGGGGGCATGTTGTCACTCATTACTTCAGTCTCTCTGGCAGTGTTGCTGTTGTGGCAAATAGGAAATCCTCAGGGTTCAGATGGAATAAATCTGATATAATGTGATGTGATTGAATGGAAATGGAGATATTATGAAAATTGGTGATGTTGTTGACAGTGAGGAGGATGGCCTCAGGATGGCCTCTGATATTGGTCAGCTGGTAAATTGGGCAGAGCAAATGCTGATGGAATTTAATCCTGATAAGTGTGCATGTTGGGAGGTCTAATAAGGGAAGGATATACATACTGAATGGTAGGTTGCTAGGAAGGACTGATGAGCAATGGGGCTTGGGGGCATCAGCACAGGTAGACATGATGGAGAAGGTAAAACAATGACTGCAGATGCTGGAAACCAGATTCTGGATTAGTGGTGCTGGAAGAGCACAGCAGTTCAGGCAGCATCCAAGGTGCAGTGAAATCGAAGTTTCGGGCAAAAGCCCTTCATCAGGAATAAAGACAGTGAGCCTGAAGTATGGAGAAGGTAGCATAAGGGATGCTTCCTATCATTAGCCTTTCATCCACACTTCAACCCTAATGAAGGGTTTCAGTCCAAAACATTGACTTTCCTGCTCCTCTGATGCTGTCTGACTTGCTGTGCTTTTCCAGCTCCACATCTAATGGCTCTGGCTTCCAGCATCTGCAGTCCATACTGTCTCCTAGTCACTGAAACCTTGTTACAACTTTATGAAACATCATTAGGCTAGAGATGTCTTACTGTATGCAAGACAGATCACCCTATTATCGAAAGATGCGATTGCACTTGAGAGGATGCAGAGAAGATTCACTGAAAACGAAACACCACACCTCAAACCATAATCTACACCTGGGAATGTCTTGAAATGCCAATCAATAAAGATCCACATCAGGAGCACCTGATGCAATAAACTAGGTTGGAAGAGAGGCAGGTGAACCTCTGTCTCACTTGGAAGGACTGTTTGGGGCCCTGGATGGAGATGAGAGGGATGGTGTGCCAGCAGGTTTTGCATCTTTTCCAGTTGCAGAAGAAACTACCTGAGGGTTCCGGGTCAATGGTGAGGAGAGTGGTGCAAACCAAGGACTGGTAAAGGGAACGATCCTTGCAGAAGGCAGAGAGGGGTGGGCAGGGAAGATGTTCTTGGTGGTGGGATCTCGTTTGATTAGATTCCTTACAGTGTGGAAACAGGCCATTTGGCCTAACAAGTCCACACCAACCCTTGGAGGAGTAACCCACCCAGACCCATTCCTCTCTGATTAATGCATCTAATGCTACGGGCAATTTAGCGTGGCCAATCCACCTGATCTGCACACCTTTGGAATGTTGGAGGAAACCGGAGTGCACACAAGCAGACAACGGGAGAATGTGCAAACACCAAAAAGACGGTCACCCAAGGCTGGAATCAAACGCGGGTCCCTGGTGCTGTGAAGCTGCAGTGCTAACCACTGAGCCACCGTGCCACCTTGGTTGGAGTTGGCTGAAGTATTTCAGGATGAAAAGTTGGATGTGGAGATGGGTGGGGTGGTTGGTGAGGACAAGGGGGACTCTGTCTTTATTGTGTTTGGTGGGGGGTTGGGCAGTTTAGAGCAGTGGAATGGGGAATGGTGGCGGCGCAGTGAAGAGCTGTTTGGATGATGAGGGCAAAAGCACATTGTTCGAAATAGGTGGGCATCTGGGATGCTTGGAAGTGGAATGTCTCTTCATCTGAGTAGATGTGGCAGAGGTGGAGGAATTGGGAGAATGGGAAGGAGTTGTTGCAGGATTCTGGGTGGGAGGAGGTGTAGTCCAGGTCGTTGTGAGGGTTTGTGGGTTTATAGTAAAGATCCATCTGGAGGCTGTCACTAGAGATGGAAATGGAGAGGTCAAGAAAGGGGAGGGAGGTAGCCAAGATGAGCCAAGTGAATTTGAGAGTGGGGTGGAAGTTGTGGGTGAAGTTGAACTGCCCCAGTTCAGCCTGGGTGCAGGACACTGCACTGATGCAGTCATCGATGTAACAGCGAAAGAGTTGGGGGCACAATGCCTATGTAGCTACTGAATAGGGACTGTTCAACATAGCCGACAAAGAGGGGTCCATCTGGGTGCCCCTGCCCCCCACCCCCCCTTGATTTGGTGGAAATGGAAGGAGTTAAAGGAAAAGTTATGAAGGGTTAGGAGCAGTTCGGCGTGGTAGAGGAGAGTATTGGTGAAGGCCGACTGGATGGGTCTGTTGGAGAGGAAGAAGCTGGGGGCTTTGAGACCTGGAGGCCATCCTTGTGAGATATGGACGTGTATAAGGACTGCGCATCCATAGTGAAGATAAAGCACTGGGGGCTGGGGAACTGGAAGTTACTGAAGAGATTGAGGGCGTGGTTGGTGTCGCGGATGTAGGTGGAAAGTGCCAGAAACAAAGGGGACAGGATGGAGTCGAGGTATGACGAGATGAGATTGGTGGGGCAGAAGCATGCCGAGATGATGGGTCGGCTGGGGTAGTTGAGCTTGTGGATCTTGGGGAGCAGGTAGGACTGGGCAGTGCCAGGCTGCGGGCCTATGAGTTTGGAGGCAGTGGAGGGATGACTTCCTTGTCGGGGATGGACGTGCATAAGGACTTTCCTAAGGACTTAAGGCCAGGCCAATGCAATTTTCAAACAGGGCAGCTTGGCCACCTGAAACAGATAGGAAGCTGCTTAAATATGTAAATCAGAGTTTTACTCTGGCTGCAGGACATCGCCTGCAACTTTTAAAAGTACATTGGCAGCTCATCCAAGTTGCAGCAGATATTGAATCACTTAACCAGAACTTCTTGAAAGAACCTCACGAAGCTGCCCCAAAACAGGTGCAAAACATTATTTTTTTAATATTAGTGGGCCATCAGAGTGACACGCATTAAAAATCTGTTGGCTTGTTTATGGCTCATTTCACTACAAAATGGGAACCAGTTGTTTACTACAGAATGGCATTTGAATAATTTGTCATAATATCTTCCAAATTCAGTCTCATGTCTTCATATTCTATTTGGCGTAACTCTTCATGCTTACATGTGATCGTGTTCTGCAGGCATCTTTTGTATTTGAGGAGTTGATTAAACAATTGATAATCTTCCTGATAGGATATTTACATGCTTTAGTTAGTGTCACTGAACACGCTATCTTGTTTTACCTTTAGAAAGGTAGTGCTGAGGAGCGAGACACTGAACACATATCAGTTGCCTTTGTGACAGTGCATTACAAATCATTCTATTTGACTGTACAGGCTGTTTGCTTTGTTGGTAAAGCTCTTGACAGCCCTACATGCTGCAGCAAGCATAAATATTTCTTTTCATTTTTCACTTGCATAGTGATACACCCTCTGCTGGTAAATGGACAAATGCTTCTGCATCCAGTAATCATGACTGCAAGTAATAAATGTGCATATTAGAAGTGAATAGTTGATCTAGATCGCTAAATGTGTGAAAAGTGCACGTGTGTCTCCGAAGCAACGATCAACCCACCAAACCATGTTCTTAGAATCCCTACTATGCAAAAAGAGGCCATTCGGTCCATTGAGTCTGCACTGAGCTCCAAAAGCATCTCACTGCAGCTGACCCATCTGGCCTGCGCATCCCTGGATACTACAGCTTAGCCAATCCTCCTAACTTTCACAGCTTTGGACTGCGGGAGAAAAATGGAGCACCCAGTGGAAACTCATGCAGACACGGGGAGAATGTGCAAATCTATACACAGACAGTCAACCAAGGCTGGAATCAAACCTAGGTCCCTGGTCTGTGAGACTGCAGTGCCAGACACTGAAACACTGTACTGTTTGTATTGCCCAGCATTGGTGTCCTAATCACTCTAAACAAGGGAGACAAGTCATCTATGGGCCTGACTACACAGAACCCAGTCTCACAGAAGAGTCCCAGGAACATAGCAGAAACCCTTTAGAGATGTCCTCAAAGCATCCTTGAAAAGGACAAGCATCTATTTCAACTCATAAATGACTGACCACACTTGAAGACTGATCCAGGAAAGCTCCAAATGCTTTAAAGGATTTTCTTAGAAATTTGCAGAGCTGAAGTTGCGGCATTGGTAGGAGTGCCTAAATCTCCAAACAACCCATCCAACTGAATCTTCAAGCACCAGCTTCCCACATGTGGCAAATCCGATATTTTTAATTTTCATAGGGCTGTAACCTTTGGCTTTATATGAAGCATTAAAGGAATCAGTATGTCCCCATCAAAGGAAGGGGGGCTGATGGCCTTGTGGTATTGTCACTAGGTTATTAATCAAGCAACCTTGGTACTGCTCAGTGGTCCTGGGTTCAAATCCTGTCCTAACAGATGGTCAAAATTAAGTTTAA
The DNA here is from genome assembly GCF_020745735.1 of Hemiscyllium ocellatum. Classification (NCBI taxonomy): domain Eukaryota; kingdom Metazoa; phylum Chordata; class Chondrichthyes; order Orectolobiformes; family Hemiscylliidae; genus Hemiscyllium; species Hemiscyllium ocellatum. The sequence continues at coordinate 25,523,427 of NC_083424.1, read as the reverse complement.
TAAACGTCTGGAATTAGTATGTAATGTTGACTGTGAAGCCATTGTCAATTGATGGGGAAAATTCCCATCTGGTCCACTAATGCCCTTTAGGGAAGGAACCTGCTATTCTTACCTGGTCTGACTCACAGCAACGTGATTGACAATTAACTGTCCTCTGGACAAGTAGGAATGGGTAATAAATGTTGGCCAAGCCAGTGAGATATAAATAAACTAGTGAGAAATGGGGAAAAGTTATTTAAGTTATAACATGCTGACTCTCTAAATTTGGGCTTAATCCATATCCCACTGCCTGTGTAATTTGCTTCATAGTGTTGAAAGGATATTAGTTTAGAAACTTACCCCGAGCCTTAATCCGGTTTACAGTTCTTTGGAACAAACATTGTTGCAGTAACAATTCCAGTTCTTTGGGTCATTACCATTGTCTGAAAATATCCACAACAAATGGAGACTCATGGCTGGGAATGGACTAGGTTGCAAGGAGTTTCCATCAAGGCGAGGTGCAGCCCATTGGAAATACCGCATCTTGTTTGTTAAATTATCGGTTCTTTCCAGACTCTGGAGAATTGAAAGCATGTATAGGCTCTACAGATCATATTGTGAATCTTCTCTTTTCTTTTCCAAGTGACTGAGCTTCAACAACGAGTAGTGTTCCACCCGTCAGTTACCATAAAAGAAGGGTATTTACATAAACGGAAAGCAGAGGGAGTCAACCTTGTCACTCGCTTCACCTTCAAGAAACGCTACTTCTGGCTAAGCAGTGAAACCCTGTCTTATGCCAAGTCTCCAGATTGGCAGGTGAGAGCAATAGTTTTAGTAGTAATATGGATGTCTGATTCATTGGTTTGGATGTTTGTATAAAACTGCTGCTGTCCTCCTGGAAAGAATAGAAACGGTGTCCAGCCCAAGACATCTGAAGAAAACAACTTCTTATGGAATTCTGATTCATGGCTGCCATTTCTGATCTTGAAACATAGCAACCTTAAATGGTTTATTGAATTGGCACAATTAAAATGTGCGGCACTTGCATTCTGATCTCAGCCTATAAACAGTCTGAACACTGTCCCAGTGGTAGACTTATCAAAAATCCTTCTGGTCTTTCCTAAATCTCCCAGAGGAGATTATGTACCAATCCTCTTCATTATTGATATAGTGCTTAAGTCTTAATACGTAGGATTGTTAAACCCATTTAACAGGAACCTTTCTTGGGGGGGTTGGAGAGAGAACCTGTTTTTGGTTTATAGTCATACGGAACAATGCAGGAATGATTCGAGACCAAGTAATAAGTAACTCCTTGTGTTATTTTCATGGAGAGTGCCAGAAATAATTCAAAGAATAATTACGTTCCAACACAGATATTTGACATATAGAGCTAAACTGCTCATTCCTTCACAAATTTGACAATCTAATTCAGATTTCTTGTCTAGAGGAGGCAGCAGAGCTATGCAGCATTGACACACTGAATGTGGGGCCCCATGGAATGTTGGTCAATAGTTCTCATGTGCAGTGAGTCCTAATCTGAACTGTGAAATTTATGTTGAGTAAACGTATCACAGCTCATTGCTATTTAATTATGAGAAAAGATTGCAGTGGCAGTGGGCACATTCAATTTTGTAAACTATACTTCCATTGTAAACAGTAAACGATGGAAACAAGAAACAAAATAGATTTTATTGTCAAGATAAAGGTGCGAACATAATTCTTTCAGCAGTTAATACTTAAAGGTTGTTTCGAAGGAAGGCATTTCCTGTAATTCATAATGGCAGTGAAATTGAATTTTTACAAAACAAATTTTGCAGTTGCAGCAATCTTTCTAGATATTGTTGATTAGGCTGGAAAGCCCTTTTATCTTTTCAAAGAGGACAACAGCAGTTTTATATGGAGTTCAAAGGAAAGGATGAGATATGTTTCATCCAAAGTACAATGGTTCTAATATTGGTGAGAACAAAGCAATGTCGCTTTGTGGTAGTGTGTTCACTAACTGTCCACCCAGATTTCTCTGTAAATTAATAAGACCCATTCATTTCATTTCAATGAATTGTTACATTCGATCCTGAGTCTGCAGGTTATAGCACAATACATGAACCAATTGAACAAAGTGGTTACTGAATTATGATTAGAGACTTGTTTGGATTATTTTTGTTTTGCACATTCCCTTGTTGATTTAATAATGCTGTTAATCCATTTACAATACGTGAGCTAGTTCATCCATTGAAATACCTGAGTGGTATTCCGATATTTGAATGATTTTTTTGCAGTAAATTCTAAGGCAAACAAGATCTTCGGGGGTGAATAAAGAAAAATCCTGATTTTGAGAGGCTGCACTATGATCAAGTCTTACCATACACATTAATAATGATTTTTAAAAAAAATAAAATCATAAAACTAGTAATTCACTTTGCACTTACAGATATAACTATTACTTATTGAAGGATGTTGAAAGGAATTTATTTAAAAGGGGGGGGAGATCAACATTCTTACATATAATGCTCATAAACACTCACAGTGCAATCCCAAGTGTTATGAAAATACAGTGCTTACCAGAGACTGCTTGTGTTATTGGAGCTAGTGCTTTTGACCAAGGGCAGCCTGAGAAATAGAGCAATTTTATCAGTATTGGTGCTTCTCTAGTGCCTGTATCTTAAAGATGAGAAAATCCTGGTCACTAAGGGAAAGGTTGTTCAGGTCCCTCAAGAGGAGATCTCCTGTAAAGAGCCCCAGGTGAGCTCCCTTACACCTCTCACCATTCACTGACGGTGAATAATATGGTGAATAATTTGGAGATTAATATGTATCATCTCTTTTAGTGTTCTGTGGTGAACCAACAAACTCGGTTTTAATCATTGCATTTGGTCTTTAGTTTTCTCCATTCTGTGCCAGAAATCTCTAAAGAAACTGGATCCCCGTCCTGTTCAGTAAGTTTAACCAAACTCCAGCTGGGACTATGATCTGTCAAAATTTGTGAGGGAATTTGGGGCTATTATGTAGAATAAATATTACAAAATGAAATTAGAATCAGTGTCCATTCTAGCTTAAGTTATTTAGTTAAGATTTGTATCAACAAATCCAACAGAAGAAGAGTAATGCAACCGTCTGTTTATAAATATATCAGTATCAGAACACCAAAATTAACCTCGAACAGTGTGAGGTAATGCACTTCGGGAGGTGTAACAAGGCCTCAATAACACTATGAATGGTAAGATCATGGAAAGTACTGAAGATCAGAGGAGACTTGGTGTGCATTTCCACAAATCCCTGAAGGTAGCAAAACAGGTAGATAAAGTGTTCATTAGGCATGTGGGGCACTGTGTGTTAGACAGGGAGGACTCGGAGCATGTGGGCTCTGGTGAGGGGAAGACTTTGGAGTGGGACAGCTCCAAAGCAGGCTGCACCTGGTACTTCGGGAGGCCACAGAGATCTGATCAGTGCTTCCAGGGATGAAAGTGTGTTCCCACGTGGTCCTCACCTGCTGGTCCTGAGATCTTCACAATGCAACTGGCCACTGTTAATCCTGGAAAGCAGGTGAAGTCTGAGACTGCCAGCCTCATTCAATAATCAAATTGGCCACCTAGTCCCTCAGAGTGAATTGGCTGCCCATTCCTTGCTGTCTTATTGAATCCTGAAACTGGCAGATTTGAGGTTAGGGCTGAGATTTTAACATGTGACCCAATTGCAACCCACTCACTTTTAGGATTGAATGTCACTCCAATGACTCTGTCGAATCTCAGTGTTTGGGCACTTTTACAGGGATGTTCCAAATTCAAAGGTTATGAGAACATTGTCGCTGAAATGGAGATGATGAATTAGTGGTACTTGATCCCAGATCAGGATCTGTGCATCGTTTGGTCCAGTGCTAATTAATTTAAGGTTAAAAATCACACAACACCAAGTTATAGTCCAATAGGTTTAATTGGAAGCACTAGTTTTTGGAGCAATGTGCTCCTTCATCAGGTGGTTGTGGTGTACTCCACAACCACCTGATGAAGGAGCAGCGCTCCGAAAGCTAGTGCTTCCAATTAAACCTGTTGGACTATAACCTGGTGTTGTGTGATTTTTAACTTTGTACACCCCAGCCCAACACTGGCATCTCCAAATCATAATTAATTTAACATTTCAATTGTTCAGAGCAGTCTACTGAGGTTCTGCTGATGTGATGATTTTCTTTCAGACAAATATTGTTTTGATGTTACGTTTACTCACTATATTAAATTATATCGCATATCCCCAGTAACTGATAATTATGGCTGCTCACTATGAGCAGTCAGTGGTCTACTTTCAACTTCTCCTGTTGCTTTGTGTAAGAATCATCAGTGCAGCTTTGTTGTTTGGCATCAGCCAGATTGATTGGTTAAAGTGTCAAGTGTCAAGTGTTGAGCTACAAAATTAATGAGTTTCTTGGTTTTCTCCAAGGAATGACATGTCTGCATCTGGTTCATTTGACATGTAGTCAGCAGGATTATCTGACTGAGGACAATAACTAATGATCATATTACAGCAACAAGCACTGGAACTAACTGGAGGGCTACAACAGAATGTATAAAACAAGGTCTGAACCCTGACTGCCAGACCTGGTCCAATTATTCCACTGTTCTTACTTAATTCCACCTGACAACCAGACTTGCATGTACAATGCTGCAGAAGATTGACAAGTAATACATGAAACATTTTACAAATGCACCCCCCACCCAACCCTGCCTTTGGATGCTTTGTTATATTTTATTATCTATATTTTATGATCACAAAGCAATATCTTAACACGAGACTTCTTGGACAGAATGTTTCTTTATTTATTCACACAATGTGGATATTGCTGACTGTGTCAGATTTACTGCCCATCCCTAATTGTTCAGAGGTCAGCTAAGAGGCAACCACATTGCTGTGGGTCTGGAGTCACATATAGGCTAGACCAGGTAAGGATGGCAGCTTCCTTCCCTAAAGGACATTAGTGAATCAGATGAGTTCTTCCCAACAATTGGCAATGGTTTCACAGTCATCACTAGACTCTTAATTTCAGGTTTTTATTGAATTCAAATTCCATTGTCTATCATGGCATGATTTAAGCCCAGGTTCTCTGGAGCATTACCTGGGTCTTTGGAGTAATAGTCTAGCGATAATATCATTAGGCCAGCATCTCCCCAGCTTCAGCATAGCTGAGCTGACAGGTGACTGGTCAGGAGGGCACATGGCGTAAAAATGGATCTTGGGACAGCAAGTTTCTAATCTGACGTTTTCCAGCTGGAAACATGCTGGAGGTCTGAAAATGAGGAAGCTAGGCAGCATCAGGAGGTGGAGAAGTCAACGTTTTGGGTATGCCCGAAGCATTGACTTCTCCACCTCCTGATGCTGCCTGACCTGCTGTGTTCTTCCAGCTTCCTACTTGTATCCCTTGGAATCCAGCATCTGCTGTTTTTTTGTCTCGAATGAAGGTCTGAAAATGGAAGAATGTTGTGGTAGAATTAGCGGATGCATTTTCTGAGCCCTTTAACCTGTGAAACCTAGATATGGCTGAATTGCTTGTGGCCAAAGATTATTCCATGACACTGGTGTGTTTCAAATAAATCCCCTTCAAGTCTGGGCAATGGCCTATGGTGTTATTGCTAGGCTATTAATCTAGGAACTCGGTTGGGGACCTGGGTTCAAACCTGTCAAAGCAGATAATGCAATTTGAATTCATATATAATATATATACGTTTAAAAAGTCTGGAATTAAGAGTCTAATGGTGACCATGAAACAATTGAAAGAACCTATCTTAATATCTATTAAGGAAGGAAATTTGCCATTTTTACCTGGTCTGGCCTGCATGTAACTCCTGACCCACAGCAATGTGGTTGACCCTTAAAAGTTAGGGATGGTTAGGGTCTTTGTCCACATCCTGTGAATGAACATAAAAAAAGTCAGTCTCTTTCCATTCGTGCACTGCTGCCCACTGCCTTCATTTTTTTAATTTGCTGGTTGATTGAATTGTTTAATTTACTAATTCCCTATTTTGCCTTGTTAATCAGTGATCTATTATTGTGAGTGATCATGCATGTAGTTTGTGTTGATTTCTGTCAATTTAGTATTCATTGGATGTTGATTAAAGAAACACATAGTAAATTACATTTTTCTGTTTTTCCCTTTTATAAAAAAATCTCAGCTATTATCATTTATCAGGCAATTTTTCCAATCCAGGTTCACCAAGTGCAGTTCAAAAAGTTGTTGTTTTTTTTCTCTTTTGCATTGAAGAATTCTTTTTCTGTATTTATTATTTCAAAAATCTATAATTTTTCAGCTGGAATTTGAGTGTATTTTGAGAATATGCCATTCCCACATTGAAGTGGAAGCTGATGAATCAGAATCTATTGAGTTCACTCAAGAATCCACTTATGTTTTATGTACTGTGTAACATGTGTCAGGTACGGTCATCTATTCCAGTCCAGCGTATCTGTGCGGTTGAGCGAGTGGATGAAAATGCCTTCCAGCAACTCCATATGATGCAGATCATCACACAGGACAACGAGGGCCAGTTACACATTATGTACATCCAGTGCAAGGTAAAATGCACAAATTACTTTTCACTTCCTTACATCTTCTGAAGAAATGCACTATTTTCAATGTTGCCCCTCACAGATGCTTAGAAATAAGTCTGACTCCTGGTTCCTGCAATACCCACCCCTCTTCAAATGCTGCAATGTTTCACTTTGAATTTTGCTTTTTTTCTACTTTGTTCTTAAGATTCTGTACCTAAGATGGTGCCTTGTGTGATGATATTGTACACTTTTCAATGTATTCCTGTACTTTTGTACTTGAGTATATGTGATAATGAAATTAAAATCACATTTAGTCCTTAATGGCAGGCAGAGTTCAGAGAGTTTAGCAGTTGTCTTAGAGTTATTTGTAGGTAAAAACAATGACTGCAGATGCTGGAAACCAGATTCTGGATTAGTGGTGCTGGAAGAGCACGGCAGTTCAGGCAGCATGCAACGAGCAGCGAAAACAACGTTTCGGGCAAAAGCCCGAAACGTCGATTTCGCTGCTCATTGGATGCTGCCTGAACTGCTGTGCTCTTCCAGCACCACTGATCCAGAATTAGAGTTATTTGGGCTAACAGACTGACAGTTTTTCTTTATTTTTTCATGGGATGTAGCTGTCTCTCTATGACCTGTATTTGTTGCTTATCCCTAATTGCCCTTGAACTGGGAATGTTGCTAGCCCATTTCAGAGGGCAACTACATTGCTGTGGATCTGAAGTCACATGTAGCCCAGACCAGGTAAGGAAGACAGATTTTCTTCTGCAAGTGACTTTAGTGAACCAGATTTTATGACAATTGATGGCAGTTGCCATGTCATTACAGGGACCAGCTTCTGGATATATTCATTGCATTTAAATTTCACCAGCTCCCTTGGTGGGATTTGAATCCATAACCACAAAAGCATTAGCTTGGACCTCTGAATTAATAATCCAATAATATTCCTGCTAGGCCACCATTGCCCATAGAACATAGGACAATACAGCACAGAACAGGCCCTTCGGTCCTCGATGTTACGCTGACCTGTGAACTATTCTCAGCTCATCCCCCTACACTATCCCAAAGACATCTCTGGCTAAAATGTGACCTCATGCTTCAGAATAGGAAGAATATGGAGGGATTGTGAGCAATGGTCAGAGTCATGCGGATTATCATTTTAATGTTAATGTTATTTTAGTGTAACGTTAATGAATGCAAACTTTCACCCATTAATGCTGTGTCCAATTGCTGTGCTTTTAGTGTTGACCTCTCTGATCATTATTGTCTATCTGTTTTCAGTTATGAATATGTAAAGATATAGTTTTTTTGGAGAAGTGGGTGTTGGGTCACTTTAGGGCTTTTTTCCTCCTCCCACAGCCTCTGATTTGTCTCCAAATTCCTGGCTGTGAACAGCAGTGCAGCACTGAGCAGCTGCCAGACACTGACAGCTTGGACGGGTGATGGAAACCTCCTGGGAAAAACTCAGTGGGAAACAGTCAGATCTGGTTATTGTTCTTATGTGTACATTTGGCTGTCGGGAACCATGAGTGATCTGTCAAAAAGACAGCAGCCACGTCGCTGTGATCCCCCACTCTCTGCCCCCAGCTGAGGACTGAAATATTTACGGGCAGCCACTCATTACCTGGCCGGTTCTGGTTTTAAAACATCGGGGGAAACCTGAGACAGCTGCCCCAAGCTTTAGTGCCTCCCTCAGCATGTGGTCCTGGACCTTGGAGTGTGCTGGGTCACCTCCTTGTTCTAGCCACTTGTACAATCATGCTTTCAGTTACCTAGGCTCCAAGGTTTGGAATTCCCTCCTTACACCATCTATCTGAATACCTTGCTTTCCTTTGTGATGACACTTCTTAAAGCTCCCGGTATGTGACCTAATACTTGCTTATGTGACTCAGTGTCATACTTTAACTAATAATGCTTCAGTGAAGTGCCTTTTGAATGTTAATTTTGAAGAAGCTGCACTCAGCATAGGACATAGAACAGTACAGCACAGTACAGACCCTTCAGCCCTCAATGTTGTGTCAACCTTTTATCCTATTCTAAGTTCAAACTAATCTACATACCCTTCATTTTAATATCATTTGTGTGCCTATACAAGAGTCACTTAAATGTCCCTAATGTCTCTGACTGTACTACCACTGCTGGCACCCACCACTCTCTGTGTAAAGAGCCTACCTCTGACATCTCCGCTAAATCTTCCTCCAGTCACCTTATAATTATGCCCCCTCCTGACAGCCATTTCCAACCTGGGAAAAAGTCTCTGACTATTCACTCTATCTATGCCTCTTGTATACCTCTATCAGCATAATTTGTTGTGGATACATGTTCCTTAACATCAAATATTTTTTGTTCAGATCCAATATTAAGGTTGTTAATTTGAGTTTATATTAATGTAATAGGAAGTACATGCAATAAACTTTAAGCAGTTTTAACAATGTTGGTCAAATAAATACATTTAGTCTTATTGATATTTATAATCAAGGTTTCTAAAATATTCACAGGACTGTATTCAAAATGCCAACTGCTGAGTAACTGTGTTGAATAGATTAACTATATTAAGTACAGCTGTCACTAGAGACTTAAGATGTGGATCCAACTTCCACTAAAAACACAGCTGAAGGGAGATTTGATACAGATTTTGAAAATATAATGGTTTTAATAGGGTGAAGAGTTTCTTACCCTGTGTTGTAGAGTCAGTAGCAACAAAGGTCTATTGATTTAAAGTTTTGTGTAAAGAATGAGGAGAGATGTGCCCTGACAACATATAATAGTGCTGAAAATGTGCTCTTGAACTTGCCATTTCCCTAGCCATGCTGTTGCATAAAATACACAAGTATGTCCTGCAAACAAAAAGCAGGACGATTCCAACTAGTTACCATCCAATCAGCCTACTCTTGATCATTGGTAAGGTGCTGGAAGAGGTCATCAATGGTGCTATCAAACAGCATTTGCTTAGCAATAACTTGGTCAGCGATGCTCAGTTTGGGATCTACCAGGGCAATTCAACTCCTGACCTCATTACAGCCTTGGCTCAAACATGGACAAAATTCTCAACTCCAGGAGGTGAGGTGAGAGTTGCTGTCCTTGACATCACGGTTGAAATTGACTGAGTGTTGTATCAAGGCATTCTTGAGAAACTAGAGTCAATGGGAATTGGGGGAAGACTCTTTGCTGTTTAGAGTCATGCCTGGCCCAAATGAAGGTGGTTACATTGTTTGAAGTCAGTCATTCTCAGCTCCAGAACATCTCTGCAGGAGCTCCTCAGGATGGGTTATCTTTGCAAATCAACCTGTTCAGCGATGTTATTACATGCCTACAGGAAGAGGTGCAATTTGAACCCATGTCGCTGGTCTTAGAGGTAGGGACACTACTGCCGCACCACAATAACCCTAGAGAGTGTATCCTAGGCCCAACCATCTTCAGCTGCTTCAATGATCTTCCCTTCATTGTAAGGTCGGAAGTGGTGATGCTTGCTTGTAATTTCACAATGTTCAGCACCATTCGCGACTCCTCAAATCCTGCAGAGGTCCATGTCCAAATGCATCAAGGCCTAGACAATATTCAAGTTTGGGCTGACAATAGCAAGTAAAATTTGTGTCACATGAGTGCTAGGCAATGGTCATATCCAACAGGAGAGAGTCCAGCCATTGTTCCTTGACATTCAGGGATATTGCCATTACTGAATCCTCACTATCATCATACTGGTGATTACCATTCTATAGAAACTGAACTGCCATGAAAATAACCACATAAACACAGTGGCTACAAGAGCATGTTAGAGGCTAGGAATACTACACCTCCTTACTCTCCAAAGCCTGTCCACCATCTACAAGGAACAAGTTAGGAGTGTGATGAAATACTCTCCACTTACCTGGATGAGTGTGGCCTCAATAAATCTCAAAAAGCTTGACATCATCCAGGACAAAGCAGCCCTTTTGATTGGCGATGCATCCATAAACATTCAGTCACTCCGCCGCTGATGCACAGTAGCAGCAGTGTGCACTACCTACAAGATGCACTGCAGAACTTCACCAAGGCTCCTTAGACAGCACCTTCCAAACCCATGACCACTACCATCTAGAACAAGGACAGCAGATACATGGGAACGCCACCACATACAAGTTCCTCTCCAAGCCACCCTGACTTACAAATATATCACAGTTCCTTCAGTATCATCGGATCAAACATTCTGGAATCTCCTCTCTAATAACATTGTGGGCATACCTACTCTAAATTGACTGCAGTGGTTCAACAAGGCAGTTCACCATCACCTTCTCCAGGGCAACTAGAGATATCAATAAATGCTCAACCCACCAACAATATGCACATCCCCTGTTGAATAAAGAAAAACATACAAGTCTGAGGCAAGTACAGATTGTAGCATTGGTTTTAGAATGTTGTGCCAAAGAGCTGTCCCGGGAACAAGAGGCAAAATGATCTTCATCGATGTTCTAAACTGCTGTGATGATAGGTTCTTTTTCTAATGAGGAGAATGACTATAATTGGGTGTTTCATTAGATATTTAATGGTGTAATTTTGTGGCTGTATGACTGGACAAGTAAGGTAATTGTCTTGAAGGAGGAATATTTATGCAGCAGTTTATTTTTAACAACCCAACCAAAATAGCATGGCCTGTTTTTATTGTAGGAGAGGAATGTTGCTTCATTTCACACTCCTTTACAGAATGTAATTTCTTCCGATCTCTAATCCTTATGGATTATTTTGTCATTTTTCTTTTAATCCAGTTTTATTCACTCAGAATCCAAACTGAAGAATTAGTTACTGCCCCATTCAATGTTTCAGTGATTGGGAACACAGCGTCTGTCTATTTTCCAAGGACTGAAGTTCTGTCTTTTCCATAGAAGAGAAACTGTGAACCAGGGAACGTTTGTAGGGGAAGAGCAAAGAAGTGGGACTCTCTCAAGAGTGTTTTCTCGACGAGCTGCCCTGGAGGCAATAAGCAAATTAGCTTCCTTCTGTACTACAGGATGTCAAGTAAAAAGTGATGAAATTCAGCTTACTCAGAAATAAGGAATGAAACGAAGGACCTGAATTTCACGCTTCTGCTTCTTTGGAGACAACTTAAGTTTACAGTCACTTTGGGACTAAAACCAATTTTAGCAAAGAATCAGAACCCGAGGGCAGGATTTTAACCACTGATCATTCCTTCTCAGAATGGCACAGTGCAGGATGGATTCCATTGACACTGGAAGCAAAGCCAGTTGTGGGAAGTGCAGGGGCAGGCAAAATAGAAACCCAAATCATTTCTCTGGGGACCTCATTCCCAGTTCTGTTACAAGATTTTAGGCCCTCTCTTACCCTCTCAACACTTCATACCTATCTCCAATTCCCCTTAAACCTTCCAATATAAGAAAAGATGCTGGAAAACATAATAAAAAAAGACACAGGAAACTGCACAAAAATTCAGCAGGTTGAGAGAAAAACAGCATGAACGTTTGACGTCCAAAATGACTCTTGGTCAGAACTGAAAAGGGGCTGGAAAATGGTTGTTTTCATGCTGTAGATGGAGGACAAGGGAAGAACAAATGGAACAGATGGGGAGGGTGCCCAGAGCAAAAGGCAAATAAAGATTTTATGGTGGTAAAAGAGAGGGAGAGATAAAATAAATATAAAGGATAGGTATCAAAATTAGAAAATTGGTCTGCTGTATTGGAAATCAAGCCAATGGGCACAGAGGGGAGGGGGAAATTGTAATTAAAATGAAGGATAAAGATCAGCCTCTGAAGTTGTTAAACAAATATTGAGTTCTTGACGGTGTGAAATGTCGAAACAGAAAATGAGATGATCTTCTGGTTTGCATCGAGCTTTGATGGAGCACTATAGCAGGTCCAGAACAAGACGGTAGATGGTTTATTGAAACGACAAGCAGCTGAAAGATTGATAGTATCTTGCTCCCATGCTAACAATTCCATCTGGGCCTGTTTGTGTTCCAGTGAAGATCAATATAAACTCGAGGAACGTATACAATCTCACTTAGACATTTTACTGCCATTTGGACTCAAAATTGTGCTTAACACCTTCAGTGCATGACCTCTGTCCTCCACTTTGAAGACTTGTTTTTTTCTTTGTGGCCAGTTACCTTTCAGCCAACAGCTAAAGAACATTTATCAGGTGGTCAGTACATTGCCACTTGTAGTGTACAAGATTGGCTGGCACCCTTCCTCTATTCCAATACCGACAATACCTGGAAAATAACGAATCGGTTGTTTTAAAAGAAGGGGATGCCTCAAAATCAATGTCAGTTTTTCTTTAACAAGAATAGAAATTGCTGGAAAATCTCAGCAGGTGTGGCAGCATCTGTGGAGAGACATCAGAGTTAACATGTGGGGACCTTGCGGCCTTTTGAACAAGATTATTTTCTTTAAACTGGGCTGGTTATGATTAGAGAAAAATGAAATCCAGAACAAATCCATGTTGCCTTTTGTGCTATACTTTCTTTCTGTAGCAAATAAAAAAAATAAAAATCTGTTAGTATGGAGTTAAGTTCCATTACATGGTGCTTCTCTATTGGTCCTGTGTAACGACAGTGGAAATCCTGAGGCTTAGGACGACTGTGTTATGTTGCCATAGCACATGGAATGTATTCAATTATGCAGAATTAGCGGGGAAAGAAGACCCTGTTGAGCTTGACTCAGATAAGAGACGTCTACTGATTAAGAAAAATAAAACAAGGGAGAAGTCACTAGAAGTTGAGGAAGAGATATTCCCGAACTTTAGTGGGGAAGAGGAGGTATTGTTGGATAATGAGATTTTGAATAGGCCAATCGGAAGACTGGATGAGATTCAGGATATGCAGGGTAATGATAATAGTATTGTTTGTCCTAAAGGATCAATAATTGATTTGTTAAGTTTGATTGAAGGTAATTTGGATAGGGATAGAATGGGAAGGTCATTTGATGAGAGGATTATGACAGGGATTTTGGAAAAAATAGGAAAAATGAACAAAGGAAATACGATAAGTAAGTTAGAGAAGAATAAACATAGAAAATTGAAAACTAAGAATAACGGATCAAAGAAAAATAGGAAAGATAATGAAGCTAGGAAGAGGCATAGCAAAAGGAAGGGTAGATTTAAAGAAATTAAAGTCCTATATAAAACCAAAAGGCAGTATTTGGCGAGAACTTTGATGGGGGCTCCGGTTAGTAGTAAGTGTCCCTTGGGAAAGGAAGAGTTAGAAAACTACTTTAGGTTGAGGTTATCAAATGAGAATGTAAGGAGCAACCTTAGAGGGTTTGCCAAATATAGGAAGCAGGAGGGAGAGTCCCAGTTTGCTGCCCTGACTGGCGCCGTAGCGGTGGATGAGGTCGATCATGCCATTAAGGCGATGGACTCAAAAACCGCTGCGGGGCCAGATGGGCTGACAATGGGTGATATTATTAAGGTTTTTAATAAGGACAACCAGGTACTGCCTAGACTATATTCTATTTGGGTAAGGACAGGCAAAATCCCTGACCAGCTTAAGATTAGTAGAACTGTGCTTATACCGAAGGTGAGCAACGAGGAGGAGTTAAGAGATATTAATAATTGGAGGCCAATTACAATCGGGCCAATCTTGCTCAGGATCTTTACTAAAATTATGGCCAGTAGGTTAAATAAGGTTATTAGTTTGAATAGCCGACAAAAAGGTTTTATGACCGGTGTCTCGGGTTGTGAGGAAAACATTAAGATTTTAGAAAATATTATTAAGGGAGCAAAAAGAAATAGGAGGGACTTGGCTGTAGTCTTTATAGACTTAGCCAAGGCGTTTGACACCGTCAGGCACAAACTAATAGTTGCTGCTTTGAGAAGACTCCAGCTTCCAGTGATATTTATACAATTAATCAAGGATCTGTATGATAGAAATTTTACCCACATTGAAGGTTTTAATAGTAAAACTGAGAATATTCCTATTTTGCGGGGGGTGAAACAGGGTGATGCGTTATCACCGATTTTATTTAATATTGTTATGGATCCTTTGATCTGTACCTTAGAAGAAAAGCAAAAAGGATTATTTCTAGGAGACGAGGGAAATAGATGTCATTGTGCGACATTGGCTTTCGCGGATGACATTGCCTTGATTAGCCAATCGTATGAAGGGATGGAATTTAACTTAAAGATAGTAGATAGATTTTGTAAAAATACAGGGCTGGAGATCAATATTAAAAAGACGAAAGGATTTTATTTTACCTATAAAAACAAGACTTTTATATTTAATAATAGGCCTAATTGGAATTTTAGTGAAGGGATTATTCAATATATAGAACCCGGTAGTACAGACAAATATTTAGGGGCTAAAATTGACCCTTGGTTAGGGATTAGCATTACAGACTGGGAAAGCCAATTAGAAGTATGGTTGGGGAATTTAAGGGGCTCTCTTTTAAAACCATTTCAAAAATTGGAACTTTTAAAAATATTTTTTATTCCTAGACTTTTTTATTACTTGGTTTTATCGGAGGTTTCCTTAAATTATTTAAATAAACTAGATAGTATGATTAAGAGCGCCGTTAAAGAGTTTTTACACCTTCCTCAAGCGATTACGGATGGCATTTTATATGCAAGGTCCCGTGACGGTGGTCTGGCTTTGAATCGGCTGTCAATGTTCATTCCGATCTCCATTTTGCGGAAATATGGGACATTACAAAAATCGGAGGATAGGGTGCTGCATGCATCTTTTCAGTTCGAAGGAAGTAGCGTCGCGGAGAGAATGCGCAAATGGAGTAAATTAAAGAGGATGGAAGACATCTGGAATCCTAATTTGTATCGAGGATCGGGGGATACGGATGTTGTCGCAGAAAACAGTGGAGATGAAACAGATGAATACGCGAGTGTAAATTACGCTGAATGGAGGGCCGTAGAGATGTGGAAATGGATGGCCCTGCCCTGTCAAGGTGCAGGGATTCACTATTTTAATAACGACAATATCTCAAACAGCTGGCTGCAAAGAACGCAGAATATGAAATCTTCAAAAAGTGATAAATGCCCTTTTGCTTAAGACCAATTTATATCCTACTAGGGCATCATTGTCATATGGAAGACCATTTAATATTAAGAGTTGTAGAAGGTGTAATGACAGTTCAGAGACGGTAGCTCATATTTCTGGATGGTGCCCCTACGTTAAAAATATGAGGATAAAGAGGCATAATAGGATTATCGAAGGTTTTATTGGGTTTGTCAAGAAATATGAATGTCCTGTTAAAAACTGGGTTTGTTGTTTAACAGCTCCATTACTCTCATATTGATCTGTTACGGCTAAACCTGGTGATATTAAGGGTTTTAACAATCAGCACTGACATATTGCCCTATCTCTTCCAGAACGTGAATGAACTGAATCAGTGGCTTTCGGCGATCAGGAAAGCCAGTATCTGTAATGAACGCATGCTTCCGTCCTTTCATCCAGGTTCCTACAGGAGCAACCGGTGGACTTGTTGCCTGCACACTGACAGGACTGGTATGTTAGCAAACGAATCCCCTCTCCTCCCACACCCACCCTATTAAAACTGAGCATTGACATTAAAAGTCAATTTAGAAGTCAATGTTTACCACTGGCAAGTTTTTTTTGTTGACGTCATTACACAGTTGAACACATTCTTATGAAAAAAGTTCCTATTTTTAACTTCTTTTCACACTCAATGACTGTGTGACCAGAATGCTGAATTTTCCCTGTCTGAAAACATACTACCATTGCTTACTGCTGCATTTTTCATCGATAAATACCTTGATAAATAAATATTTCTTATGTAGCTTGCAAAACTGATCATATTAAAATGTTTAGTGATTCATTTGCATTATATATTATGCTCTGTTTCTTTACAGTGGGTTAAATTTAAAAATCAACTTCAAACTTAAGTTCTGTCCCACCAAGATCCCAAATCAGACTGCCAACTTTATGTTATGATTTCGTATAAGATCACCGAATCTTGTAACAATCTCAACCAGACAGCCAATTTTGTGTTACAATCTGGACAAGGAACAGCAATATTAATTTTTTAAGTAGACAGAATTTGAGATTCATGAGACCCAGTAAGAGAATAAAGACTTCACAGTTTTGAACAAACAACACTTTAGAACAATAATACCATCTAAATGCATGTGCAACTTATTTCTAACACCAGAATGAAGGTGTAGTCAACATTGGACAATGTCCTGTGCTTAATGCTTGAACACCCAATGCACATCAAATAGCAAATATGATCAGGACAGATCCCCTGGATTTCTCAATAATTCTCCCAGCTTTCAATAACACAGGGGATGTCATCTGCAAACCATGTGTCTCCTCACACATGCTGTTTGACTTGCTGAGTATCTTCTGCAGTCCTCTCATAACCTGGTGAAAGGTTTCCAAAATTTAGTGGACTTTGGATGAGTGACCACTCAAATCTTTAGACAGAAGGCAAAAAAGCGTGAGGAAATTTATACAATTATTTAATTATGTGTTGAACGCTTTTGCTTCCATATTTCCTTGATCTTTTACAGTGAATCAAATAGTCAGTAGGTTAAACAGTATTGGTAAACATTTTAACTTCTTCCTTCAGTTAACATTTCATGTTGGTGACTTTCATTCAGAACATCATTTAATTTTTGAAAATTGCTGATGTGCCATCCTTCAGACTTTATAATTAAATCACTATTTCAAAAGGACAGTGTTTGGACCCCAAGCTCCCAGAACACTGTTTCTCTTTAAGAGGCTGTAGACATTGGGTTTGTTTAATCAATTGCATGAAAATTCCAGTATTCAGTCACCTGCTCAACCTTGGAGACACCACGCAACAATTAGACTGTTCCAGTCTGGAACTGCAACAAGGCAGGATTTTCTTAATCTCATTTAGAAACAACCATAGCATTCTCCAAACCCTATCATGGCTTTTGATGACATTCCAACAAATAAAGCATCTGGACTAAACACGTTAGCATGCTTCTTAACAAGAAACAGCAGCTCCAATTTCCCACCACAGAAATAAGCCAGGCGGCCTGTGTTCATTTCCTAACTGTTCCAGAAATGTGTAATACTATTTCTGACTGCACAAAATATATAAACATATTGTAGTGCAGGCTTTTGTGGTAAAGTGGTAGAATCCCTACCTCTGAGACAGGAGGCTTGCATTCAGGCCCCACCTACTCCAGAGATATGTCTGACCAGGTTGAATAAATAACTAAATAGATCATAGTGTAGACACAATGACTGCAACGTTTGATAATCCTTGCTTATGGCTGGCTTTCCCTTTGTTGAACAGTTCGGGGATGCAGCCGCACACATTCTGCTGTAACTCTCGGTGACTGGAGTGATCCCCTTGACCCAGATGTTGAGACACAGACTGTTTATAAGCAGCTCTTACAAGGCAGAGAAAAGCTGAAGTGAGTAACTCAAGTTGCAGTATAACGTACGAATGTCATCTGAATGCTCTATCATAGAGAAGTGGATTTGACTTGATTTATTATTGTCACATGTACCGAGATACAGTCAGAAGAATTGATTTGCCTGCTAACCAGACAACTTATACCTAAGTACCTCAGGGTAATAGAACAGAATGCAGAATATAGTGTGACAGCTACAGAGAAGGTGCCGAGAAGGATCAACTTGATTATTGAAGAAGTCTGTTCATAAGTCTGATAACAGCGAGGAAGAAGCTGTTCTTAAATCTGTTGGTACATGTCTTCAAAATTTTGTATCTTCTGCCCAATGGAAGAGGGTAGAAGAGATCGTAAGCAGGGTGGGAGGGATATTTGATTATGCTCATAGAAAATGTACTGTGTGGAAGCAGGCCACGCGACCATTGAGTTAACACCAACCCTTCGAAGAGCATCCCACCTATACTCATGCCTCTACCCCTCTCCCTGTAACCCTGCATTGCCCATGGCTAATCCACCTAGCATTCACATCCTTGGACTCAATGGGGCAATTTAGCATGGTCAATCCACCTAACGTACATATCTTTGGACTGTGGGAGGAAATAGAGCACCTGGAGAAAATCAAGGCAGATATAGAGAAAATGTACTCCACACAGACAGTCCACCTGAGGGTGGAATCAAAATCAGGTCCCAGTTGCTGTGTGGCAGCAGTGCTAACCAGTCAATTACCATGCTGCCCAATGGGATGTTGGCTGCTTTCCTGAGGCAGTGGGAAATGTAGATGGAGTCAATAGAAGAAAGGCTTGTTTTTGGGATGGACTGGGCTGCATTCACATCAGTCTTAGTCGGAGTGGTTGCCATATCAAGCTGTGACATGTCCAGTAGTTTCAGCAGCCAAGTGGTACAGGTCCTTGAAGTGCATACTGATTTCTCATAATGTTGTTCCCATGGTCAGAATGATTTGCAGTAGAGTCTAGGAAAAAAAAACTAGCGTGGTTTCCAGGGAAATTTAATTTACAGTAACAGCTTTGCATTAAATGAGGGAGTAAATGGCAATGGACGGCTGCAAGAAGCAGGTGGATCAAGTATGTGTGACACTATAAAAGCTGTTTTCTTTATGTACTTTATTCCATCTAACTAGGCATTCAGTTAACACTCCCTATTCTTTGAATGCTTCAAGACCCTCTTGGAGTGGAGGGCCACGTTTGTTGTTTGTTGGTTTTTAAAATGATATAGTCAGGGTATGGGTAACAATGGAGGGCTGCTGTGGTGCAGTGACAATGTCGGATCCAGCAGCCCCTGGTTCAAGCCCCATTTCTTCCAAAAGTGTGTAATTATGTCTCTGAGCAGGTTGCTTAGAAGCAGTGGCAAGACCCAATAGTTGCCTGAGAAGATGGTGGATCAGCTTTTCTGTTCTTACAACATGTGCTTGGAGGTTGGGATATGAACTGGGGCAGGGCAGAGAAATGAGTGGCTGGCTCCCTTCAATAAGATGTAATAGTTGGACATTTACAGGAGCAAACTCTTCACTCAGCAGCCCCCAGGTCTCTCCAAACATCTAATGTACAGCTCAATGTTGAGCGTAGTGGCTCCATGCTCCTTATTGTAGCTGCACTCCAAGGAAGAGACCTTTTTTTTGAATAACTTTGACTGCTGGGAATTGAGCTTCCACTGGCATGATCTGTTTGATGATCAAGAATAACCTGCACATCTGTGGGGTGTGCTTTGTGAAAGTAAACCCATGGTGTGTAAAAGCCTAAACAGCCATATTGTTAATGAAACCCTGAACCTTATTGATCCTGCTCACATGCTGATTCTCAGTCAGCATTAAAAGAAGCTTGAAGGTATTCAGTGTACAACACAGATATCACTGATACCTCCCTCCAGCATAGATTGGCTCATAATGTTGATTTTGCCATAGAACCTGTGCCACAAAACTTTTGGACTGTGTCTGTGATAGCCACTGACCATTCTACATTGTAAGGAGGGAACATGCTCAGATCTTGTGCTCATTGTGTACGAAGACAGTCTGCCTTGTGTAGCATCAACCAACATTTCTTTGTTGTAATTGAAATAAGCCAAGAGGGGTCTGCATACTGTAAATTGCAGGTGATGTAACTAACAGATTTCAGCTAAAATCTTTGTCTCAATCATTAAAAAATAAAGCGGTTGTGAAATGAAACTTCTTGTGTCACAAATCACCACAGAAATTGCAGTATTAAATCCCAGAACTCATACATCCCAAGTCTCTCTTTAAACAACAAGAGCATTTTAATCCTCTATATTCTTTCCTATTATTCTTAATGGGAATTTATTTTTAATATTCTTTATGCAGGTGAAGAGTCTATTTCCAGTTTGATGGATAGAAGAGTGAATGTGTGTGTCTATGTGTTATATACTGTATATTATACTACCATTGACTTGCTTATTTTAATGACAGTTGCCTATCTACAGTCAAACCTTTGATCAACTTTATGGGGCACTTACAATTATGCATATGGTCTACTATGGGCTTGTGCATGATTTCCCAGTGCTTATCTACCCTCCCAGAGCACCAGCAGTAGCTATGACAAAATAAACCCTCAGCAAGAACGATTCTTCTCATCACAATACATCAGTATTCTTGTTTTTATTAAAGTCAACTGGAAGAATGCCCCGGACAATATTAGATTATGTTTCATTATTTACAAGTGACAGGAGAAACAAAGTTCCTGTTGTAATTAAGAGGTTTATTTCTGTTGATATGGTCACATTGTTTGAATCAGTGAACACAGGAAGCAATTCGCAACAAGATCAGTTGATCAATCAAGCTTGTGACTCAGGAGATTCCTCAGGCTAAAAATACTCAAGAAGACTGAAACCATAGATTACACCACTAGAGGTCAGTACATTACCAATCATCCCATACAGAGGGACAATTCAAAGTGGCTTCCCGTTTAAATTATCTAACATTTTTAAAGTAATCTTTGAATATTCATTGTTATCATCTCTGAATTTCCTCTCTTTTATTTCCAATATACCCGTGGTCAATAAACGGTAATCAGGACCAAAATAATAAAGGGTAAAGCCGTGCCCTATTAGCAATTACCTGTAGTGTTAGGTAAAGGGGTAAATGTAGGGGAATGGGTGGGTTGCGCTTTGACGGGTCAGTGTGGACTTGTTGGACCGAAGGGCCTGTTTCCACACTGTAAGTAATCTAATCTAATCTAATTACAGACTATTAATTAAAAAAAACAAGAATGGAATTGTCCAGTGAAGAACTCATGATGGTAATTTAGATTATTTAAACGCATCAATACACTGTCTTCATTAAAAAAGAGAATTGTAATGTGTGCTTGGCATACCAATGAGATGCATCATTGTGCATCAAAATATTAGTCATGTTGGAAATGCATTGTTTGGACATGAAATTATTATGACAAAGTTATAAGTGGCTGCATTCCCCTTTCTTGCTAATGAGTACAAACTTGACTTGCATCATAATATGAGGATTTTGAGACAAATTCCATACGACTTTGTGGATTTTGAATAGGTTAAAATTGGGCTGTTGCATCTGTAAAATGCCGGTTATATAGTGGTGCAGTGTTGTAAGTTAGTGCTTATGTTGCTAACCTAGTGATACACAGGCCCAGAATAATGATCCAGAGATGTGAGTTAAGTTCTAAATTTAAATTTAGTTGATTAAATAAAAATCAGGAACAAAGAAAAACTATTCTTAGTAATTGTGACCATCAAACTACTAGGAGATAATGAGGACTGCAGATGCTGGTCTGTCAGAGTTAATAAAGTGTGGCGCTAGAAAAGGCACAGCAGGCAGCATCCAAGGAGCAAGAGAGTTAATGTTTTGGGCGTAACCCTTCATCAGGAATGTGGAGGAGGGAGGGGGCTGCAAAATAAATTGGGGGGCTGGGTGTGGGGCTAGGCGAATGGTAGTGGCGATAGGTGGGTGAAGGTTGGAGGTGATTGTGATAGGTCGGTGGGAGTTGTGGAGTGGATAGGTGGGAAGGACGATGGACAAGTAGGAATTTCAAGAGGGGGAAGCTGAGTCAGAGGGTTGGATCTGGGATGGGGTGGTGGGAAACTGGTGAATTCAATGTTGAGGCCATGTGATTGTAGGCTCCCAGGGCGGAAGGTGAGGTATTCTTCCACCAGTTTGTGGGTGACCTTGTCTAGGTGGTGGAGAAGACCCAGGATGGACATGTCATTGGGGGAGTGGGGAGAGGAGTTGAAATGACTGGTCAATGTTGGAGAGTTATGAAAAAACATTAGTTCACTAATGGTCTTTAGGGATGGGAATCTATATGCTTTACCTGGGGTCTGGCCCAACCATGACTCCATACCCACAACAATCCTCATTCCTAACTACATTCTGAAATGACCAAGCAAGGCAACGATTTCTGTGACTGAACAAAAAGAAAAATAAACAAAAATGAACTGAGAGCAGCAGAAATTCTTAATTGTGAATTGTAATAACAATAGTACTTCTTGGAAATGATTTCAAACAAAATCAAAGTGAAAGAGCTCCAACTGTAAGAAATTTGCCTTCTGTTTTCTCTTTTTAGAAAGAAGTACCTTGAATCTTTAGATGCAGAAACTGTGATGGACCAGGAAGGAAGAATGCATGGCGTTGAGATTGAGGAAGGTAGTTGCCTTTTAGCATTAACTCTTATAGGTTGAAATTAACTACTTATTCAATGAGCCAGTACTTTCTCTCGAACTAGTAAAGTACTACTTTTATTATACCTAGCAAATCTTGTACCAATAACAGAGTCTGAGTACTGTCCTTGTTTAAAAAAATGTTGTTAAAAATGTCTTTGAGGCATTAATATCAGAGGATGAAATACAATGCCACAAGTCTACAAAATTATGTTGTACTCAAAGCTAAGTCTACTCAGGGTTTCAGAAATATTATAAACCCAAATAACGTTTTATAACTGTTCAAAAAACCAAAGAGCTGCAGATGTTGAAAATCAGAAACAAAATCAGAAATTGATGGAGAAGCTCAACAGGTCAGGCAACACCTGTAGAGTGAGAGAGCAGAATTAAGGTTTCAGTGTCAGTAACGTTTTGGATCCAGTGACTCTTCTTCAGAACATTAACTCTGCCTGCTCTCCACAGATGCTGCCTGACCTGCTGAGTTTTCCCAGCAATTTCTGATTTTGTTTCCGATTTTATGACTATTGACTGTCCTCAGGTCTATGGCACAGGTCAAGGTGCGCCATCCTTGGGCCTGGAGGCCGATGGGAAAAGGTTGTGAACATAAACAATGGGAAACACAGCAGGAGGATTGTTCTGGCATCGTAAAATCATCCAGGTTTTCTTTGAGCCGCTTACAGAATCACCAGGCACATTTTTTTTAAAAGATCTATTGGAATGTTTCTAAAGGAAGGTTTCCAAAAGAGAATATGCAATATCAATCTCAATGACAAACGTTTCCAGGTTTAAAATTCACACAGTCAAACAAATAGAAATGGAGAGGATGCTCTCAATCTGGTCATACTTCAGGCTGGAAGCATCAAATCTTTAAAGTTTCCATGGTTTAAACCTCAAAGTTGTCATTATTTGACAATGGCTGACACTTGTACTGCTCATCACTGTTGTCGGTGTTAATTTGTCATGATCCAAGTGTTACATTGAAGGATTGTGCAATTTTTTTTTGATTAGGCTGAATTACATTGCAGTGATATCGTGCCTCACCTTTCACAATCTATTGTATGCAGCAGGAGCTGACAAGAGGCGCTCCTTTCATGATCGAAGGATGTCAGCAGCTGCCAGGCTGCTGGATGTCGTGCAAGAGCTTGAACGTGCTCATCAGGCATTTGAACAGAGAGAGAAAGTGGTGCAAGCCAATGAGATGGTGGCTCCCTGAGTCGTACTGAGACAAGACAGCTGAAAAAAAATCACAGTTTGTGCAGTGTGCCACATACCAGTCCAGATGTACAGTGGATTTAACACAAGTGAATAAAACAACACAACTGTCAACCAACTGAAATGCAAACCTGCTGATGGGACTGATACTGAGAGCTGGGGAATGGGTCAGCCATTCCTTTACAAGCTGCATTGTTACTACAGATAAAACATTAAAGAGAAAGGGATTGTTATCAAATCCGAGCAACAGTGGGGGAAAGCTGCTTACTTGTTGCTGTTTAAGACTGAGGATGGGATTTCATCCACTGCTAATGTAAGGCAGCTGAGCGCAGGCACCCATTTATGCAAAGGCCGTGGCTACATTCTGAACATTTTCCTGTCTGTTCTTTGGAGATGTTTCAGTTCCATGCATTGTCTCCAGGTTTGTAATTGTACCACAGGAAACCAAAAACAATAAATGTCTGAAACCATACATCCCAACCAGATGTTGAGAACCCAGCATCTGTGGGGCAGCTCTGCGCCATAGACATGCATGTCAACTTGTCAAAGTACCACTGGATTGCTCAAAGCTGGTTCAGAAATCACAGCTAATTGTGGCAGTATTTTTGTTTTGTAAATCTCTTTTTGTGTGGCAGGAGGATGTCTTGCTGGATTAAGTGCAGTTAAGGGACTTAGGACATTGACAAATACGATGAAGTGAATTGCTATATTATATTGTAAGGGGCACTTATGTTTTCAATTGATCTTTCAACGTATCTACTTTCCTGACAGTCTGTTAAATTAATCAAATTGTTGTACTGCTTCACGATGAAAATCCAATTGGTAATAGTACACTCTCTGCAACATGTCGTTCAGAGGCCAGGGATTTTTGGAGCTGATTACTATTTCATCAGATATGCTGGGCTGGCCAGTTTCAAACGTGCTCGAGGTGTGTTCTTCGTTAAAGAGGTTAGGTCTGTATCTTTAATGTACATTTCAATAGCTTCTGCAGTTTCTCAGTGAACTTACACATTCCGCTAAGATGTTAGGAAAGGTGGTACACGTGAAATGTACTGGAACCTTTTAAGTTTTGTGTTAGGGAGCTTTGAGATTTGTAGCTCAGGTTGAGCTTCAAAATGCAAAGGAGATACGCATGACCTAATCTGTGAGATATGAACATTTGGTGACATGATCTTCAAAGCAAGCCATGAAGCACAAAATTTGGATGTAGGTTTGCTCGCTAAGCTGAGAATGCCATGCTTCTAGGAATTCTCGTGCATGTCTCTGTTTGGCTTGTCCTAGGGTGGATGTGTTGTCCCAGTATTTATTACACCTAACCATTGAAATGCCATTAAAATTTCTAAAACAAAATTTATTCGTTAAAGTTGCTAAGACCAAGTAGTAGTTTTGTACATTAATATTCAGTACTTCCAAAGAGCAAAATGTTTTTTGCTTCAGCCTTTGCAGGAACACAGGGCATTTCAGTCAGATTTTGAAATTTATTGTTTGCCGTGTCATGGAGGTTTGCACCTTAGCTAAATCCTTTCTTTATGGCATTTCTTTCTGGTATATTTTTTGATCCACTAGGATTAAGTAACATTAGGTGATGTCTTACACAGGATAGGAGATGTAATCAGTTGTATCCTGCATCAGTGTCGCAGATTTACAATAGCGTAGAAGGAGGCCTTTTGGTCCATCATGTCCGCACTAGCTCTTTGAATGACCATTTCAACCAATGCCATTTCCCTGCATCCCTGCATTTTGATAACAGCACCCCTCCCAACACTTCCTTTTCAATTGACAGTCTAACTCCTGTTGACTGCATTAGTTGAACTTGCCATTGTCACACTCTCAGGCAATGCATTCCAGGCTTTAATCACTCACTGAGTCAAAATGTCTATCTTCTCATCTCTTTTACATATTTTGTCAATTACTTAAAATCTGTGCCTTCTTGCTCTCAATCATTTCACCCATCTATCTGTCCAGAGCCCTCATGATTTTGAGTACCTCATTCAGACCGCCTCCACCGGTTTCATGGATAAATGATTTGGATTGTTCAAGTTGGAAAACAACAGTAAGAATTATTGGAAAACCCCTACCCTTAAATTGCCCATATCCCCTCACCCTCACTAACTCTCTGCACAGCCAGGACCGTATCATCTATTTTTGTTTGGTCATGTTTAGCAAGACTCATGGCAAAATGCCACTCTGATTGTATCTTATTGCGGGCTTGTTGGCAGTGTGAATCAAATGTTCCTGGGTGTTTGATTTACTTTGAATTGTCTGCATTTGCAGCTTCAAATTAATGTAAATTTCTATGTTGTACCCTCTGTCGTGCTGTAAGTCCAGCACTGCTGCCAACAGGAGGAAGACATTTAAAGAAAGCTGTTAATTCAGAACACCACTAAAAGAGTGTTTGCACCATTCTGGGCTCAAAACCATTCAATGGCAACACTAGATTATTAGACTGCAAAAGAGTAACATCATGAAATAGAAACTTATAAATTATGTAACGTCAGTGGAATTGTACATTGAACACCTTCCAGGGCAAAATGAATAAATCTCTGGGAAAGTATGTTTTTCTTTGACAAAGGTAGAAATTGAGGAAATTTGTCACTCTTTCAGGACAAAATGAGATTTAATTTTTCACTTATTGAACTCCAGCCTCCACTCCTATTTTTAAAACATTTTTCTTTTCCGTAACCTTTCCTGTTACCTTCTATCAAGGATTTCCACCCCCTCCCCTGCCATGCCTCCATACAATGTATGCCAGTGCGAAGGTAAAGATCATCTTGACATAGTCTTACCAGACTGTAGGGCTGTTCCCTCACCGAGAGAGACAACTGGTAGTGGTTTAACCGGAGGGTCACCATCTCAGGCAGGGGGAGAGTTGTGAATGAAGATAAGTTGCTCCTAACACAGGTTGCTCACAAGCTGCCCTCTCTAGGATATTGTGTGATTATGCAACAAGCATTAACGGTACTGTGCATATCAGAATAAACACGCCACACACCTCAAAATATCAGGGGATTATTGCCTATTCCATTCTGGAAGATTTTGTCTAATAATCTCTTTTCAGCATGTTTTGTTCATGTGGTCCAGGATATTGGAATCTGAAGCACAGGCAGACCCGTAAACATTGCTTTGTTTACCATGTCCCAGCCAACAAACCACACATACATTAACTTGCACCAAAAGGCCATAGTCTTTTTACAGACAGAAAATGTGTGGAGCTGATACAGGCAAGAGGCTTTGCTGTTTTGGAATATAGTTTTCAGTGAGTCTTGCCTTTCTTCAGTAGTTCCCTTGAATTCAGAGCTGCAAAGCCTTCGAGTTGCTTCCTGATGGCCATCATTCACCAGTAGATGTTCTGTATCGTAATGTAGCAATGCTTACATGACTCGCAGACTTAAAAACCTTCTGTAAATGTAGTGCCATTGTTGGAGGGTGGTGGGGAATGTGTAGCAGTGCACAGCTGGGGGACTATACTGTGTTTGATATAGAAAGAAGCTCCAAAGTTCAACACTGCCATTTTACTACAATCAGCTTTGCACCAAAGCCTTTATTGTATTGATTCCGATGTTGTTTTGGCTTCTAGTTGTATAATGCAGTCAAATGCTGAGATGAAGTGATTTAAATTCCAAGATTTCACAATCGTGAGTGTGTCCAGTTTTATATTCAATGTGCAGTGCACAGTATGGTATTGCAACAAACATTGGTGCATGATGTCTAAGGTACCTCTAATTGCAGAGTAATTGTGATTTACGTATTTTATCACATCTGACAATGATACTGTGACTGTGTAGGTGAGAATTATGTTTATATGTATATACATGTTATCTGAGGTGGTGGAGTGGCCCATGTATCAGCGCTGCCTTAAACTTGCCATTGTAAGTATATCTGAACAACATTTTTAAGTGATTTTATTTTTTAAAATGCAACTGTTGTATAGTGGGCATTGATATTTGCTGCCTGTGAATGTATAATGATTTGTTCTAATTCTATAAAGTGGTCTTTTGTTGCTGAACGTGAGTCAGTGCCAATAAGTGATCCAGATAGAATGATACATAGCCAAGTGATATTTGCCAGATTTGTATTTATTTCCCAGTTTTCTAAAAGCATCTACTGTGCTTTTTGCTGAGAATTTTCAAATTAAATGTGTGATGGATAGGTATTTGCCTTTAATGTGATGACCTTTGTCAGAAATTAGGCTGTGGAACTTTATGTATTTTGCACAGCATTAAATATCTATTATATGTACATGAATGTGCTCTTCTTAAATTTTATCGTGAATATCCAAAAAACAGAAATAAAAATTATTAAACACACTAAAAAAAAACTCTTTGTTCTGACCATGCATTTTATTCTCATGCTGGAGTACACATACAGCATCTCTGCCATACCGTCTGCACCTACCAAGGGACAAAGGAATGGCTGGACAAAAAAAGACCAAATGTCCTCCATGAGTCTTGTGACAAATTAATGACAGACCACACTTATGGTTATTGTCTCATTAACCTGTGCAGAGATTTAATATCACGTCTCCAGAATAGACGGAACTTGAACTCAGGCCATCTGGCCTAGAGGTAGGGAACATACCATTGTGTCACAAGACTCCCAAGACTTACCTTTATATAATTTTACATCCACCAACGCATTGTACAGTCAATTAAATCCTTTGATGCACAATCACTATCACTATAACAGAAATGCAGGAGCCAATTTGCACCGTGGGCACCACGGGCAGCACGGTGGCACAGTGGTTAGCACTGCTGCCTCACAGCGCCTGAGACCTGGGTTCAATTCCCGACTCAGGCGACTGACTGTGTGGAGTTTGCATGTTCTCCCCGTGTCTGCGTGGGTTTCCTCCGGGTGCTCCGGTTTCCTCCCACAGTGTGCGGGTCAGGTGAATTGGCAATGCTAAATTGCCCGTAGTGTTACGTAAGGGGTAAATGTAGGGGTATGGGTGGGTTGCGCTTCGGCGGGTCGGTGTGGACTTGTTGGGCCGAAGGGCCTGTTTCCACACTGTAAGTAATCTAATAGTTCCTATGATTCACGGTGTTACATTGACCAGATAATCTATTTTTGTGGTGTTTATTGAGGATAAATATTGGCCAAGATAGCAGGGAGAGCTCCTCTGCTCTTCCTCAAAATATGTCCATCAGAATTAGTATAGTCACCAAGAATGGACAAATATTGCTTCAGTTTAAAATCTCATCCAGAAGATGGCACCTGTAAGAATGCAGCATTCCCTCAGTACCACACTGGAATGTCAGCTTTGATTTTATGCTCAGGTTCTGGGTTGGGACTTGTTCTTTAAATATTCTGATTTTAGGGTGAGAATACTACTAACTAAGCCCTAATAGTGCACTTAGTCATGGGATGATACTGAAACAGTGGAATTGTTGAGTTATCCCAGCAATTAATCTCCACAATTATTCTACAAAAGTGAAAACTTGAGGTGATTTTAAAAAACCCAGGGACAGAGGTTTTTGAACTGTAGGCACAAAATCACTTTTGAAGATTACTACATTTACCACATCTCATTGAGGTCTATTGCACAGAAAAGGGCCCTTTAGCCCATCGAGTCTGCACCAGTCAGAAACAAGCACCTATCTATTCTAGTCTCAGTTTCCAGTACTTGGCCCATAGCCTTGTATTCCTTGGCATTGCAAGTGCACATCAAGCCTCTAAATATATATATTTGTCCCAAAATGTTACTTCCTGAAAGAAATCTACAGTATTAGTATGAATTGCCTAGGAATGAATGCTTGATAACTGCTCGATGCAGTAACTGTAGTGCATAATGAATATTTCCCTATCAATAGAATCTTAATGTGACATATTGACCAGATATTAAAAGGCCGATAAAAAGTTAATATTTCAAACACAATGGGCCGAATTTTGCCATATTTTGATGAAGTGTCATTATCATTGAGTTGCATTGAGGATTTGTCTCTAAGAGATCCAGCAGATTTTCTCACACTGTTGTCCCCAAAGGTGCCTCATTGATTACCCTTTCCCTTCCCATCCTTTAGGGCATGCTGCTTATCCGAAACTGACATGTTTCTTCCCCTCGCAGTAGCTGGCAGTAATCACCATTGTCAGGACCACAGTCCGGGATCCCTGCTGCTGTCACCATCTTTAAAATGCACTTGTGTGTCTGGTTCAGCACTGGCTGTCCGGAATTGTCCTGCACGGTTCATGATAATTTCCCTGCACATTGTTGACCCACTTTGTAGACAGAAACCTCAGGACTGGGAGGTGGCTGCTCCGATTTTCACATCAGGAATTCTCAGCGCCCAGCTTCTATCCAGTGTATGGTGGGATGGGAGCCTGCATATTGACGAGGTGAAATTCGGCTGTATGAGGGCTATCAAGAGTGATCATCCACATTCATAGGCCTCTCACTGTTAAAATACTATAACCTTACTAATAAGAAATGTCTGGAACACCATTGGAAAGTGCAATTTGTTGCTCCCAATGTCAACAAAGGTCTTGCATGATTTCTTACGCGTTTCTCCCACATTTCACACTACAGCTCATCTCCTTCAGGGCCCCTCAGGCAAAGTAATACATTACAAAAATCAAGGGATTGGTCATGCAATGTGAGGATATGACAAGCATTAACCTTCATTATGGCCTGGGGAAGTTCCAAATTCCTTACAAATCATTGCTTTTAGTCTGGCTAAAAAAAACACCAACGCTATAATATGTTGGTTTCATTGCTGGTTTGTTACCAGCTAAATGAAAAACATGTCACTCACAGATTTTATAACCTTCGAATGAACTCTGAATTACAACAACAAGTACAACCTGTAACCAAATCATTATTCATGGTGGCAATTGCTGGAATTTTGCAAATAATCGTAACTGGGAGAAATAAAACTCTTCACCTTTGACTCTGGTTACATTGTTAGATCCTCCAAAGATAAATTTGGTATAAATTAAGCATAACATTGAACCTTTTAATTTCAAATGCATTACCTTAGTTTACACTGAAGCAAAGAAACAGAGATTAGGAGCAGCATGAGGCCATTTGGCCCTTTGAATGTGCTCTGCTATTCAATATGATCATGATTGATTTTCCAACTCAGTACACCGTTCCCATTTTCTCTTCACATCCCTTGGGTCTCTTTAGCCCTAAGAACTATATCTAACTTCTTCATGAAAACATTCAGTGTTTTTGACTCAACTGCTTTCTTAACAGAAAATTACACTCTGTATCCCCAGTAATTTCTGTTATTCAATGCTGTCAGATTAAAAGATTCTTTTGTGTAGAGGTTTTTACTCACCAATAATTTAACTATTGAATAAGAAACATTTTCCTACTTAGTTTCTGGATATATTACCCTTTATGGGTTTTCTGAATTATGACATGGTACCACTTAGTGACATAATCAATGTTCAATATTCCCTGGATGCCATTGAACGTTTCTTTGCCAGGCCAATATCCAGACAAAGTGTTGTGAGCCTCAGGCCAGACAATCTTGCTACTGCATTCCAGTTTACTGGAATATATTGCACTGTTATATAGTCATCTTGATTTTTGAAGGTGGAACATTCATTCTTTTGAAAGAAAACTTGCATGTATACAGTAATACTCACTAGATGCCACCAAAACCTTTTACAGTCAATTAAGGAAGATCAAGACTGGCAGGAAGTTGTCAAATCAGAGAATGGTGGATTAGCTTCTTTAGGTCTATGACAGGGACATTGGAATGTGTCCAGTCAGGTGTTTAGATCCTGTCAGTTTTATAGCTACACAGCAAATTTTAATCCATTTAACTATTCAGGTCACCCTCCAAGCTCTGCAACTCTCACTCAGAGTTGGGGACTTTCCTCGAGGTTTCCAGTCTCAGAGTAAATGCCCTTCGAAACTTCTCGGACGATACCTGGGTAGTCCGTGCATTGGGACATCCTTTAGATCCAGTGGCACACCTTTCAGAATCTGTTGTTACAAAGAATATCTTTCCATCTGGACCAGTGTCATCTTGTTTGTCACACAGAGAAGACATATTGAATTAACTGTAATTAAAAAGCAAAACAACTTCATAATGGAGTCATAGAGTTGTAAAGCACGGAAAAAAAATCTAACAACTGCACCAATGCCATCCTTGATTTACAGAGCTATCCTACAACCTTTACCCAGCTTACTTTTCTTTTTGAATGTCACATCTCTCTCAAAACTCCATCTTTGTCATCCTGCAGCCACATAGAGTCATAGAGATGTACAGCACAGAAACAGACTCTTCTGCACAACTTGTCCGTGCCAACCAGATATCCTAAATTAATCTAGTCCTACTTATCAACACTTGGTCCATATCCTTCTCAACCCTTCCTATTCAAATGCCCATCCAGATACCTTTTAGGTGTTGTTATTGTACTAGCCTCTGCCACTTCCTCTGACAGCTTGTTCCATACATACACCACACTGTGTGAAAGAGTTGTCCCTTAGGTCCTTTTTAAATCTTTCCCCTCTCACCTTAAACTCATGCCGTCTAGTTTTCAACTCCCCTATCTTGGGAAAAATACCTTGTCTATTTACCCTATCCATTCCCCTCATGATTTTATGAACCTCTTTAAGGTCACCCTTTAGCCTCCAATGCTCCAGGAAAAATAGCTCCAGCCCAGAGATGAGGGGTTTGTCGTATGAAGAGAGATTGAACAGTTTCGGCCTATACTCTCTGGAATTTAGAAGAATGAGGGGAGATCAAATTGAGGCATCCAAGATGATAAAAGATGTGGATTAAATAGACATGGAGTGGATTCTTCCTGTTGTGGACCATTCCAGGATGAGCGATCATAGTCTTAGAATAAGGGGTAGCAAATTTAAAACAGAGGTGAGGAGATACTAACTCTCCAAAAAGGTGGTGGAATTCGCTACCTCAGTGTGGTGGATGCTGGGATGGTGAGTAAATTTAAGGAGGAGTTAGATAGATTTTTAATTAGTAATGAGTTGAAGGGTCATGGGGAGGTCAGGAAAGTAGGTGTGAGGAGCATGTCAGCCATAATCACATGGCAGAACAAACTCAATGGGCTGAATGGCCTAATTCTGCTCCTATATCTTATGAACTGATGAACTAAGCCTATTCAGCCCCTCTCTCTGTAGCTCAACCCCTCCAACCCTGACAACATGCTTGGAAAGTTTGCTGAACCCTTTCAAGTTTAACAATATCTTTCCTATAACACGGAGATCAAAATTGAATGCAGTATTCTAAAAATTGTTTAACCAATGTTCTGTACAGCCGCAACATGACCTCCGAACTCCTATACTCAATACTCTGGCCAATAAAAGAAAGCATACCATACGCCTTCTTCACTATCCTATCTACTTGTGACTCCTCATTCAAGGAATTCCTTGAACGAGGAATTCAAGGAATTTGTTCAGCAACACTCCCTGGGACCTTACCATTAAGTGTATAAGTCCTACCCTGATTTGCCTTTCCAAAATGCAGCACCTCACGTTTATCTAAAACTCCTCCTTGTTTGGAATAATGGCAGTCTCTTCTCCATGAGACAATTTAAACCTTCATCTGTCTGCTTTAGGCAAACAGATAAACCGCTGAAGTAAATTTGTGAAGCTTTTCGAATACAGACCCTGGAGGTGTAGTGTCGCCCAACATATATTTGAAATGTGTCGTTGATCAACCTAAGCCAATGATGAATTGGGAAAATGTGAAACCACTATGGAGCCACAAGGTCACACAGTCTGATCTTTCAAAATTTGTTGGCATCAAGATGCCAAAAGGGATAATGAGGCATTCCATCACTAAGCTCTTGTTTAAACGCAGAGATCGGGCTTAAAGAAATTGTCCTCAACTTCATTATTGAATAACACTAATTCATCGTTGGGAACAGTAAAACAAAATGTGAGCTAGAATGTAAAGTATTTCATTGAATTTCAGTTTAAGTTGATTGTAATAAGATTTGGATTGAGTAAATTACCTAGTCTAATAAGTGCAAAAGTGTCAGCAAGGAAATGTTTTAGAAGTAATACAAGACTTTCCACCCAATCCCATTTAGAGGAAGTTAAGTTGGAAAATGCAATTTTGAACAAATTACAAAACAGTATTTTATCAAGCATCATCCTATTAGGGGCATTCTTAACTCAATGCTGAAGTCAATAGAATATGATAGCATAGTGCTTATTGTTGTATTTTGTCACATAATCAGTACATTAGAACGCCTTCAAGAAACATGCTCATAATATCAATACAACATCATAGTATGTGACTGAGGGTGAAACGGTCTCATATTCCATCTTATCCTGCAGACCACTTGAAGCATGACATACTGCTGGAATCATACTGTTCAGTTTCAAACAATTGTAAAACGCATACCATAATATCCATTCCTGTATCTTATGTTAGAAGGGATAACATAAGGATTGCTACTTCAAGTGTTTACCTTGTCACACATAGGGCCATCCTTCTTCAGCAAATCGCTCAGCAGATATACCTTGTCTGTGAATTTGGGAATAAATGGCAAGAGGAAATTAAAATTTTCAAGGCAATGTTGCAGATCCTTTTCATCCTGCATGTTTGGGGTTTTCTTTAGCATCTTTGACCTTCCCGGATTGAGGAGGACTCCAGTTTGGAGTTATCAGACTTGAAGGAGGAGTTTATCAGACTGACGTTGGCTCTTTTAATGTTAAATGATAATCCTCGTCACCATATCAGTAGGTTCTTTGATTCTCTCAAGTATATTCAATCAGCAAAACCTCATAAAATCATAGAATCCCTATCTTAGCAAATCATACAAAATACAATCAACAACCCCAGGACAGAAATGATTCTCAAAATGAATGCATTGTAAACAGGCTTTGACATGTTCCTTTTGCAAGAAATTGTCCTGTCAAATACTCAGCTGAAAATCAGCTGAAAATGTGTTGCTGGAAAAGCACAGCAGGTCAGGCAGCATCCAAGGAGCAGGAGAGTCGACGTTTCGGGCATGAGCCCTTCTTCAGGAAATCTGAAGAACTCAGCACTCCCATGCTGGCCTCTTACCTGCTCCCCCCCCCGGCCCGGCCTCTTAACTGCCCGAATTCCTGAACAAGGGCTCATGCCCAAAATGTCGACTCTCCTGCTCCTTGAATGCTGCCTGATTTGTTGTGCTTTTCCAGCAACACATTTTCAGCTCTGATCTCCAGCATCTGCAGTCCTCACTTTACACTGCACGAGATTTCCTCTGGCATTTGACATCGTGCAGTTTCACACATGCTTATTTGACAACAAGTTAGCTGTTGAAATAGATCATGCATCATTTGAAATGACCACAAACCATTGGCAGTGCACTGCCACACCTGCTGCATCTCCTTGTCAAAGGCAAGAGTATGGCTTTTAAATGAGCCAAGCACCAGGATGAATACATCTAATACACGAAGCGAGTTACCCAGCCCAAAGACCAAGATACTCCTCTTGATCTACATATTGATGCTCTTGACCATGAACCTGAAGACTTTCTCAAGGTCGATCTGTCACCATCTGGTCAGCTCCAGTGTGAACAGTCACAGTTGGTACCTGCCAAAGATGGGCACTGACAAGATTTGTAGAAGGGACAATATTAAAAAAGTACATGGGAAGATTTGTTCATTTTGGCCATACAAAGAGTAACTTGTTGTGTCATGAAAAGTCAGTTTTGAGGTCAAACAAGCTAAACAGTCAGAGTCACAGAGCTGTACAGCATGGAAACTGACCCTTTGGAGCAACTCATCCATGCTGACCAGATATCCTCAATTAATCTAGTCGCATATATCAGTATTTGGCAAGTGCTTAAAAAAGAAAATTATACTAAGGTATCATGTCCTTGTTACAGCAGGGACACAGGGGCACTGAATGCTCAAGACTGTTAGTACACGAACGAAACAAAGAAATGCAGGTTTTGGAAATCTGAAACAAAACTGTGACTCAGTATACTCGCCTGCAGCGAATTCAAGATAGTCAATGGCTTGTGAATGTATTTGAGGCTTTCCTCCTGTATCAAACTCAACAGCAGGGGGAGCCACGACATCTGAACAAAGTTCCATTTATTCCTTAGATGCATGTAACAACAGACCTACTCACACCCCATTGAAACGTTAACCTCCTTGTGATACATTACTTCTCTGAATTTCCAGTTGGTTGATGACTTCACAAACAATCACTGACCTGATGAGCACCATTTTACTACATTCAGTATCCTGGGATAAGTAGTGTTTGATAACAGAGAACAATTCATGGGCAAACCATTTCAAGGCATGTTCTAATTGGGGGAATGGAATGGAATGGAATTGAACTGAATTGAATTTATTGTCACCTGTACTGAGGCACAGTGAAAAGTTTTGGCTTGTGAGCAATACAAGTAGATCATAAAGTTAAGTAACATAGATAAGTAAATAATAGCCATCAGCGGGAAAAACAAAAATACAGGTACAGGCAAATGTTAAGAGTTTGTGAGTCCATTCAGAATTCTACAACAGTAGGGTAGAAACTGTTTCGAAACCAGCTGGTGCGTGTGTTCAGGCTTCTGTACCTTCTCCCTGATGGTTGAAGTTGTAGAAAAACATTGCCAGGGTGGGATTGATCTTTGAGAATGCTGGCTGCGTTTCCTTGACAGTGGGCCTGGTAGATGGATTCTATGCATGGGAGGTTGGCCTTTGTGATTGTCCGGGCCGAGTTCACCACTCTCTGTAACTGTCTCCGATCTTGAATGGTACATTTGCCATAGCAGATAGTGATACATCCAGTCAGAATGCTCTTGATGGCGCACCTATAAAAGTTGGCAAGGGTATTCGCTGTCATGCCAAATTTCCTCAGCTGCCTGCGGAAGAAGAGACTTTGTTGGGCCTTTGTAATCAGTGCGTCCACAAGAAGAGTCCAAGAAAGCTTGTCGTGGATGACCACTCCCAGAAGCTTGGCACTCTCCACACGTTCCACCTCTGTGCTGTTAATGTGTTGGGGGGCATGAGTAACATCCAGCCAAAAGTCAATAACGAGTTCCTTGGTTTTGCCGGCATTGAGCGCTAGGTTGTTCTCAATGCACCATTTTTCCAGGTCTTCCACCTCCCGTCTGTAGCCAAACCAAGTCATCACACTGTCCATGCTCAAACAGCCTGGCAGAATGTGTGATAACGTCTATCTAATCAATGATCATCAATTGTCAAGCAAGATTTTCACATTAACATTGCTGCATTTTTGTGTATCAAAAATAGAGGAGGGCTTACCATTCCCTGTACAATTCGTGCTAGGAAGGCAAGTGCAAATGACCTTGCACAGTAACCTTCTGAGACATAGATTCTTCTTCAAAATCAGAAGAGGATGAAAGAGATGCACATGATTTAGCAGATAGAGAATGATCAAAAATATGTATTGGGGAGACAGATGGAATTATAAATATAAATACAAATACTTGATCACCAGCAAAGATTACTAAAATATGCAGCTGGCCCAGGTCATTTCTGATCATGGTGCTTCATCACAAAGGAACAGAAACAAGATCAGATCAATTACAGTGCACTGAGCATCAATCAACCATGCGGACAGTGACAAAGAATACACCAATAATGATGATTGGGATGCTGGAAAAGCACAGCAGGTCAGGCAGCATCCGAGGAGTAGGAAATGCCTGACCTGCTGTGCTTTTCTAGCACCACTCTAATCGAGACTCTGATTTTCAGCATCTGCAGTCCTCACTTTTGCCGCAACAGAGAACAGTGCAAACCCCTCCAAATGTGTACAATCACCAGATCAGAATATGTTGTCTATTTTCCAAAGGCTTATATGGAAGTTTTCTGTTTTATATCTTTTAAACTCTGTTTTATATGTTTGTGTATTTGTTTGTGTAATTACCGAATTGATAACATGTGCCAATGTACAAACATGGCCCTTTGGCATGTGTTTACCTTGGAAAAAGTTGGACGTTAGTTCTCATTGTCAGCTTGACAGTATAATCTAAGAAATTTGCTCAGGATATCATCACTGTATCATAGCATGTGACCCAAGGATATAAAGATCTCATACACCATCTTACCCTAGGCATCACTTGAAACATGACATGTAATTGGAAGCTTGCTACTCAATTGTAATCCAATGGATTTTTGAACAACATGATAGCCAAAATCAATTGCTTATGTGAAGGGTGATAACATAAGCATTTCTGCATTAGGTAAAATATACTGTTGGAGGCAAAAATCACATCCTTATGTGAGTGGACAAAATACTCACAAGGGAATAATTCACAGGGAATGAGATCACCATGATTGTGTGAGAATTGGAATCCAGTTGCTTAAATATGTGGAAATGTAAGCAAGATGGTTTGAAAGTTTTCAGGCCCAATTCTATATTTGGGCTAATAGGTGAGTTTTGAATGAATGAAAATCCCACCCCTCCCCTTTAGGTCTGAATGTGACTCCAATCTGATACTGATGTGTTGCCAAGTAAACCAATCATCCATTTATCCCTCAAAGTACAGAGTGTTCTGCTATAACGTATGTTTCGTTAATGCGAATTCGCTGTATTGTGATTGACAAATTGGGGATACTGTTTCTAAAATGCAACCTTTTAAAGTGTGGGAATGCTAACCTCCTTGTGATGCATTACTTCTCTGAATTTCCCATTGGTTGATGACTTCACAAACAATCATCACTGACCTGGTGAACACTATTTTAACACATTCAGCATCCTGGGATAGGTAGTGTCTGACAACAGAGCACAATTCATGGGCAAACCATTTCAAGGTTGAGATAGCAAAGTGGGAAATTGGTGGCCTTCTTTGACAAAGCATGACGTTGAATTTCCTTTTACATTTGTATCTGGAGAAATATGTGGTCAAAGCATTAACAAATACCCAGGATAAAAGATTGAGGAAAGTCAGGCTTAGTGTGTTATGGTCATAATTATACTACTCCTAAATTTCATTGATCAACCTGTATTGACACAAATTTCTGTTCATCAGATTGGCTATGCATACCTTGAAATAAAACCTATGTCCAAATTTTCTGTAATTATACTGACTCAAAATCCATGTAAAATGTAAACCACAATTTTGGGCACAGCAGGAAACAAAGTCTTTCAACTGAATCTCATTTGATTTTTTGGCAACTCTTTGTTTTAAGGGATTTAGGGAGTAGGTTTGCTCACTGAGCTGTAGGTTTGATATCCAGACGTTTCATTACATGGCTAGGTAACATCATCAGTGGCGACCTCCAAGTGAAGCGAAGCTGTTGTCTCCTGCTTTCTATTTATATGTTTGTCCTGAATGGGGTTCCTGGGGTTTGTGGTGATGTCATTTCCTGTTCATTTTCTGAGGGGTTGATAGATGGCATCTAGATCTGTGTTTGTTTATGGCATTGTGGTTGGAGTGCCAGGCCTCTAGGAATTCTCTGGCATGTCTTTGCTTGGCCTGTCCCAGGATAGATTCACAAACCTTGCATCTTTGTTTTAAATTATCTTTGCTGAGGTCTGCACTGCATTTTTCTTTGAATACATTTTTATGATGTACCAATATAAATTGTATTAATAGTTCAAAATCCTGGTGGATTTCAACTTTTCATTTACGTGTGCCTAATGTGTGTGAATAATAATTAGATGGCTTGATCTAAAGTTGTAATTTTGGTACTCAGACAGGAATATGTATTGTGAATTTTGTGCTTTCCCAGGGCCCCAATTTTTGATGCTAATTTCTACTTTTTCATCACCAATTTTACGTAGGATGTATGTTAATGAATTTGACAGGAAATTTGAATGTAAAGAGTTGGCAAAATAATTATAGGAAGGGGTGAAAATTGGAGTGTAACCTCCTAATTTTGATTCCTTGTATAACCCTATCCCCATGCAAGACCAACATCCATCCATTGAACATAGGAACATGGGAATAGTGTAGGCCATTCAACTATCGAGTCAGTCTCATCATGGTTGATCAAACAATTCAATGTGTTTTATCTACTCCATTCTCATCACCATATGTACAAAAGGTGATCAGAAATCTATCAATTTATTGATTAGTTGATTTATTTTTGTCTCATGTACCCAGGTACAGTGAAAAGTGTTGTTTTGCATGCTAAAGAGGCAGATTGCATCATACAAAATACATCAGAGTTGCAGAACAAAATGCACAGTACAGTGTTACAGCCGCAGAGAAGATACAGAGAGCGCGATCAGAATTAATATTTCGGAGGTCAGTTCAAAAGTCCAATAACAACCAAGAAAGAGGCATTCTTGAATCTAATCGTACATGTGTTCAAACTGATATATCTTTCACCCAGTGGAAGAGAGTGGAAAAAGAGTATAACCAGCGAAAGAGAGTATAACTGGGGTGGGAGGGGTCATTTGATGATGTTGGTTGTTTTCCTGAGGCAGCGGTAAGTGTAGATGGAGTCAATGGATGGACTAGGCTGGATTGTGTGATGGACTGGGCTCTGTGCACAAATCTCTGTCGTTTCTTGTGATGTTGGGAGGACCAATTGCCATGCCATGCTTTTTGCATAAAACCTTTCCCTGAAACATACACTGGGACTGAGCTTCCCAGTCCTCTATTGGAGAGAATTCCAAAAGGTTCACAGTGCTGCAAGTATAAAAACAAATTCTCCTCATCTTAGATCTAAGTGGCAACCCCCTATTTTTAAGTTGCACTCCCAATCCTAGACTCCTTAAGCCAGGGACACCTCTTCTCTGCATCTACCTTGTTTATCCCTAAAAGTAACTTATACTTTTTTATGAGATCACCTCTCATTTTTTAAAACTTTAGGCCGTGCTGTCCCAGTTTGCACAATATATCTTCATAGGACAGTCCTGTCATCCCACAAACAAGTCTAGCGAGTCTTTGTTGGACTCCCCCTACAGCAATAATATCCTTCCTGCGATAAGGAGAGTGAAACTGCACACAATCCTCTGAGGTGCAGTCTAACCAAGTTCCTATGCAACTGAAGTAGACTTCACTACTTTAATATTCAACCCTTTTTGTAATAAAGGCTAACATTTCATTCAAATTCCTAATAGCTTTTTGCACTTACATGTTAGTCTCCAGTCCACCAAGGATACCTTGGTCCCTTTGCACATCTGCACTTTTCAACTTCCTACCATCTAAGAAATACTCTTTGCATCGGTTTTTCCTACTAAAGTGGATAACTTCACTTCTTTCCATTTGCTATGTTTTAGCCCATTCAGTAAACCTGGCCAAATCTTCCTGAAAGTACTTTCCATCTTCCTCACAACATTCATTCCTTTGTATCCTTGTATTATTTGAAAGCTTGAAAATATTATATTTGGTTTCTGTCTCCAAATCATTGATTCACAACTAAATACCGGGTCTTGTGATGCCCCACTAGTCATCGCCTGCCAAAGTGAGACACGACCCATTTATCCCTTCCTACTCTCTGTTTTGTGTCAGTGAGCCAATCATTAATCCATGCAAGTATGTTACCTTCTAGCAGGGACTTTATTGAAAGCATTCTGAAAATCTAAACATACTGCATCAATAGGGTTCAGAAAGGATTTACAAGGATGTTGCCAGGGTTGGAGGATTTGAGCTATAAAGGAGAGGCTGAACAGGCTGGGGCTGTTTTCCCTGGAGCATTGAGGCCTTATAGAGATGACCTCAGAGGTTTACAAAATTATAAGGGGCAAGGATAGGATAAATAGATAAAGTCTTTTCCCTGGGATCGGGGAGTCCAGAACTAGAGGGCATAGGTTTAGTGTGAGAGGGGAAAGATATAAAAGAGACCTAAGGGGCAACTTTTACATGCAGAAGGTGGTACATGCATAGAATGAGCTGACATAGGATATGGTGGAGGCTGGTACAATTGCAACATTTAAGAGGCATTTGGATGTGTATATGAATAGGAGGGGTTTGGAGGGATATGGCCCAGGTGATGGCAGGTGGGACTGGATTAGGTAAGGTCAGCATGGACGGGTTGGACCGAAGAGTCTATTTCCATGCTGTACATTTCTATGACTCTATGACTCTAATTGACTCCACTTGATTAATGCTGTCAGTGACATCCTCAAAAAACTCCAATTAGGTCGTCAAACATGAGTTAATGCATAGGATCAGTGCCCTGATCTACAATACCAAAAGCTGTTAATTATAGAGTATCTTTGCCATCACAAAAACTCCCTAAGTACTTCACAGAAGCATTATACAGCAAAATATAACAGAGTTACAAAAGAATATATCAAGGCAACTGGCCCAAAGCTTGGTCAAGCTTTACGGAGTATCTTGAAGAAAGAAAAAGAGATGGACATATTACTGGAGAGAATTTCAGCTGTTAGGTTCGATACACCAGCTCATGGTAAAGAAGTTAAAATCTGCGAATTACCATAAACTAGAGTAAGATGAATGCAGATATCTCAGAGGTGCCTAGAACTGAAAAGGGTGACAATAGTAAGGGGTGTGGCTACAGAAAGGTTTGAAAACAAGCATGAGAATTTTAAAATCAAATGGCTCTTCAATGAGAGCCAATGTAAGTCAGTGAACACGGGATGATAGGGAAATGGGGCTTGGTGATAACAAGAACACAGGCAACAGAGTGTGAATGATCTCAAGTTTAGGGGGTATGTACAGTGTGGGGAAGTTGGCCAGGAATCCATTGGTCAACAGGCATGAGTGATGGCTAAGGTGCATTAGGCTGATCTTAGTGATAGTGCAAATATGACGGTCTCATCCCAGGCTCAAATGTGACATCAAACTTGCAAACTGGATCAGTCTCATGGGGAACAGACACGAGGAGGGATGGGGTTTGTAACTAAGAAACTGAGTTAGTCAAAATGAGAGAGATGAGCATTACAATCACAGTGCTGGACATAAGCAGGTTAGGGCCATTATGAAAGCACTTTTGATTAGTTAGAATGCACTGAGCAAATGAAACTGGAATTAAACACATGCACTAATATTACCGTATATATTCATGTATAGGTTGAATTTTGAAGATTTTTTTAAAATTTGAAATTAGGGGGTTGACTTATACACAAGGTATTGTTTTCAAGGGGATGAATATTTATCTACAAAATAGATAAAATGGGAAATTTACCTTCCCACCAGCTCCTTGGTCACTGGTTTTGGAATGTTCCCTGTAATATGTTCGGGCCGCAGTAAAACGTAGGTAACTGAAACTGATTCCACAGATACAGCGGTCACCCTGTACTATCGTACCATTACAATAATTCTGAAAACCTGGTGGTTAGCTGGAAGACCCAGATCGATACAGCCAGCAGACTGGAAAGCCGAAGTGGAGCGCAACAGGCAGGCACACTGACTCATAAATGTTAATCTGTAACTGTGAAGAACTAGGGTCTGCTTATACACAAGATATACAGAAAATACAAGAGTTATGGCCAAAAATAAGAGGTCAACTTATACATGAGATTGACCTAGACATGAGCATATATGGTAATATTATTCAATGCCTTTACCTAAACTGAACTTCTGCAGCAATTCCATTTGCCTGCTCGTGAACTGTATTTCAGTATTTTCCCTATATTGTTTCTCATTAATTATCCTTTATCCGATGGGAATATTTTCCAACTCCCTGACCGACTACTGGGAGTACACATTAAAAATGTAGTTTTGCACAATTTTCTGATCATTAGTTTTAAGTATTGTGAAAATTCTGCAGGGAATGCAGCTGAATTGTTAATATGTTGTCCGAATGGAAAGGCTCCTCATTAGCAGAAAGAAGTCAGAATGTTACTCATCAGTGTATTATACCAGCCAGAATAAATTTAAATATATTTCTATCAATTTTTAGTGTTACAATGTAAGGGACTGAATTTTGAGTTATTGTTATAAAATACTCATGGTGTCTATCCACTACACCTCAGAATGACTTTACTCACATAATCATCTGCTCTTCACCTCAATATTCATGTAACTGGGCTTTTCAGGGATACTTGTTGTGAACTTGCAGAGCCTGAGAGGTGGAACTACTGGGAATTTCTGGCTGGACCAGGAGCTGCCCCTCACATTGGCCGAGGGGTAGGTCTGACATTCTCACTGGGGTCGTGGTCCAGAAAATGAAACTTGCTCACCAACAAGGACCTGAAGGTGCTGCTGGTCAGGACAGTGGAGTGCTTTGTGGTCAGATGCTGATGGCCACTAAAGGAGGCAATGCCATCAGGCTCAAACAGGATGGAGTGAGAGAGCAGCCTTGATAAATGATGTGCCCAAGGTCCAGCTGTGCAGGAAGAGGGTAAGTGATCTGCAGCACTACAAGCTTAAATGACACCATCTTCTCTCTGGTCCTTCACACTCATTGGGTCCCACTGACTCTTGGCCTGCCATTGAACATGCCTCATACCGAGGCACATGAACTACAATTCTCACTGTGGTGTGCGCCAAGTCCACTCATTGGCTTGCACCTACCTCAACCTCACAAACTACTACTAACCCTCCTCCTCTCTCATTGGAGCCATGACACCATCTCTGCTAAAGGAGAATAGGACTGTTCATGTGGGGTTGGGGAAACATCAATGGGCAGTCGAACCAGTATGATTCATTGTGCTGTGCTGTGTGCTCTCCCTTTACTAACAATAGAAACACATGCTTCACTTGTGTTAGCCATTACATCTCTTCTCTTCCACAGTCACTAGCAACAACCTGTGACCCTCTGAGCCAAAGAAGTCAGTGTCTGAGACCCTCAGCTCCACCTCAATCTTTGAGGATGACATTATCTCCTGCACCATCTCAGAGACTTTCAGCTCAATGGGCTCTTTGTCTAGATCAGACTTGGGAGCACAAGTTGGTGAGCACATCACTTGCGACATCTTCACAGCCAGTTAAGGAAGAGATATCTCAGGTCTCTAAAACTCAGAGGATTGCCAGAGACCAATCCAAGAAGGAAACAACCCCACAGTCTCAATCATTAATAACTTCATGCAAAAGCACAGCCAGGGTTAGGAACCCCAGGCAGGTTTGTCAGAAGCCATCAGTAAACTGGATAGAAGGATGGAGGACTCCACCAATATTATCAATCCCACCCTGGCTCTGCTGTGTGTTTAATGGGCGGGTTGGTGACCAACATGGAGACGTGCATGGACCTGTGATCCAATTCTGTCCTCAATGGCAAGGTGAGAGAGACTGTGGGACCTTGACCTCACTCCAGGTGCCCTTTCCCCTCAGTGCTACAGCAGGTGCACAGAGAGGGGAGCCGGAAGGTAAGCAGAGACCAGTTTAAATTAACGTTTTTCTTTTCGCAGTCTGTGTTTTTT
The DNA here is from genome assembly GCF_020745735.1 of Hemiscyllium ocellatum. Taxonomy (NCBI): domain Eukaryota; kingdom Metazoa; phylum Chordata; class Chondrichthyes; order Orectolobiformes; family Hemiscylliidae; genus Hemiscyllium; species Hemiscyllium ocellatum. Next base: position 25,478,551 of record NC_083424.1, on the reverse strand, counting down.
TTCAACTAGGAGCAGGAACCCAGAAGTCATCAAAGAGGCTTCTGGGAAGGTAAGAAGTTTGAGTGGAGAAGGAACCCGAGACACTACACGTGTAGTGTCTCCCACTCTCCCCCCCTCCTCTAACCTAAAAAAAAGGACTCAGTCGGCTGAGCAGGTAAGCTACTTAGTGTTCTTGGTTTACAGACTAAGTGTAGAGTTATGGCAGCGCAGGCAGTGGAATGTTCCTCCTGCAGGATGTTTGAGGTAGGGGTGACCACCGATGCTCCTGCTGACTTCACCTACAGGAAGTGCAGCCAGCTCCAGCTCCTCACAGACCGTATTAGGGAACTGGAACTGGAGCTGGAGTTGGATGAACTGAAAATTATTCGAGAGGCTGAGAGGGTGATAGATAGAAGCTACAGGGACATAGTTACGCCAGAAAACAGAGTTAGCTGGGTAACAGTTAGAGATGGGAAGGGGAGGAAGCAGGCAGTGCAGGGATCCCCTGTGGTCGTTCCCCTCAACAATAAGTATACCGCTTTGGATACTGTTTGGGGGGGGGGGGGGGGGAAGGGCCTAGCAGGTGTAAGCTGCAGTGACCAGGTCTCTGGCACGAGGTCTGGCTCTGAGGCCCAGAAGGGAAAGGGGGAAGAGGAGGAGAGTGCTAGTTATAGGAGAATCTATAGTTAGAGGGACAGACAGGCGGTTCTGTGGACATGGGTGAGACTCTCGGATGGTTTGTTGCCTCCCGGGTGCCAGGGTCCGAGACGTCTCAGACCGTGTCTTCAGAATTCTTAAGGGGGAGGGTGTGCAGCCAGAAGTCATGGTACACATTGGCACCAACGACATAGGTAGGAAGAGGGGTGGGGAGGTCATTCAGGAGCTCAGGGAGTTAGCTGGAAGCTAACAGCTAGGATGGACAGAGTCGTCATCTCTGGGCTGTTGCCGATGCCACTTGACAGTGAGGCAAGGAATAGGGAGAGAGTGTAGTTGAACACGTGGCTGCAAGGATGGTGTGGGAGGGACAATTGGACAGCATTCTGGGGAAGGTGGGACCTGCCCAAGTAGGACGGGTTGCACCTGAACCAGAAGGGCACCAATATCCTGGGAGGTAGGTTTGCTAGCACTCTTCAGGGGGGTTTAAACTAATTTGGCAGAGGGATGGGATCCGGACTTGTAGTCCAGCAAGTAGGTTAGCTGTTTTTCAGGATATCCAAGAATGTAGGGAGGCTGTGGAGAAGGTAGCACTGACAGGGAATACTTGCAAACACAGAGATGGACTCAAGTGTGTATACTTCAATGTAAGGAGTATCAGAAATAAGGTGGGTGAACTTAAGGCATGGATTGGTACTTGGGACTATGATGTTGTGGCCATCACAGAAACGTGGATAGAAGAGGGACAGGAATGGTTGTTAGAGGTTCCTGGTTACAGATGTTTCAGTAAGATTAGGGGGAGTGGTAAAAAAGGAGGGGGGTGGGGTGGCTTGGTAATTAGAAATGGTATAATGGCTGCAGAAAGGCAGTTCGGGGGGGATCTGCCTTTAGGAGGTAGCATGGGCTGAAGTCAGAAATAGGAAAGGAGCAGTCACCTTGTTGGGTGTTTATTATAGGCCCCCCAATAGCAGCAGAGATGTGGAGAAACAGATTGGGAAACAGATTTTGGAAAAGGTGTAGAAGCCACAGGGTAGTAGTCATGGGCGATTTCAACTTCCCAAATATTGAATGGAAGCTCTTTAGATCAAGTAGATTGGACGGGGCGGTGTTTGAGCAGTATGTCCAGGAAGCTTTTCTAACTCGTATGTAAATTGTTTGACCAGAGAGGAGGCCATATTGGATTTGGTACTTGGTAATGAACCGGGACAAGTGATGGGCTTGTTAGTGGGTGAGCATTTTGGTGATGGTGACCACAATTCTGTGACTTTCACCTTGGTTATGGAGAGAGTTAGGTGCGTGCAACAGGGTAGGTCTTACAATTGGGGGAAGGGTAAATACGATGCTGCAAGACAGGATCTGAGGAGCATAAATTGGAGGCACAGGCTGTCAGGGAAGGAACTTTTTCAAGGAACAGATCCAACTTGTCCTTGATATGTATGTACCTGTCAGGCAGGAAAGAGATGGTCATGTGAGGGAACCATGGTTGACGAGGGAGGTTGAATGTCTTGTAAGGAGGAAGAAGGAGGCTTACATAAGGTTGAGGAAACAAGGTTCAGACAGAGCATTGGAGGGATCCAGGATAGCCAGGAGGGAGTTGTAGAAAGGGATTAGGAGAGCTAAGAGAGGGCAAGAAAAATCTTTGGCGGGTAGGATCAAGGATAACCCCAAGGCCTTTTATGCTTGTGAGAGAAACATGAGAATGACGAGAATGAGGGTAGGTCCGATCAAGGACAGTAGTGGGAGACTGTGTATTGAGTCGGAAGAGATAGGAGAGGTCTTGAATGAGTACTTTTCTTCAGTATTTACAAATGAGAGGGACCGTATTGTTGAAGAGGAGAGTATGAAACGGACTGGTAAGCTAGAGGAGATACTTGTTAGGAAGGAAGATATGTTGGGCATTTTGAAAAACTTGAGAATAGGCAAGTCCCCCAGGCCTGACGAGATATATCCTAGGATTATGTGGGAAGCGAGAGAGGAAATTGCAGAACCTTTGGCAATGATCTTTTCGTCTTCACTGTCAATGGGGCTGGTGCCAAGGGACAGGAGAGTGGCGAATGTTGTGCCCCTGTTCAAAAAAGGGAATAGGGATAACTCCGGGAATTACAGGCCAGTTAGTCTTACATCGGTGATAGGCAAAGTAATGGAAAGGGTACTGAGGGATAGGATTTATGAGTATCTGGAAAGACACTGCTTGATTAGGTACAGCCAGCACGGATTTGAGAGAGGTAGGTCTTGCCTTACAAGTCTTATTGAATTCTTTGAGGAGGTGACCAAGCATATGGATGAGGGTAGAACAGTGGATGTAGTGTACATGGATTTTAGTAAGGCATTTGATAAGGTTCCCCATGGTAGGCTTATGCGGATAGTCAAGAGGCATGGGATAGTGGGATGTTTGGCCAGTTGGATAGAGAACTGGCTAACCGGTCAAAGTCAGAGAGTGGTGCTAGATGGTAAATATTCAGCCTGGAGCTCAGTTACAAGTGGAGTTCCACAGAGATCAATTCTGGGTCCTCTGCTGTTTGTAATTTTTATTAATGACTTGGAAGAGGGAGTCGAAGGGTGGACCAGTAAATTTGCAGACAATACGAAGATTGGTGGAGTTGTGGATAGTGAGGAGGGCTGTTGTCGGCTGCAAAGGGACTTAGATGTGATGTAGAGCTGGGCTGAGTGAGGTTGTCCATTTTGGAAGGACAAATAAGAATGTGGAATACAGGGTTAATGGTAGGGTTCTTAGTAAGGTGGAGGAGCAGTAGGATCTTGAGGTCTACGTTCATAGATCTTTGAAAGTTGCCACTCAGGTGGATAGAGCTTGTAAGAAGGCCAATGGTGTATTAGCATTCATTAACAGAGGGATTGAATTCAAGAGTCGTGAGGTGATGTTGCAGCTGTACAGGACCTTGGTAAGGCCACATTTGGAGTACTATGTGCTGTCCTGGTCACCTCATTTTAGGAAAGATGTGGAAGCTTTGGAGAGGGTGCAGAGGAGATTTACCAGGATATTGCCTGGAATGGAGAATAGATCGTACGAGGATAGGTTGAGAGTGCTAGGCCTTTTTTCATTGGAACGGCGAAGGATGAAGGGTGACTTGATAGAGGTTTATAAGATGATCAGGGGAATAGATAGAGTAGATAGTCAGAGACTTTTTCCCCGGGTACAGAGTGTTACAAGGGGACATAAATTTAAGGTGAAGGATGGAAGGTGTAGGGGGGATGTCATGGGTAGGTTCTTTACCCAGAGAGTGGTGGGGGCATGGAATGCGCTGCCTGTGGGAGTGGCAGAGTCAGAATCATTGGTGACCTTTAAGCGGCAATTGGATAGGTGCTTAAGCTAGGACAAATGTTCGGCACAACATCGTGGGCCGAAGGGCCTGTTCTGTGCTGTATTGTTCTACATTCTATGTTTTATGTTAGAGACAGGGTGGTCCTATCAGGCACCTTTAGAGGGATGCAGTAACACGTATGATCTTCTGAGTGTTCCTCTCAGGGCACTGCAGAGGTACTCGGCCTCTCCATCGCCTCCCTGCCAGTGACATCTAACTCTGTATGTTTCCATTGAAAGGGACACGCCTGTACCTGGGTAGGACATAGAGGTCCAGGCTGGACTTCTAGGACCAAATGGAGATGGAACAACAGTCAGGTCTATCAGGCCAACAGGGCCAATGACAGAACAGGTCCCCTCCAACCAAACTGCAGAAATCACTCAGTCTTACTGTGAGGGAGAGGAAGGAAAACACTGAATGAGGCTGCATATGTGGTGTATGATTGTAAATAATCTTTCACTTTTTGTAAAGATATGTTCACCCGCATTGTTAAAATATCTGCTCCACAGTCTTTGTCGTTATTTTTGCTGACTACATTGCACCCCTGTAAGAGATGAGCAACTTCTTGAAGGATGTGGTAATGACCAGCATTGCTCAGCTCACAAAAGCAATTAACTTGCTGACTGTAGATAAATTCTGACGTCGGGCATCGGTGAACCATGCCGTTGATGAATGCAATCAAGATGGTGCTCTTTCATATGGATAACACTGAAGGGAAATACTCCATGCCATGATTGTGCCTGTGAGTAGGTGACACAGAGCTGGATGTGGGCACAGACCAGCTGCAGATGCCAAGCATCCACTCTGACTTTCACGTCAGAAACTTGTGCTATTTTGTTTCCCAGGGAGGGGGAGGAGAATTGGAAATGACCTAGAAATGGTGAGCTCGGTGAATAATGAGACACAAATACAGTACATGGAAATAAAGCAGCCATCACACATAGCAAGTGTCTGAAGTTGCTGTTTAAAGCTTAAGGAGAAAACAGGGAAATGGCTTCCACAAGAAGATTGGGATATTTCTTCTCACCATCTTTACCCAACTTCCTGACATTTGCCCCGCCTCCACGTTCCAGGTGGGAGAAGGTTTCTCTCAATGTTATCATGAACTGGCTGCAATGTTTTCTTTCTGCAATCTCATTTCCACACTAAATTCCATTTGTTGGTAGTGAATAAAGATGCAGCAAAAATGAAATGAGTTTGTGACAAACAGTGCAAGTTTTACTGCACAGGGTTTTTTTGGTCTCTGTACTTTATGTTTTCTAGCTTAATAAACATTGTCCTCAAAATAATTTACACATTCATGTAAAAGCCAGAATGTTCGAGCTTTGACATCAGACTTCCAACAGGAAATTTCTGCAGCTGAGAGCACACATGGAACACTAAAGCACACAAGGTCCGACCATTTATTTAAAAAGTTGGAAAATATGCAAATTGTGTACCCCATGCCCCTACATGTGCTGTCAGTGTGCAAAGTGCCCTGGTGGGATGATGAATTCAGATAATTGCACCTCAAATATCAATAGAAATTGTATTGGGAGCACAGTGTCCTTAATATGCAATGACTTTGTTTGCAAACTCATTAACTTGAACGCATCACTGGAAACATTCACTAATCTAATCAGGATAGCTGCTCGCTTTCATCCAGGTCTCATCAGATTACATCAATACACCAAAACACAGATGTTGCACATTTACATTTCAATTTAAACGCCACATGTTGCCAGTGCCTGGTCATTTAATCCATCAGCAGCATGGTATTTTCTGGCCAAGGGGCATAGGAAAGAAGGTTATGATCTGTTACATTGACATGAAATAAGACGATTCCCTCTATTGCAAAATGGGTGTTTTATTCTAAGAGCTGTAAGGAACTTTTCTGAGGATATCATCTGATTGCTTTCATTGTTTAACCCCTAATGAACTAACTTCAAATTTCATTTTTGGAACTAATTTCAATGCTGAGCTTTCATTACATGCTCTGTTTAGGAAAGGCATTGAAGTGAAACTTTTGACTGCAGGTTCAGTTGCAGATAAAATATCCGTTAATAGCAAGGTATTCCCCTGTACCACAACTATCATTTCACCTTGAAATGACTAATTTTGCATTTGCGTTATTTGTTGTGTGTGCGACCTTGACATTTGCAAGCTAATTGTCATTTGGATTCGTAACAACAAAATTTCCAAAACATGATTCATCATATACAAAGCACTTTTGGATTTGCAGGGAAGATGATTCTTGATGATTGGTTGATACCAAAATTGCAAACATTAGTCCCTTGTTTAAAAAAAGAAAGTCCTGACATCAGTGGTAAAGGAATCTTTTAGAAACAATGGCCTGGATTTTCCAGAAGTTAGATAGTTAGTTACTCCAGCGTAGATGAGAGTTGCACATGGAAATTCTGTGGAAACCTCATTGTAACACACTCAGAAGGAATCAACTTCGAAACTGAATTTTTCAGTGGACAATTCCACTGAACCTGAAATCCTCCAAAAGTCTCCAATTAAATCAGGAAATTCAGAGGGTTCCAACAAAATTAAGTAATAGTTACTCAGGAAGAGTTTATTAAATACACAGTCTAACTCCTGAGTAACTATTCAACAGATCCATGTCATACACATGCCCAAACTACATCTCACCTCCTCCCTCAACTTACCCCACCAGACCAGACTTGCCACCCCACACCACCACAATGTGCCAACACCCTTGCCTGCTATTGGACCCGGCCTAACACAACTTGCCTGATGTGCTGTCTCCTTCCCCACACCACACCCAGCCATTTTCAAACCTCACCAAATCACCCAGCTGTCAGACCCAACATCCACTCTCTCCTGACCCAATTCCTCCCATCCATCCAACGTTGCCCTAAATACTACCTCACCCGTCTCACCACCATTGCCACATACACCTGAACCACTTGGCATCCTATCCCCTTCCCATTTAGTATTCTGCCCTGGCACCATCCTACCGGGTACCTGAGGCAAAAGTGAGGACTGCAGATGCTGGAAACCAGAGTCAAGGTTAGAGTAGTTCTGGAAAAGCACAGCAGGTCAGGCAGCATCTAAGGAGCAGGCAAATCGACATTTCAGACAAAAGCCCCTTCATCAGGTACCCTGCTTACCCAGGACCCTATTGATCTTCTATCCCACCCCTGGCATGCTACCCACCCCCATACCTAGGTGGGACCCAACGTACCTGGTACCCTGCCAATCTGGCACCTTACCTTCCCAGCACCATATCATGTTAAGTTCCTGTGGAGTGTTGCTGAACAAAAGAGACTTTGGGGTGCAGGTTCATAGTTCCTTAAAAGTGGAGTCGCAGGTAGATAGGAAAGTGAAGGCGGTGTTTGGTATGTTTTCCTTTACTGGTCAGAGCATTGACTATAGGAGTTGAGAAGTCATGTTGTGGCTGTATAGGTCATTGGTTAGGCCACTTTAGAATATTGTGTTGGATGAGTTGGACCAAAAGGTCTGTTTCCATGCTGTATATCTCAATGACTCTATTTACAGCTATCAAAGTGGCTGTCAGGACCTTTAGCTTCGAGAATACAGCAGCTGACTGCATTGAAAGAGGGTATGGCTTACCTTCCCTGACAGCTCTGCACTACAAAAGAACTGTTAGAATGGAAGTACAGCTCCACAATTTCTGAGCGGTCCTTCCGGAAATGCAGCGCTCCCTTGTTTTGTACAGAGCTGGGAATCTGCGTGAGATTGTAATTCCCTGTAAAATCTGGACTCAACAGGTGAGGAGAAATTTGACAGCTGGTGGGAACAAGACAGCCAACACACAGATTTCATGTTTGGCTTGATTTGATTGAAAGGTGGCCAATGATAGTGCACTTGCCATGGTGTAAGCATTTTGAATCACCCTGTTAAGACATGTTCAGACTCACCTCTGGGGCACTTGAACCAGGGCCTTCTGGCTCAGTGTTAATTACACTCAGTAGGCCCAAGAACTCCAAACCAACTTCCATTCAGTTTTAACAACTGATAGGAGAAACGCACCTTGCCTTTCCACAGTGACATTGAGGCTTTACAGATGTTTAGGTCTGATATTTAACAGGGGACCTTTCGCCTCTTATGGCGACAAGGAAACCTCTACACTATAGAAACACACCATTAATGTGGTGTATATAGACTTCAGAAAGAGATTTAGTATGAAAAATTAGGCTTGTCAGCAAAATCAAAGCCCTTGTGATAAATGAAGCAATGGCAGAATGGATACAAAATTGGTTCAGGGTTATATACAATAGGAGGTGTGGGGGGTGGCTGCTGGTTAGATGACAGGATGGGATATAGTGAACTGGCCCAACCTTCAATAAGAGGGTCACTGCCATTTTTGATCTCATTAGTGAATTAGACATGGGACTTTGAAATTTATATATAACACAAAACCTGGTAAGTCAGGAAGATAGTAACAGACAGGCTGGTGAAATGAGTGGTCAGACAGTGGCAAAACTAACTTAGAAAAAAATACGGCAGGAAGAGTAAAGAGTAACAATACATTGCAATTGGTACAGTTTGAAAAGGAGATAGAGGAACCTGAGGGAGCTCTTGTACAAAGATCTGAAAACGACAGAACAGGTTAACAACACAGTTAATAAGATGTTTTCTAGGGTTTACACATGGAGACACAGAATACAGGGAGTCCCCCGGTTACAAATAGGTTCTGTTCTGGAGTCCGCTTGCAACTTGATTTATATGCAAGTTGGAATCCAATGCAGGACAATGTAAAGCAGTTGGTCTCAGGTAAAAGAAAATGTTCAGTCTTTGACAATTACACCCCTGTATGGATCGTGTAATCGGGAACCTCCTGTACAAACAAAAATAGGAAGCTGTGCTGAAGCTGCACAAAAGAGGAGTTCAGATCCATCCAGCGTACCATATTTTAGAAGGATGCAATGCCTTGTAGTTGATACATGAAACAATTTCAGAAATTTCCAGGAACGAAGGATTTGGATAGATTGAAGATGTTGAGTTCATTTGCCATAGAGTGGAGAAGGTTAAGAAGAGATTTGATCGAGCTGCCTAAAATTATTAAGGGTTTAGATAAAAACAAAAGTGGAGCTGTTTCCAAGGACCGGAAGGTTGATATTCAAAAGGGCAAAGATTAAGGATGACTAGCAAAACAATCAGAGGCAACATGAGGTAACCCCTTCATAAGCAATTCAGATTTGGAATACACTTCCTAATTGGGTGGTGGAAACACCTTTACTAGTAACTTTCTAAAGGGAACTGGAAAAATACTTAAAGGCAAAAGAATGATAGGAATGCAGAGAGAGAGTGACAGACTGAGGCAATCTAGATTTCTTTTCCAAAACGCCAGCTGGAACCTAATAGTCAAGTGGTCTCCTATGTTAGTTACAATATTTTTATGATATTATGCTTGAATGTAAACTTTTTCTTGGTACTGTATATTTTGGTTACAGTTTAAATTGTTATCTTTGTAAATTATTTCTTCTTGCTAATTTGGGCCCTCTTAACTTTGCCTGGTTATTCGCAGTCATTGACCACCCAAAGGGAATGTATAATAGCAGTGCAGACTGAATGACCATTTAGTTTTTGCTTTCTCTCAGAGGATTGTCTGTGCTTGGAGCAGTCCCTAGATAATTTAGCTTTCAACATTAAATGGAATAAAAAGAGAAACTGCTGATGCTGAAAGTGAGCAGCAAAAGTGCCAGCATCTGAAAGAAAAAGACAGGCTACTATTTCAGTTGAACGGTGATAAAAGACCTGATCAAAATGATAATATCTCATTTTCAGAAAGATCTGCTGTGTATTTCCAATAGTTTCTGTTTGCACATGAGCTATGTCAATGACCATTTTTTGCTGTGTTGAACGGAGGATGTAATTTGAATCTCTGTCAATTGTATAAAGCAGGCAGCTGTCACCTATTATACACATCTCCTGATGTTCCTTTCCATTGAAGTCAATGAAGTGTAGAATTTGCAGCCAGTATAATATTGCTTCTCTAACATATACTTGTAGCTAAAATCCTGGTCCTGGTGAGTCTCCTCTGCTCCCTCACTTGAAGTAATAGAGTGATAGAGTTATACAGCAAGGAAACAGACCCTTCAGTCCAACTCGTCCATACCAACCAGATATCATAAATTAATTTAGTTCCATTTGCCAGCATTGGGCCCATTTCCCTCTAAACCCTTCCTATTCATATACCCATCTAGATGCCTTTTAAATATTGTAATTGTACCAGCCTTCATCACTTCCTCTAGCAGCTCATTCTATATATGTGCCATCCTCTGTGTGAAAATGTTGTCCCTTAGGTCCCTTTTAAATCTTTCCCCTCTCACCCTAAACCTATGCCATTGAGTTTTGGACTCCCCTATACCAGAAAAAAGATCTTGGCTGTTCACCCTATGCCCCTCATAATTTTTATAAACCTCTATAGGGGATGCCCCTCAGCCTCTGGTATTGCAGGGAATAAAGTCCTAGCCTAGTCAGCCTCTCCTTATAGATCAAACCCTCTCTTTATAGATCAAACCCTGGTAACATCCTTGTAAATTGTTTCTGCACTTTTTAAAAATTTAACATCTTTCCTCCTGATTCTTGTTTCCAAAATCGTACCCATCCCTCATGTTAAAATGAACTGGTTTATAATTCTCCTTATACCCTTTCCTGAATAAAGGGGCCACATTTGTCACTGCCTACTCCTTTGGCATCTCACTCAAATCATGTTGCAAGATTAAGGTGAACTCTTGTGTAATCTTCACCCTCATTTCCTTTAGCAGTGTGGGTCAGGAGCCATCAGAAAACGATGACTTATCCACTCTAAGCAATGGCTGTTTGTTTTTTTTTAAACTCAATGGCTACTGAAAGAATTAGCCTTATTCTTTTGGACAACTGTCTTTTGTTGCAACACTGACGCTAGATTTTTGAAAGAAAGTGTAATTGTATTGCTACCGTTCAATGTTCATACACCAGTATTTATGAATTCCCATTGAGTGGGAACATCCCTCGGGTGGGAATCTGATCAGTTTGGACAGTGAGTACAGCTACAAGGACCATCCCCAAGTGAGTGAGTACAACATGAAGTGACTTTCACTGAATTGGCTTCTTCTCACAAAAATAAAGAAACTGGTTCCTCTCGGGGTAGTATAGGATTCAAAATTTGCTTCTGTCTGCTTTCTGACACACATCCTGTAAATGTTATTCTCTATATAAAAAAAACCACTGCACTTCTATTCCCCTGGCCTCTCTTACAATGTCATGGATGTCCTGATCCAGCAGAATATACAGCTCACTGAGGACAATAGTCCGATTTACAGCTTAATATTTTTCCCTTTCCTTCTAGGTTTTAGTGGCAATATGCCATTGAACAGAACAACTGAACATAATGTAAAATTTATTGAAGGAAGCCTCTGTTTGCTTCCAAGATTCCTGATTACCTTTCATCACCTTTTTTTCCTTGATTTAACTGGAAATTGGTATAGATTATTTTTAGAATTAATTAAAGGTATTTTTCGATTTTTCAAGCTTTGTAACTAGAAGTTATTTTTGTGGCATCAGGACAGAGAGTACTTATTAAAGCCGTTGCTGCCATCAATCTAAAGCTCTATTTTACAATGTTTAGAATTATGTGACAGTTCAGCAAAAAGCCCTTCCCTTTAAAAAGTTGTTAGGCCCTGACTTCTGACATAACATCTTCATTTGAATAGTTAACCTTTCCTTTTTCTTTCCAAATGTCAACTGTTTATTTCCAGTACTTTGTTTAATTTCAAACCAGATTTCTTGCATTTTCAGTAAATTTCTCTTTTGTTTATCCCCCTTTCCATCACCTTACCATTGGCAATGGTTCCTTAAGCCACCAAGATTTCATACTTCCTTTTTAAATCCATCCATCTCCTTCTCACTCCCAGTCAACCTCATTTATCAAGTTTTTGGTCACCCTCCAATATTTCCTTTATTGGTTTGGTGCCATATTTAAAGATATGACTTTGGAATATTTTGCCATGGTAAAGGTGCTGTATAAATACATTGCTATTATTTTAACTATATTTTACATTTATTTTGCCTCTACTAATACAGAAAATACCTGAATTCATCATCATTTTCAAGATTTCTCACACCTAACATGCTCAGAGTATCAGTAAGTCATCTGCTGGAGAATTCTATTGGGTAATGTTGGAAGTCAGGTACAGGAAACAAAACTAAAATGGGCTACTCTCTATATAGAGCACCTAGACTACCTTGAGTGAGACGTAAAAAAATCACAACACCAGGTTATAGTCCAACAGGTTTAATTGGAAGCACAGGAGCTTTTGGAGCGACGCTCCTTCATCCACCTGATAAAGAAGCAGCGCTCGGAAAGCTAGTGCTTCCAAATAAACCTGTTGGACTATAACCTGGTGTTGTGTGATCTTTAACTTTGTACACCCCAGTCCAACACCGGCATCTCCAAATCTTAAGTGAGATGAAACTCGAAACTGCAAATATCTAGAGCTTTGTGCGCCAACACCTTGATTTCCTCTTCTAATTATTTTAGTGATTTTTAGAAACAATTAATTTACAGAATGATTAATAAAACCACAACTTGAGTCATTAGACAAACAAAGTATCCATTGAGGTCCATCTCGGACAATTACTTTAAATTGAAAAAAATGTTCTGCAGGATGAGATAGCTTGGAGGTCAGGATCTGGACTAGTGATTAGACTGAAGTAGCATGGCTTTTATTGTTCCTGGTCAGAGAGCATTTTCTGATCTTCCTTTTGATTGCTCTTATGTCTCATAAATGTATGTTGCTGTCAGCAGCTATCCTTTGAACTCTGTCCAAAGAAACATTTCATCATCTTCTTGACCCTTTCTCCTTTAAAGCTTCTTATGAAGCCAGTGTTTTTAGCCTATTCTCTACCCTAGTGTTGCACATCTCTGCCTTCTGTGTTCTGCTGTACATCATTCAGAAATTTGATCAATGGAAGGTTATCGGAATGCTACTGTTGTGGTGGCATCTGTAAGTGCATGTTATGCAGGCCTCAAGAATGGGAATCCATACTACAACATATTGATCTAAGGAAGATGATACACTCAAGCCTCTCCTCCAATGGTGTGGAACAGCAGTGGCATTGGATGATCACCTCTCCTCATTTCCATTGAGGAGGTTTGAGGGTCATTGAAGATTCTCAGTGGATGTTCCCATTGCCAAAAGAAAGCCTCCATTGGCCAACTGCAAACTCATGGCACTACGGATGCCACGGTAGCTCAGTGTTTAAAAACACAATATACTCTTAGAATAGATGGAGAAATAATCCTGCAGGTCTCAGCAGATGCCAAAATGTAGTTGGGCAAGAAATTGGGAGAACGGGGATACAAAGTTCATTCCCTGACCTGGGGTTGCTGCTTCACATCTCCTGTTTCCGTCTGCTGAACAGTTACTAGGGTACAATTTGACAGTACAGACTTGATGGATCGAAGGACAACTTCTGTACTGGTGATTCCATGATTGTGTGTGTGGATGTGGAGGGAAAAATTGACGGCACGGGCAGTGAGATGACAGTCAACCCTACTCTCTGACCTTAGTTGGTGTTTTTGCTACTACTTCTTCCCATTTCAGTCTGGCTATGGAGGTAAATCCTGCATGGTCTCTGCTGCTTCAGTTGCTCTCATATACTTGTACATATACTTGCTCCTTGACCTGTTTGGTCACAGCAATCTCAATTTATTCTCTGCCAGGCAAGCACATAATGCATAAAGATACATAAACATTTCCACCAACAGTTGCTCTTTGACTAGACTCTAAAGTGGCAGTCAGCTCTTCATATAAAGGAGTATGACCTCTCTTGATTATTTTCTCCAAAAGGTTATTGGCAGCGTATGGAAATTAAACCAGAAATCAAAAAGTACATGTTCCACCTGATGGATTTCACTATGATATTCTTTGGAACAAAAACTCTACACCAGGCACATTCCCACTGGAAGGTCTTGAATATAAACTGAACTTTAAAGTTGATGCTGCAGGGCTTCATCACATCCTTCAGTTGCTTCCTCACTGACGTCAATAGCGAGAAGCAACATTTATAGAGAAGATTTATTAGCTTCCACATCCGCATTTGGAAAAATCTCATCACTGTTTAATAAGTCGGGATTTATGATTTCGGATGTTTGACAGCACCATCCAAATCTGAAACTTCTATCCCTAAAAAGGCAAGAGCAGCAGATGCATGGGAATAGCAATGCTTTGCAAATTCCCCTCCAAAACTCAACCCTCTGGACTGTTGTTCCTGCTGTTCCTTCACTGTCACTGGGTCAAAAACCCTGATGTTCCCTCCACAGTGGCTATATCAGCAGCACATGGACTGCAGCAGTTTAAGGAGGTGACCCTTCACCACTTTTGAAAGGATGTTGAACAATGGGTAATAAATACTTGCCTAGCCACATCACATGAAAGAATGATTTATCAAAAAAGAGCAACTGTAATGCTTCAAAAAAAAAATAGATGAGGAAGAGCCATGTTTGGGTGAAAGTAGTTGGTGTCTGGTAAGGTAATAATATGGAAGTACAGTATCCCTGAGCTAGGGAAGAGGCTAAAGAGTCAGCCGGGATTACTGCTGTAAATGCAGCAAGTTTAATCTACCTGTCCATCCCTGTGGCAGCTAAGACTTGAATCCAGAACCTCTCGTTCACTACCCCTCTGAGACTCTAATCCTACTGTAAGTGTATCTATTTCCTAATCACCCGATGGAAGGATGTCACAACACACCACTGGAGCAGATGGGACTTAAACCTGGGTCTTCTGTTCCCAAGGTAGAGCCAGTACTGGCACTGACCCCACAGTGCTTCCTTTAGGCATGATCATTGCAATTTTCAATATTCCAGCCAATTGAAAACAAAGGAGCCAACACAGGGGGAAAAGGTAGACCAATGGGCAGCCTAATAACACTCTGAGGTTGGCAGCCCCAGGAGTGGGAGCTGTCTGTGTGAAAACTGAGAATGTGAGGCTTCACCATCGTCCTGATGGGGTAACTTCAGTGAACAATTAGTATGACAGCTGTACTGTCTCTGCAGTTGTGCAGTGAGGTAAAGTCCAAGTGGTAACAGGGCATCACTAAGTTCCTTAATTTACAAAAATTGACCTTAATTTATTGTCCATTTCTTTCCAGTTATTGTTGCCGGTTTTGAAATGAGATGACAAAATATTATTATGTTTATTAAGAAATCAGAATTTCACATTTCCTGTAGACAGGACATTTCCTTTTATATTTTGTTGTCATGGCTTTTTTAAGCACTACACATGTGATTAAATTTGCAATGGATATTGGATTTGTAATAATCTTCTCTAAGGATAGAAGACTGCATTTTTCTTTAGAATTATGACACAATATTTCTGTCTCCAATGCTTAAATATAGCCTTCATCATCCGCAAGTTGTTTTTCTCGTGTGATTCTGAGTTTCAATAGTTATTTATAGCTTTTATCCATCATCACAGGAAAGCATAAATGATAGACATCTGCTTCCACTTATCCTGGATGTTTGTTATCTGCAGTGAAGTGTATCCTCTACCAACACTAACTGTCCTGATCAATTACACCATGTTTGGGAGCATTCTGAAACACTGACTTAGGATCCCGTATGTGTCAAGGTAATAAAGGAAAGGTATAATGTTAGAGTTGATATCAATGGCTGTCAAAGAGTTTAATGGGTGCTCTATGTATAATAAATAATCCTGATGCTGCCAAGGTAAACTTAATAGTTAGTTTGCGATTGTAACTTGACAATGATTGCTGAAGGGTGGCAAATGTTTCAAACAGAATTTTACATAAGCAGTGCAATCTTAATAAACATATAAAACTGACCATTTTGAATTGCCTCCACATTATATACAATTCTTCTTTTGTTCCTCTAGAGTTTGACAGAATTTAAAATTGGCGAGATGTGTCATGGACTGAGCATCTTATATCACCCACTTCACGCGATCTTCCAAACTCAAAATTACTGCAAAGAAATGGGTACTTTAATTCCCTAGGAAATGAAAATTAGTCTGCCCTGGCAATATATATCCCCTCTGAAACAGGCAAAAGTGAGTCCAATGCCCTCATTACACCATTCCTGAAGTTTATTCGCACTGACATCAATGACATACTTAAAAGGAATTACATAAAAACTGTATAAGAGTGGGTATTTCAAAGTTTCAGCAAATACAACAGTTTGTATTTGACACACCAACACACAAAGGAACATACAAGTACATCTGATATTGGTGTAATCTGAAGTATGTTCCCTTTTCTCTCATTAGAGGACTCTGTAGTCCTGTCTGAGAAGTTTAAAGTAACATAATCATTTATAAATAATTGTTACTGTTTGGAGAAATACAAGTGTCAGGAGGGGAGATGGATACGAAGGATTAGGCATCCACAGCATTAAAGCAATTTGAATTTGCAGGAGCAGAATTATCCAAGATGCGAACATGAGCTAAGAAATCCAAAGCCTATTCAATTAAAAAAGGGGCCCAGTAAGAAAAAAATTGGCAGAGAAACTGTGAGGAGAAAGTAAGGACTGCAGATGCTGGAGTTCAGAGCTGAAAATGTGTTGCAGTAAAAGCGCAGCAGGTCAGGCAGCATCCAAGGAGCAGGAGAGTCGACGTTTCGGGCATGACCCCTCCTTCAGGAATGAGGAAAGTGTGTCCAGCGGGCTAAGATAAAAGGTAGGGAGGAGGGACTTGGGAGAGGGGCGTTGGAAATGCGATAGGTGGAAGGAGGTCAAGGTGAGGGTGATAGGCCGGAGAGGGGGTGGGGGCAGAGAGGTCAGGAAGAAGATTGCAGGTTAGGAAGGCGGTGCTGAGTTCGAGGGATTTGACTGAGATAAGGTGGGGGGAGGGAAAATGAGGAAACTGGAGAAATCTAAGTTCATCCGTTGTTGTGGTTGGAGAGTTCCTAGGCGGAAGATGAGGCGCTTTTCCTCCAGCCGTCATGTTGCTATGGTCTGGCGATGGAGGAGTCCAAGGACCTGCATGTCCTTGGTGGAGTGGGAGGGGGAGTTGAAGTGTTGAGCCACGGGGCGGTTGGGTTGGTTGGTCTAGGTGTCTCAGAGGTGTTCCCTCCTCCCTACCTTTTATCTTAGCCTGCTGGACACACTTTCCTCATTCCTGAAGAAGGGCTCATGCTCGAAACGTCGACTCTCCTGCTCCTTGGATGCTGCCTGACCTGCTGCGCTTTTTCAGCAACACATTTTCAGCAGAGAAACTGTGAACAAAGCAAGGACAGAAAGAAGAATTCTCAGTTCAGAGTACAAGGATCTTATTAGCTATGATATTGGCCTGTCATTTTTGAACATGGTAGGGCAATTTAAACCTTTCACATATTTGCTAACTCTGAATGTAATCACTTGGAGACAATAATTATAAATATTGTCTTGCACTCATCAGGACATTTCACAAGAATACCAGGACAAGGGGAAAAGTCAAATGGGTGACCTAATTTAAATTGGGTGAGAACAGAGTGCTGATTGGTTGGAAAGTAGGTACTGATTTTACACAACCAACCTCTGTTTGCAAAATAGGTTTGAGCATTGGTTGTGATTTTGCAATTTCACAATGTTTTCTGTATAATCATGAGTGTGCAAAAAGTTCACAGTATAGCACATTTAAATTGAGTGGAAGCTACATATATTAATACACAGGGCCCTGTTCTTTGCAATCAGAAAGGACACACACACACACACACACACACACAGTACCTGTTTCAACTCAACAAAATGGGTGACATACATTTGTTACTTAATTTCTCAAGACAATGCACTTATCAACTAGACTCAATCTGCCAGTTTAAAATGTAAACAAACCTTAGCAGTTAAATGTCAACCAGCATTTATGAGTGTTTCCTATGGTATTGTCTCTACGAATCCACGTCAACTGACCAACCTATCAGTACCCTCTTCTCATGCAGTACAAATATAAGTTTTCACTTTGAATGGAATTCTTACCATTTCCTGATGCGTGCAGGATAAAAATCTTCAACAAAATATGCCTTCCTTCAAGAATAATTAATAAGATTGTAATCAGCAACAAAGTCTTTGGAGCTTGAGCAGTGGCACTGTTGTCAGCCTGAAGCATAGACAAGACTTGACCAATATTCAGTCTGCAGGGATACACCATCTCCAACAAAAGAGAACGTAACCATCTCTCCTTACTATTGCTAAATTCACCATTATCAATAACTTGGGAGTTATCATTGACCAGAAACTGAACTGGACAAGTGATATGTTGCTACCAGAGGTCAGAGGCTGGGGATTCAATGGCAAGAACTCATCTTCCGACTCCCCATATCCTGACCGCTATCTAGAAGGCAGAAGAAAGGGGAATGATGGAATACTCTTCTCTTGCCTGGATCTGTGCAGCTTCAACAACACCCAAGAAGCTCAAAGACAGCCAAGACCAAGCAACCCCTGATTGGCAGGCACTCCATCTATCACTTTGAAGATTTCTTAGCAAACTCTCCAATTGCATTCCCGTGCCCAGACACTAGTGAAACTGTGGGTCAGCGCTTCACTTTCAGGCTTTAGAAGTATTTTAATTCTTCCCTTTGGAAGGAATAACTTAAGGAACTGTTCTGCTGTAGATGGTCTCAAATCACATTCTGATAGTTCATTCGCCTCATTGGGATAATGCTCATTTGGATACTGGGAACTGCACTCCAGCTCCTACTCACAGCCACAATTTTCGGTTTTCATTGATATCTAGCTTCACCAAGCTGTTACTTCACGTGGATTTCTTACAGTTCAATTCTTGCTCAGCTACACAGGAAAATAATGCTCCTCAGCCTTTCCTTCAACCTCCCTCTCCAATGTACAAAATAACTAATGAATTGTTTTCAGGCTCAACAAATCCCAGGACTTTGCGAAGTCCTAACCCGATAATATGGTTGCACCTCCAGGTTACTGGGTTTCACCGGGGTCTTAAAGGCTTGTAGCCGGGTGCAGCAGTATGGTTATGGGATGAGGTTTCTGTTCCCCTGCTCCTAAGTACCTCGCTGACTATCAGCCCAAAAGTAACAATCCGTCCCCATCTAACTATTTAATGTTGACTCTTCAGTAACCCTTTAATTTTCCTGAGTGAAATATTGAAAACCTCAATGCACCCATGTTCTATGATAGTATTGAACACAACTAATATTTGGAACAGTCAAATTTCTGAACCCCTTGGAACTCTCCATTTACTGAATCTTACAGTTCACAGATTGCTGGCTCACATAATCTAGGTTCCGAATCTTCTCATAGTCAAAGTCATAGAGATGTACAGCAAAGAAACTGACCCTTTGGTTCAACCCGTCCATGCTGACCAGATATCCCAACCCAATCTAGTCCCACCTGCCAACACCCGGCCTACATCCATCCAAACCCTTCCTATTCATATACCCATCCAGATGCCTTTTAAATGTTGCAATTGTACCAGCCTCCACTACTTCCTCTGACAGCTCATTCTATACACATACCACGCTATGCGTGAGAAAGTTGTCCCTTGGGTCGCTTTTATATCTTTCCCCTCTCACCCTAAACTTATGCCCACTAGTTCTGGATTCACCGACACCAGGAAAAAGACTTTATCTATTTATCCCATCCATGCCCCTCACGATTTTATAAACCTCTATAAGGTCACCCCTCAGCCTCCTACACCAGGGAAAACAGCCCCAGCCTGTTCAGCCTCTCCCTATAGCTCAAATCCTCCAACCCTGGCAACATACTTGTAAATCTTTTCTGTATACTTTTAAGTTTCACAACATCTTTCCAATAGGAAGGAGACCAGAAAATTGCACGCAATATTCCAACAGTGGCCTAACCAATGTCCTGTACAGCTACAACATGACCTCCCAACTTCTGTACTCAATACTCTGACCAATAAAGGAAAGCATACCAAACGCCTTTTTCACTATCCTATCTAACTGAGACTCCATTTTCAAGGAGCTATGAACCTGCACTGCAAGGTCTCTTTATTCAGCAACACTCCATAGGACCTTACCATGAAGTGGTAAGATTTGCTTTCCCAAAATGCAACACCTCACATTTATCTGCCACTTCTCAGCCCATTGGCCCATCTGATCAAAATCCCATTATAATCTAAAGTAATCTTCTTCACTGACCACGACAACTCCAATTTTGGTGTCATCTGCAAAATTACTAACTGTACCTCTTATGATCACATCCAAATCATTTATGTAAATCACAAAAAGTAGAGGTCCCAGTACCGATCCTTGTGACACTCCACTGGTCACAGGCCTCCAGTCTGAAAAACAACCCTCCACCACCACCCTAATTCTTCTACCTTTGAGCCAGTTCTGTATCCAAATGGCTAGTTCTCCATGTATTCTGTGAGATCTAACCTTGCTAACCAGTCTCCCATGGGAACCTTGTTGAATGCCTGACTGAAGTCCAGATAGATCACATCTACCGCTCTTCCCTCATCAATCCTCTTTGTTACTTCTTCAAAAACTCGATCAAGTTTGTGATACATGATTTCCCACGCACAAAGCCATTTTTTGACTATCCCTCATCAGTCCTTACCTTTCCAAATACATGTACATCCTGTCCCTCAGGATCCCCTCCAATAACTTACCCACCACTGACATCAGGCTCATCGATCTATAGTTCCCTGGCTTGTCCTTACCCCCTTTCTTAAATAGTAGCATCACATTAGCCAACCTCCAGACTTCTGGCACCTCACCTTTGACTATTGATGATACAAATACCTCAGTAAGAGGCCCAGCAATCACTAGCTTTCCACAAAGTTCTCGCGTACATTGGGGATTTATCCACCTTTAACCGTTTCAAGACGTCCAGCACTTCTTCCTCTGTAATCTGGATATTTTGCAAGATGTCACCATCTATTTCTCTACCATCTATATCTTCCATATCCCTTTCCACAGTAAATATTGATGCAAAATATTCATTTAGTATCTCCCCCATTTTCTGTGGTTCCACACAAAGGCCGCCTTCCTAATTTTTGAGGGGCCCTATTCTCTCCCTAGTTACCCTTTTGTCCTTAATATATTTGTAAAAACCCTTTGGATTCTCCTTAATTCTATTTGCCAAAACTATCTCATGTCCCCCTTTTGCCCTCCTGATTTCCCTCTTAAGTATACTCCTACTTCCTTTATACTCTAAGGATTCACTCGATCTATCCTGTCTATACCTGACATATGCTTCCTTCTTTTTCTTAACCAAATCCTCAATTTCTTCAGTCATCCAGCATTCCCTATACCTACCTGCCTTCCCTTTCACCCTGTTAGGAATATGCTTTCTCTGGATTCTTGTTATCTCATTTTTGAAGGCTTCCCATTTTCCAGCTGTCCTTTTACCTGTGAACATCTGGCCACAATCAGCTTTCAAAAGTTCTTGCCTAATACCGTCAAAATTGGCCTTTCTCCAATTTTGAACTTCAACTTTTAGATCTGGTTTATCCTTTTCCATCACGACTTTAAAACAAATGGAATTATGGTCGCTGGCCCCAAAGTGCTGCCCCACTGACACCTCAGTCACCTACCCTGCCTCATTTCCCAAGAGTAGGTCAAGTTTTGCACCTTCCCCAGTAGGTACATCCACATACTGAATCAGAAAATTGTCTTGTACACACTTATGAAATTCCTCTCCATCTAAACCTTTAACACTATGGCAGTCCTAGTCGATGTTTGGGAAGTTAAAATCCCCTACCATAACTACCCTATTATTCTTACAGATAGCTGAGATCTCCTTACAAGTTTGTTTCTCAATTTCCATCTGACTATTGGGGGGTCTATACTACAATCCCAATAAGGTGATCATCCTTTTCTTATTTCTCAGTTCCACCCAAATAATTTCCCTGGATGAATTTCCAGGAATTTATTATTGAACAAAATTTGTCACTGTGCCACATGAGGGGTCATTAGGACAGATGACCAAAAGATTGGCCACATTGGTAGGGTTATAAGGAGCTCCTTTCAGGAGAAAGGAGAAATGAAATGTCAGAAATGGTTAGGGAAGAAATATTAGAGTTTAGGACACAATTGATGTTAGAACAATTAAAATTGGGATGCATTGAAGATCAGAATTGACAGAGGCTTGTAGGGATGGAAGAGATTATGGAGATAGTGAGGGACAACACTGGAAAGATTGAGAAATACACATGAAAATGTTAAAATGGGGGCATTGCCAGATTGGGAGTCAGCATATTTCAGACAATAAACATGTGAAAACATATGCTTCTATGACAAAAGTTTGTCATTTTACAAAATGCTTCAGAAAGTGAGTCAATGAAACAATCACAGGAATGGAAACTTCCAAGAGAGTTTAGCAAGTTTAGGCTTAGCTACAATTGTAGGTTTACATAAAATAATGGGCAAATAGTCCTTTAAAAGGATTTGTTTAATCACTTCTGGATTCTTCATTACATATTTTATTCACAAGGAATCTTTGGCAGTTGTGAAATTCCGGGCCAAACTATATGGAGATTTCTGTGTTGTGACAACAGTCCTCTGGTTTTTGAAATTAATGCCTCAGAATACAACGTCATTCACATTGTGTTGCAATTCAGTTAAATTGAGGTTTTCACAAGGAATGCAATGCCATACCAATGATGGAGAGGCGGTCAGCAGTTTCCTATTTTACCATCAATTCCACACATTGTTATCAGTGATCCCTGTCTGTGCAAAGGTTAATCTTTACCAATTGAATCATTGTGTAGGCATACAAAAGATGTTTACTTTTCTGACTCCAAAGCTAAATAGAAATATTAGAGTTTACAAAAACAAGTGCAACTGAGGTCTTACTGACAATGCTCCTGAAGAACCACTCTGGTTCTGAAAATTTAATTGTACAAGTTTGGAGGCTCACTTCTTCAGAAAAAGATGTAATATTGCAGACTTCATTCAAAACAATTGAAATTGTAATAAATTTATAAAGGTTTTTTTTCTACCTTCCTTTAATTGTGCACCTACCAGTCTTTATTTTAGTTCCAGGATATTATGTAAGTGTAAGATATATTTCCTGTTATATAGTCCTAATGCCTCAGTGAAGACTCTGCAATTTGATTACTTGAATAGTTTTATTATCCTGCTTATCACTCTTTATCCCCTTCACAGATTGGGTTCTGAACGTAAGCACTTGCAGGAAAAGTAGAAATCTATGCTGACAATTCCACTGAAAATCTGAGGGTGATTGTGTATGAGGTGAGCAGCAAAAGCTGTTATTTCACCCATTACACAAAATCCAGGCCAGCATCTCAACAATGACTAAATTCAGCAGATTCCGCTGCATGAATTGAGGCCACTTTTAACACACATAGGGGTACAGTCACAAACTAAAGGCAGCTACATGAGTTGTTGTCATTGTTTAGGAATCTCTGATTACTGCATTTTACCTCAAAGGACCATTCAAGTTGAATTACAATCTCGCAGAAACTGAATTTAAGATAGCATTTGGACTGAGGTAGCTGATGGCTTCAATAATTGAAAACCATTGCAACAAATTGGACAGCTAACAGCTATCCCCCAGAAAATAAATATCTGGGAACAAAGCTACAAACATCAATCAAAACCAGTGATATAATACCAAATGTGGCTGCTCAGAGATAAAAAATCAGAATGAAGCTTTAGAAATCAAAGATATAGTTACAGTTTTGCCAAAATTCTCAGAGTTCTGGTCCCTTTCCCAATCCCATTTTCAAACAATTCATTTTCACTCTCAGCTATTCAGACAGGGAGAGACGTGCAATAGATGCCAGCGGCAATGTTCCATTGCAATCCTCAAAAATGTCTGTTCTCATTAAAATTTATGACTCTTGGGAATGCGACTTCACTAATGGTACAATTACTAGAAAGTAAAAACAGTGATCACAACACAAACAGGTGGTGTCAAATCTTTATTACTCCTTCAGCAGCTAATGAACACTTAGCCACCTAAGACACTTCAGGGCCATTTTCAGCTAACCAGTCAATTTAAAAACAAGTAACTGCTAACAAGATGATGTGTAATGAGCTAATTCACAAAAAAAGCTGAAGAGATAGGGATCATTTCATATTTGTGATGGGGCCTTAATAGATGATCCATTGAAACCAAATCCTCCCACAGTACACTGCATCCATTGGGCACTGTGATCCCACACACAGTGTCCCTCTTCAACTGTGACCCCTGCTATAACCACCCCCAGTGTGACCCTCTCCAACTGTGACCCCTGCTATAACCACACCCACTGTGACCCTGTCCAACTGTGACCCCCACTGTGACCCTCTCCACCTGTGACTTCACCCATCACCCCACTATAACCACACCCTCTGTGACCCTCTCCAAGTGTGACCCACACTGTAACCATATCTACTGTGACCCGACCCCTGCCTGCCTTGCTACAACACCCCATTTTCCACCTCTTTCAGTAAGAAGGAATATTTGGGTACAGCTATATATTTTCAGCATCTATTCTGCTATCATATTTACACGATTTGTGATCATTAATATGGCCCACCCACCCTTACTGCATGAGAATATATCGATTCAAATTCTCATTATGCTCAGCTTTAAAAACTCTTAAAACTTTGTACAAAAAGAAAGTTACAGAGAAAATCTCATTTGTAAAGTTGGCATTCATTATAATTTGATTGATCATCTCTCCACACTGTTTGAGCAGATAATGTTTCGAGTACAACAAAAAACAAACAGTATTTCATAGAATGTTCCAGACTTGAAGTGTAGAGGGAGCTGTCGTCATGCTATATTGTTGATGGTGCTGTCTGCTGAAAGGCTGAATGCTATCAGCATATTAATTGTGAACCACAATAGTACTAGGGAAAGAAAACTGCATTCAAGAGAAAAGTATTTTGATGCTAGAACAATTACCATTGTAGTGATTCAGTGGTGACTACAGATCTTCTTCCAGACTCTGATAGATTTTACTTGTCAGGGAGATGTTACAGTATGAGCTCCCTTGCTACATGAAGTGGTTGGGTCAAAGACCATTTTAAGTACGTAAAAATGAAGAAACAGTGGAAAATAAAGGACAATGACAAGACATAAGGATTAGCTTTGAACTGCCATGACTAAGAAAGGACAGAGACACAAATTGGCTGAATGGGTCTCTCGGTGCTCTGATCATCAATAGTTGTGTCATGCATTAGCTGCCAGCAACATGCTGTTAGCTGTCCATCAGAGTTGAACAACGCTGGCTGGCCACAACTGAATCAGGATAAGAAATTCTAAAAGGGTAACAATTTCCACTCATCCAAATGGTCCTGAGGAACAGTTGCAATTTTACTATCTTTAAAATAAGAAATTCCACCTGATCATTTGGAAGAAATCGCTCGACTTGTATTATTGTAACTTTACAAGGTTTTCCTTCCAAACCAAACTAATCAATACAAGATCAGTTTCTGCTTCTATTCACAGAAACATTTCCTGTAAATGACAATTTGTGTTTCAGAATCATCACAGCGGCTGAAACCATTTTGTGTTTGAAAATGTAGTGGCTTTTTGATTGTTGTTAATTTCTCATCCTTAATGTAACTAACACCATTCTGCATTTTGTCAGAGAGTAAAACAATTATAACATATAAGCGCGCAAGACTAAACTACTGATCTAACTAAAATAAATCAAGCTAATTTTTGTATTTTCTTTCATCTAGATTATTAAATATGCACTGCAGTTCAAATGCTTAGGGTTTAATATTTCCTCCTTTGTTTGACTAATGATTAGTTAGAAACCTTTCATGAAATGCTTGCTGAATATGGAATTTGGGTGTCATATAAACTGCCTCACCAGTGGGCAGCCCACTCAGTTTGCATTGTCTGCAATTTTAACCTGTCTCTCTGAGTTAGAGGGAAACATTAGGCTGAAGCTGCCAATATTTGTCTTTAAACTGTGACTTTTTGATTGTTGTTAATTCCTCGTCTTTAATGTAACTAACACCATTCTGCATTTTGTCAGAGAGTAAAACAGTTATAACATATAAGCGCGCAAGACTAAACTGCTGATCACTGTCTGATGTTGGCATTGAATCCTGCCTGCAATTTTAACTGACAGTCTCTGTAGGGAGATTGTTGTGATACTGTTGTGTGAACAGAGTGAGAAAAAAAATCTGATGCTGGATTAACTTTACAAAACATTTTTTTAGAAATTTTGTTTGTGATCAGTGGGAGCAGAAATCCTTCCAGATCACTATTCCTATCACTTCTGTTATTGTGATCAATATTCTCACTGCTAACACACAGGTAGTGGACCGATGATATATAGATGAAAATAATGAATCATAATCACTCAGAAACTCACTCAGATGAAGTCAGGGGTGCTGGGACCAGGGATTTTTTTTTAAAGATCACTTACAGTGTGGAAACAGGCCCTACGGCCCAACAAATCCACACCGACCCACCGAAGCGCAAACCACCCAGACCCATTCCCCTACATTTACCCCTTCAGCTAACATTACGGGCAATTTAGCACAGCCAATTCACCTGCACATTTATTTTGGACTGTGGGAGGAAACCGGAGCACTCGGAGGAAACCCACGCAGACACGAGGAGAATGTGCAAACTCCACACAGTTAGTGAGTTGCCTGAGGTGGGAATTGAACCCAGGTCTCTGGCGCTGTGAGGCAGCAGTGCTAACCACTGTGCCACCGTGCCGTCCACATGCCACATGCCACTCACTTTCATTCCCTCCCTATTCAATTCCTGCTTTTGATTACTGTTGGGGCTGTTGGAATTGTTGTGATTTGCAGATTAATTTTATGATTGTTTCAATATATTGATTTCAGTGCAATGGTACTGTACACTTGCATAATCACTAGGTCACAGATTGAATGAAACAATTACACAAGGAATGAGAATGTATACTTCACTGAGTAGCTTTTTCTTGTGGCTGAATGGCTGCAGCCCTGAGCTACATAAACCAGTGATAGGTGACCGTGATGAAGTTAATTCTGTTCTCCTGCAAGGACAGACATGTTGGTCAGCATGGGATTAGACTTGATGCCACTTTCCAACATCATCTTTAGCAATATTGCTACCCCATGCTCCAAAATCTAACTTGTTTCAAGTGTTAATTAGAGTGGCTTATCGAATGATCTAACTTTATATTATCTAGATAAAACAAGAAAAATTACATTTGTACTTTTGCACTTCACGACCTCAGGATGAATAAAGGGCTTCACAACCAATAATGTATTACTGAAGTGTTGTAACTTGGAAATGGAAATGAAGGATGGATCCTGGGCAAGGAGCACATTGTTCCTTTTAAACTATGGAATTCTTTCCTGGAACGTATTTTTTTGTGAATCTCAATTGTTCTGTTAATCAAATCATTTACATATGTAGCAGACTTGTGACTCCCTGAGCACACATTTAATATGGAAAAAATGTTTCAGGGAATTGTAGCTCTATTTTCTTCAATAATTGGTTTAATTGCTGGTTTAGCTGTGATGATGAGGCATTGGATCTTTAACCAATGAGTGTGAAAACACAAATTTATCTTAAATCACACAAGAAAAGTAATCACTGCCAATGGGGTTGACTAGTTGCTGTCAGCAGGACGGTTTCACATTTTGACATTCACACCAGTGCTGTCGCTGATCGCTTCCAAAGATCGAAACTTGTTGAGCTTCCAGAATAAGGAGTTGACCCTGACTGAGTGTTGCAGGCTAGCACACTCCAAGGTCCAGGACTACGTGGGGAGGGATGCACTAAAGCTTGGGGCAGCTGCCACCAAGTGCAGTGGAAAAAGTCCACAGTCTGAGGTCTGAAGGCAAATGTGTCTCCACCCAGTTCAGACTCTCCCTGTGCCTCAGATAAATGTAAATGTAATCCTGCACAAGTAAGAGATGTCTTTGGCTTGTTTGGATAGAGTCAAACTCCAAGGTTTGTCTCTTTCCTAGTTATGCAACGGTATAGAACCAAACTCCATTTGTGACAATGTATATATGAAAAGATTTATGAATAAAGTATATTTTTGAAATTAAAAGAAAGATTGTTTCCAAAGATCAAAGTTAAACAGAAGAGTGGTGCTAGATATTGGTATGTGCATCTTTTCTTCCAGCAATATCCAAATGTTGCTGACTCCATTTAAATCCATCAGCAGTGATCACAATTAGATATACATGCTGGTAGAAAATACCTTTTACAGTATGTAAAAGTTAATGCTGCTATTTTCCCTTTGGGAACATAAAACAGAATGGGTTGCAAGTCCTTGCATGCTATTGCTCCTTTTACGTCAATGGGCTGTATGTTAATTATTTTTCTGTGCTTTAAATCATTGCCGATGTAGACACTGCTAGAATCCAATATTGAGGTAAATACATATTGGAAAAATCAATGCAACAATGTCTGCAATACTTGCTAATACTACTGGATTTGTGTTGGTTCCGTCTTTTTCCAGCTGGTAGCTGGAGTATAACTGAAATATACCTCAGAGAGTTACAAGACTCAAAATCTGAGGATTATTCTATTTGTAGCCAGTCAACTCCTGGATTATGGTGAGCCTATACTGCAGCTTAATGATGGTTATCACTTTGTATCGGTTGGTAGCAATGCCATCTCTATGTCAGAAAGTGGGGAGCTCAAATCCTCTTCCAGACTGAACACAAAAAATCAAAGCCAATATTCCAGTGTAATACTGATGAAGTACTGCATTTTCAGAGGTGATGTATTTCAGATGAGCAGATGAACCCAAAATCCCAGCTGCCTTCTCATGTTGATGCAAAAAATTTCACAACGTGGTTTTGAAGAAGCATGATCCCACCTCTTGTCCAATATTTATTCCTCAATCAACATGTAGAAAAACAAATACCTGGCTGTTATCACACACTGCTGCTTCTGGGAGTATACCAAGTACAAATTAGCTGCCAGACTTCCTACATTACAACAGTGACCATATTTCAAAAAAGGTTATTCCCTGCCAAAAAGCACTTTACATCATCTTGATGGTGCAGGTGCTATATAAATGTATAAATGTAAGTCTTCTTTTCTTTCTCAGATCAGATTTTGGACTTAGCATGGGGTAACAAACTAACAAAATAGAATTATGTCACATATAGCTTTGGCAAATATTATCAGTATTAGCTTGATATATATCCAGTGAAAAGAAGTTACAAGATTGAAGATCATAGTCAAAGTTGGTTATGATTTGGAGATGCTGGTGTTGGACTGGGGTGTACAAAAGTTAAAAATCACACAACATCAGGTTATAGTCCAACAGGTTTAATTGGAAGCACACTAGCTTTCGGAGTGATGCTCCGAAAGCTAGTGTGCTTCCAATTAAACCTGTTGGACTATAACCTGGTGTTGTGTGATTTTTAACTTTAAAGTTGGTTATGCATATGCTTCACTATGCCTTCTACATGCCTAAGTCTTTGAAATACAAACAAAATGTTTGCATAGCCTACATCAGCACAATGGCTTTGAAGGAAAACATATAGGAGGTAATCTGCTATTCCATTAGCCAAGCATCCTGAAAAACCAATTGGAGTAAATCAGCTGGGTGGAGACAAACCATTAGACTCTCAGACAATGGGACTATGGTTATGAATGGAATGTGCTTAGCTACAATACTACACTATAAGCTAGGTAACCAACATACACCCAATATGGCCATATTTGGGTCATTGAGCAGTAGGAGAGAGTAATGTGGCAAACAAACCCTTCGTGTGATTTGCATCTTTCTCTGCAGAACAAGATAATTAAGTGGGTTCCTAGAACCGGTCTCTCTCTCTCTCGCTTTCTTTCTTTACCCTCCCCCCCCGACTTCATCCATCCTGTACGTCGAACCCTGTCTGCTGATTTTGACTAACCAAGTACAGCAGACAGATTTTAAAAAGAATTTAACTCTGCACTGCTGTCTCCAGAGAACATATAATTCACCCATCTAAATGTTGAAAATGTCTCAATACGGAGAAGCTGCAGGACCTCTTTGTGAAAGCTGCTGAACCACAGCCTGAAGCCAGCTGCCGAGTCAACAACCCTCATGTCATAGACTTCTTTCATTTTACTGGAATCTAACCCACTTAATATCTTTCCAATTCTTTAATTTATTTGCGGAAGCCCAGAACTTTTTTTTAAAAAAACTTAGCTGGGTTAAGTATGCATTAAGTACCAATTCGCTTTTTTAAAATCTCATGAAATCTTTCACAATCACAATATGTAAACAGTTAAACACACCCTGAATTGGCAAGTTTATCCTTTTCGAAAACCCTGTTGCGGTCAGACAAGGAGTGGGAAAAGAAATGAACCATTCAAGTCTGCTTCACCTGATTGCAACATGAGCATAACATTGTATAATGAAATGGAATGAATACTGGGGCTGAAATTATTTTTCAGCAGTAATGTAAAGTCATAAATAGCCAACTGGCAGCTCATGTTACATCTCACTTAATTCTTTAAAGAAAAGGGAACAAACAAATTTCAAATAAGAAACCATTTACCTCATGACAACTGCCATAGCATTGAATTTTAATGGTGAACATTTTAAATGCAGGTGATCACTGAAGCAGTTTTTGAGTAGAAGCTGTAGTATTAGAGAAGGTAAGAGTTCTTTGAGGAACAAGATCAGGTTAACTTGTCCTCTTATTCAGCAGCTATGAATTGCGTGCTGGTTACCCACAAAGTCTGACTTCCCTCCTGTTTGAAATGACTGGTGAGGAAAATCAGCTGGAGTATGAAATGGGCAGACGACGCAGCATTTATCAGGTTTACACACAGGGAGAAAGTGACTGTCAGCCCCAACACATCCCAATGTGTTGGCTATAAATCAGAACTGCTGCTTTATTTCAGTAAAATTAACCAATTCATCAATCACGTCTTGAGCAATGGAAGGTAAATATCTGGAGAAAGCGTTAGCCCTGTGGTGTTTAAATTTCATTCACCCATGGAGGTCTGCAAGGAAGTGGAATCAAGTTTCAGGCAGTTGCTAAGGTCTGACAGATCCACAAGTATTAGTCCTTCGGTGCGGGGTTTACTGTAAATGTCCCTCTCCTGGTTATTTGCCAGATAGATGGTCCAGGCTTGTAGCATATTGACGGGCATGACCAATCAGGATATGTTAGTTGCTGACCATCCTGGCAAACTCTTTTTTTTTAAATGAGGTGCCACTGAAAGTATGACTGTGATGGGAATGTTTCTGAAATACTCGCATGTCTCAGTAGCTGTCACTGCTCCTTTTGATGACCTCAGTCTGCAGATCCGGGTGTCCAGGTGCTGCAGTGACTGGGAATGTGCAACTGTTGTGCATCAGGATCTATCAGGCATTACTCCACCAGTCTTTTTGTTATTCTGAACAGCCTCATTCCAAATGAGAACAGGGATCTTTGCCTAGAAATAGACTAACAGAAAATGAACAGTAAAAAACATTTACATGAGGTGACATGAGAGCTAATGTGTCAGACAGAATGAAAAGCTTGTTAGAAAATAGATTTCAAATTGTAGAGCTAACTTACCGAGTATTACACAGTTATTTATGAAACAGGATGACAATTTTCACCTTTGCCTGTCTCTGCTGGTGCTTATGCTGCACATTAGTCTCCTTACATCCTTATCCAACCCTTTCAGCATTTCCTCCCATTTCTTTCTCTGCCATATACTTACTGCAATAAATATATATTGTGTAATCACTTGAGATTAGAATTTTAAAGCAGAAGCAAATGGATTTTATGAATACATTTTTTGTTTGAAAGGATCAGAAAATCTTTTGGAACATTGACCTCAATGCATCATTTCCAAAAAGGCAAGTAATACTAGTCAATTGCCTAGAAGGACTCCTGCGATGTTAATGGATGGAATGTTTATTCTGCTGAATTTACAAACAGACCAGAGGTCACTAAATTAGGCTTTTGATTTAAATTTTGTTTAGAAGAATTAGGATTTCAGTTCAGAGAGCAGAACAACTTTATCATGGTAATTCATAAAAATCAGGAGCTTAGTTGAGAAGGGTGAACTGCTTTTTGTCCATAGGAAAATCAATTTTAGTTCAGCGAAACCAATCATTCTTGTCAAAGCAATGTTAGCTTGTGAAGCTCCTAAGCAGCAGTTGTAGAGAAGTCTTCAAGTGGTTAGAGCTGAGAAATCTTAGGCCATCAGATTTGTGAAATGTTCATACCAGCAGACTCAAAAGAATTGTAAAATATGATCACATAATTTAAATAAAATTAGAAATTTGGAAGAGAAAGTGAAGTGAAATTTAAAGAGTTTAGATAGGAGTGATATTTACCTAGAATTGAGTATCTCTAAAAAGGATACTGTTGATAAATAGGTTGGAATTTTACTTACTGTAACTATTAAAATCTAGATAGATAGGATCGTCAGATTAGTTCAATAGATAGAAAGGTATCTTTTTTTTCTTGAATTAAACTTATGTTCTGTCATTAAAGAACATCTTCAGTATCATGTGAATAAATTCAGTGACTAACAAACATGGTAACCAACTGAAAAAGTTAAACAAATGATCTGTCAAGCCAGGTTTCATTTTGGGAGTTGATTTGTCCCATAGTACTATTAATTGGGATCATAACGTTATCTAATTCATTCATATATACATTCACATGGTGGTGAGATTTCACATTCTAAATACTCACAGACCATTCACATCAAATTCTGAATATTGCTCTTGCCTCAGAAACCCATAGCAACAATCAGAAATTGCTGGAAAAATTCAGCAACGTCTACTCTGTAGAAGCGTCAGTGGACCTGAGATGTTAATTCTGATTTCTCTCCATAGATACTGCCAGACCTGCTGAGTTTTCCAAGCAATGTCTGTTTTAGTTTCTGATTTCCAGCATTGGCAGTTCTTGTTTTTTTTTCCTTAGAAACCCATCCCTTGGATCCAAAATCCTGCACACCAGGAGATTAATGAAGAACATTTGGGAGATTCCACATTCCCTAACTGCATATTTTTAAACAAGGCTTTCACTGCCAGGATTGTCTGAAAATGAGTCATTGTCTGCAAGGTTAAGTGAACCAATATGGTAAGATTCAGCTCAGTTACCTGGCTTTAGTGTGTTAATTAAATGAGAAAGTGTAGGCACTCTTTCTACAGGTGATGTATTAAACTAAGCATTGCAGGGCCTTGAACCTTTTTCAAAAAGCTGACCATCATAAATCAAAAATGCTATTTGAAAAACATATGTTACATACACAAAGTTAGAAATTGTACCCAAGTTATTAATTATTCTTCCAGAAATCTGAAAAACTCAAAAGGGCTTAAAACATTCATCCAAATAAAATAATAAAACAGGTTGATGCATGTCTTGGGACTGTTGTTTATCTATCCATTACTGATAGGAATCTTGCTCACATTTATTTGGAAGGATTGCTACTGATATTTATGAGACTCCTGCCTATTATTTTGCCTGAAACATTTTGACTGAAATTTTAGAGAGAAGGAAAAGTCTTTGAAATTTTGCTGTTACAATTTATTTGGTGTTGTTGAAATTCTAAACCACTGTAATTGACTAGCTGTCTCTCAATTTGTAGGTGACACCCTCTCCAACTAGGATTCAACCCACAAATCTTAGGGGCTTCTGTGGCTTTACACTCCAAGGTCAGCTTAGTGACAATGTCTCATGAGCAAATGTAGCTTTGAACCTATTGCTGTTACACAATAAATTACATCTTGGTGTTAAAACGTGCGCCTCTTCAGGTTAAGATACATGAGTGATGCATCCCTGACCATGTTAATCAAATAGGCCTTTAGACCCAAAATATAACAGCTGAATAATGGCAGCATTCTACCACAAGTTGGTTCCACAGACAATGTAGAAACCCCAACCTGAAGTGAATTTTCTCTTCCCTCCTGTAGGATGAGATGCAGTAAACAGTTTATCTTACCAGATTTATCTGCTATTGTTCTGTCCTCTTATAGATTTTGCTCCATATGTTTCACAGTTCTTGGGCTGCCTCTTCATAATCCAAAGTAGCCAAGTAGGAGGCTGGACGAACACAGCAAGCCACGCAGGAGGTGGAGAATGTCGAGATGAAATGCCTTAAGGGGGAATTAGTGATAGCATTCTACTACAAACTGCCATTGGTTGGTTCCACAGACTTAGAACAAACCCCAACCTAAAGTGAATTTTCTCTTCCCCTTTAGGGCGAGATCTTGTCCTGAAGAAGGAATATACCCGAAACATTGACTTCTCCACCTCCTGATGTTGCCTGGCTTGCTGTATTTTTCAAGCCTCCTGTTTGTCTACTTTGGATTCCAGCATCTGCAGTTCTTTTATTATCTCTTCAGAACCAATTGCCATCTCTAACTGACATTATATTCATGTTTATTCAATTTGCATTGAATTTCTGACTCAATCATATAATTTGTGACGGTGGTGGGTGCTGTATGCAACAATAGTCCTGGTAATGTTCATGCTACATTGAGCTCCACCCATTCTGGCTGTATGTAGATGGAGACAGGGAATTTTACTTTGGCTTTCATAAGGCACAGGCATTTTCTGGATAGCTCCCTAGAGTTCCAGTAATTGTACCTGACAAATATGTAGCTGTACATTGTCTAAACAACTCTCTGCTGATGTGTCTTCAGCCACTGACCATTAGATAGGCCCTGGACAAAATTTGGAGAAAGAGGAGTTTATGGCAGTGAACTGTTTCAAACAACCCTTACTCTGAATAGAACATAGAATATAGAACAGTACAGCACAGAACAGGCCCTTTAGCCCACGATGTTGTGCCGACCATTGATTCTAATGTAAGATAAACCTAATGTACAAACTCTCAAATTTCTGTGACCATATGCATGTCCAGCAGTCTCTTAAATATCCCCAATGACCTTGCTTCCACAACTGCTGCTGGCAACGCATTCCACGCTCTCAGAACTCTCTACGCAAAGAACCCACCTCTGACATCCCCTCTATACGTTCCGCCAAACAGCTTAAAACTATAACCCCTCGTATTAACAATTTCTGCCCTGGGAAAAGGTCTCTGGCTATCAACTATATCTATGCCTCATTATCTTGTACACCCCAAATAGGTCCCCTCTCTTCCTTTTTTTTTCCCCAATGAAAAAAGTCCGAGCTTAGTCAACCTCTCTTTGTAAGATAAGCCCTACATTCCAGGCAGCATCCTGGTAAACCACCTCTGAACCCTCTCCAAAGCATCCACATCTTTCCTATAATCGGGCGACCAGAACTGGACACAGTAATCCAAATGCGGTCTAACCAAAATTTTAGAGCTGCAACAAGATCTCATGACTCTTAAACTCAATCCCCCTGTTAATGAAAGCCAAAACACCATATGCTTTCTTAACAACTTTGCCCACTTGAGTGGCAATTTTAAGGGATCTATGGACTTGCATATCAAGATCTCGCTGTTCCTCCACACTGTCAAGAGTCCTGTCTTTAATCTTGTACTCTCAGCCCATCTCTGCATCCTGTCAATATCATGCCGCAGTCTACAACAGTCCTCTATACTGTCAACGACACCTCTAACCTTTGTGTCATCTGCAAACTTGCTAACCCATCCTTCAATCTCCTCATCCAAGTCATTAATAAAAATTACAAAGAGTAGATGCCCAAGAACAGAGCCCTGTGGAATACCTCACACCACTGACTTCCAGGCAGAATACTTTCTTTCCTTTACCACTCGCTGTCTTCTGTCGACCAGCCAATTCTGTATCCAGGCAGCTAAATTTCCCTGTATCCCATTGCTCCTGATCTTCTGAATGAGCCTACCATGGGGAACCTTATCAAATGCCTTGCTGAAGTCCATATACACCACATCCACTGCTCGACCCTCAACTTGTCTAGTCACATCCTCAAAGAACTCAATAAGATTTGTGAGGCATGACCTGCCCCTCACAATGCCGTGCTGACTGCATTTAATCAAACCATGCTCTTCCAGATGGTCATAAATCCTATCCCTCAGAATCCTTTCTAACACCTTGCAGACGACAGACGTGAGACTGACTGGTCTATAATTGCCAGGGATTTCCCTATTTCCTTTCTTGAAGGGAGGAATTACATTTGCCTCCCTCCAGTCCTCAGGTACGACTCCGGTGGAGAGTAAGGATGCATATTGGCAGAGGTATTAGATACATGAGATGCCAATAGTGGCAATCAGAGTAATAAATACTATGGTGTTCGCAATACCAATCACTATAGCCATTCAGCATTTCCTGCTGCTCGGACAGCATTCATCCTGTAGAACAACTTGCATTTTATTAAGTGTGGCTCTTAAAATTAAATACTTTTCTTTCTTAGAAGCCAGATAATCTGGAATACTATGACTTTCATTTCTTATGTTGTGGGTCACTTGATATAAATATGAAGGTTATAAGATGCTCTGTTTTAGGACTGTCTCTCTGACCTTTAGTAAAATGAAATGGGGCTCAGGAAGGCTGATGTGACCTGTTCTGAATTCTGCCCACCAGCCAGCATGGATGGCCTGGTTAACAAAGTTAAAGGTTACCTAGGTTGCTTCACTGGGAAGAAGGTGTAAGATGTTCACATCTGCAGACAGCATCAGCCCCAAGAGCACTTGTGATAGCTCAGAAAATGGTGTTCACCTCTGACTCCCAGAGTGAAGTGTTAGGAATATTGGGTTTTGTAAGGAGATGTGCTTTAAATTGTCTTTTTTTCAAGATGGAGTGGAGTTAGGGTTTGTAAGATAGCTAATTAGCATTTTAGGCTGGTTGCAATTCCTATCCAATTCACATTGTCGTGAAAATGGGCTTTGAGAAGAGTAAAATCCTTTGGTGAGCATTGTTATATCAATTTAAAGGATCTTCACTTACTCCCAGAAACGTACACAAACAGGTCAGTGACAGAGTACATGGGAGAACAACTGAACACATAAGAGAGAGAGCAAGAGCAATAGAAAGAGGTTGAACTTGTGTGAATGGACAAAGGCACACAAGTAAAAAGAGAATCAGAGCGGGTGAGAGTGCCAGTACTTAACGCACACCACTTGTGTTCACACTTGAATTTAGGAGACCAGGTTCATGATGATTTATAAAGGGACTGAAAGATTCACCTAACTTGACCCTGAATGATTCTGTCATGCGTTATGTTCTTTTCCTCAGACTCCAACTTACATTCCTTAATATTATTGGTCGATTAAATAGTCTCATTAATATAAATACTCTATTCCCACATATATGCCTTACAGGTTCAGAAAACAAAACATTGGTCTAATGGCCAATGTACTCTTAGCCAATACTTTAACCTTCTCACATTAAAGAGTTCATCGCATATCTTTTGACGTCCATAGGATCAACGTTGCTGAAAGCTTGGAACTACACCAGCTTTATTCCTGCCCACACTGGCTTTTCTTAATACTCTATACAGATTTACATATCAAGTATCCATTACATCCACTGGGATTTGGGATTTTTTGGATATTTCCATCATATCACACTACCACCACAACTCTTTCCAATCTTCTTTCAAATGCTTCTAGCATTCAATACATTTCATTATAGATTTGCCTCCTTTCATCGTCTCCAGGTCTGATCCTTTCTAGCCTCTGCCTGTGTAAATTTAATGTAAGAGATGGTATAGAGAAAGTTAATTTTAGCAAGAAAGGCAGAAAGACAGAATTACATTTTTAAAGCACTTCCCACGAAAACTCTGTATTTTATTGCCAATGAGCTACGTGAGGTGGAGATGCTATGGAATAGAGCACTATTATAGTTCATGATTGAAGCACAGACCATACTGGAATCTTCAGTTCTTCTTCTTGCAGAAGTAAGGTTTAGGTCAAGGAGATAGCTCTCAGCATCTAAGTTTTGCCCCATATTCAGTTCCTCGATTGTGTACAACTCATGCAGTTTGGAGAATCCCTTTGCAAGCTGGGAAGTAACCTGCACTGGTTTACCTGGTGGATAGGAAAATTCTTTGTCATCCAGTCCAGAGCTATGATAGTTGTTGCCTAGGTGGAAATAAGTCCACAACTGGCCACTAGGTGGTCACAAATTGACCAGTTAAGGCCTCATTTGGCAGGAAGGAGGGTATAGGCTGGGGTATTTCTACTCAGAATATAATTCAGTAGAGGTAGGAAGGTGGCAGTGTCCTGGGATGCCACTATCCCATTTACTTAGGTCTAGGCAGTGCTGGGTCATTCAGCCTTTAACATTTAAGAAAGGACTAAATAAGTCAAACAGAAGACTGATAGTGAGGTATGGAAACAGAAGGCTCCAGTGGGAGATAAACAATAATTCTGCATGACTGGGGTCATATTGAATGGCAGAGCACACTCAGATTCAGATTACTTACAGTGTGGAAATAGGCCCTTCAGTCCAACAAGTCCACACCGACCCTCCGAAGAGGTACCCACCCAGACCCATTCTTCACCTAACACTACAGGCAATTTAGCATTGCCAATTCACATAACCTGCACATTTTTGGACCGTGGGAGGAAACCGGAGCACCCAGAGGAAACCTCAAAGGGCTGAATGGCCTGGTCCTGCTCCTGCTCCTATTTTCCACGTTTTTATTTAAAGCATGTTATTCTGATAGGATGAGTTGAAAGAGTATAGGGAGTCTGTGTGAAGTATGACTATTAACATTGATTACTGGGGCTGAATGGCCTGTTTTTGTAGACTTTACAAAATCTTTGTAACTATGACTTTGCTTCCCTTGCAGTTGAAGTTTACTCCTTTATCAATTATAGGGTCCCTTAATGTATGCATTAATACATTTTTCCAAACTTTCCTCATTACATAACATTCTACTTTCTGGGGGGCAATTTTGTAGCACACAGATACCTGAATAAAACCAATCCAGTGACCACAATCTCTCTGTGCCTTGCAGTTTAGATATTTTGTCAGAGTATTATTACACACCTTTGGAGGAGGTGGGGCTTGAACCTAAGCCTCCTGGTAGACACACTAGCCCCAGCTCAGACCTTCTGGTTTCAGATGTGCCTCTTTGTCTGATATCTGGCCTCCTTCTTAATTAAATGCTGTTAAATATCTGTTTATTAATATACATTTCTGACTAATTCAATTTGTCACCCTTCTTACTACTTTTTTTTCCCCATCTATTCCCTTAATATCCTTGGTTTCCCTGGGGACATTCTGCTTTTGCATAGTAACCCTGCAGCTGCTTGCACCAGCCTCCAATCTGGTGTTAACCTGTTTATTGCAGTATTTTGTTACGAGGCACTTAAACAGGGCCAATACCTAAGTTGAAGCAGAACTGCTCCACATAGATCCCGTAGCTAACAGGAAAACTGGACACTTCTGAAGCCCAAATGAATTTGAGCCATCTAAAATCTGCATTCTTCTGTTTAAAAACATTAATGAACCTACTCTTCCCTATCCCTATAACTCCCTTCAGTCCAAAAGCTGTTCTATCCCAAATTCCCTTGCTGAATTCTCTGGGCTTTTGTCTTATCTCTGCTCCCTTCATTCCCACAGAGGTCATTGTGATCTTAGCCAATCAAGTTTAATGTCGTCCTGAAATCCAGGCTGGAAAAGGAGTGGCTTAGTATGTAAAGCCTGCTTCATTGGCTAAGTTGTCAATGACCTCTGTTAGGGTTTGATTTTAAATCAAGTGTTGTTTAAGGGTCAGGGTATTCTTACAATGATGCTACATATGCATATCATTGGACATAAGTAGTACAATATAAGCAGCATTAGGACACCATTGAATGAGACAGACTCTTGAGAGTACATGGATGTGAAGACACTAAGAAAGATTAGTCTATACCTATTATATTCATAAGTCAGAGCTTAGTATATCTATGATTATCATGTACAGCAGTAGTACTATAAATTAGCATAACTTATAGGAGCAAGAGTAGGCAATTTCTGTCCTTCAAACCTGCTTTGCTATTCGATATGATCATGGCTGATCATCCAACTCATCATACACCCTGTTCCCATTTTAGTGTATAATAAATAGTATTTTTTTGACATCTAAGCCTGGAGATAGCTCTTGACTTTGTCATCATTGAGACTAGTCTGTCTTAATCCAAAACCAGAGTATGACATCAAACCATATGATAAAGAAATAGCTTATCAGGCAGTGATAACAATTGATTCAGTCAATGTCAGAGGTTGACCTTATTAAAGTATGTTGACTTCCTGATTAATAGGTTTGGATATCAAGCCAAAACCAGACAGCAGTACATCATCACTGGAAACTTTTAAGGCCAAGTCCAGGTGCTATGTAAATGCTACAGCTGTGGAAATTCCTAATTGGGGGTGATTTTGTGGAGTAATGGAGATCCTAGGTTTCCTTATGGAGCCTGCAGGAGCATTCAGTTCTATCTGGCCTGGAAACAAAGCAAAGATGATAAAGCCTAACTTGTTAGGCCTTGTCTGGCCCTTTCTACTACCAGAGTGATTTGAACAGGGGGGAGGGCTATGATCGCCTGCCCAAATTTGGCATGGAATTCCGATTTCAGATCAGGTCATGATGGTATCATATAGAAGTGCTGGTTGTCTTGAGATGCACCAATTCAGGGTGGAAAAGGAATGGCTCCATTTTACCCACACACTCAGGTTTGTACCTGGTCTTCTGTTGGTTGGGGTCGGCCAAAGTTGAGCCCTATTAACTTTCTCTTTCGAACATTGCCGTTATTTCACTTCTATCTCAGAGACCTTTTGCTGCAGCACAAAGTGATATCTAAATGTTAAATGTTATTGTTGCAGAAACTTAGTATTCTGTGGCAGTGAGGCGAAGGAAATGATTTTCCTGATATTGGGCCAACACAGAATCCCCCACCCTCCTATCATCACTCCCGGACACAATACAAGTGAATTCCTCCAGAGTTGAAGACTGTTTTTATCTGGCTGCCACAGTCAAGATGTGATTTGTTTTCCATTCAGTGACCTGTACAGACCTTATGCAGCCATCAAGCAGCATCCAGTAACTAGAATTGTGAGCATTGACTTTAAACCAACCATGCATGTACAGGCTTGTGGGTGCTTCTCTTATTTTTCCAGTGCAGCGGCAATCTATCTGACAATATAAACCGGATAAGCTTTATAACAGTTGGAGCTTCAGGCAATATTGAAGAGCCATTACTGAAGCAGATCTGAAACATAAATGGGACAAAATTGCAGGGCACCACACCCCTATCTGGGAACTCTGCTCACTGTAGACCAGCATTATTTAATACAATATGACAGTCGCTAGGCAAGTGTTTAGATAACAAGCAACATATGTCGAGATTTTGTTTTAGACAAAGAAAATTTGCAACACATAACTAGTCTGCTTTAACTGTTGCTGTTGTATCTTTATTCTTTACTGCTGAACTGAAAAGCCTCAGTGGTTAGCATTGCTGCCTCACAGGGACCCAACTTCAATTCCAGCCTCTGACAAGGGTATGTGTGGCTTTCCTCTGGGTGCTCCAGTTTCCTCTCACAATCCAAAGATGTGCAGGTTAGGTGAATTGGCCGTGCTAAAATTACCCATAGTGCTCAGGATGTGAAGGTTATGGTCAATAGTCAGGGGTAATTGGAGAGTAATAGGGTAGGGGAATGGGTGTGTTGCTCTTCAGCGAGTCAGTGTGGACTTGCAAGGCCAAAGGGCCTGTTTCCACACTGTAGGAATTCTATTCTATGAATAAAGGTTTGCCATTGATAGAAGCAGATAGCAGCTAAATAAAGGAATTATCTGCAAATGCTGACGTAGCTTGGCCAATATTAATCTGGTTAAAAATCACACAACACCAGGTTATAGTCCAACAGGTTTATTTGGAAGTACAAGCTTCCACAGCACTGCTCCTTCATCAGGTAGATACTTGATGACGGAACATTGCTCCAAAAGCTATACTTCCAAATAAACCTATTGGATTATAACCTGGTGTTGTGATTTTTATCTGTGTCCAACCCAGTCCAACGCTGGCACCTCCTTATCATTACTAACCTGTGCAATTGAATGCTTCTTCACGCAAGCTGTTGTGAAAGTGTAGGGCACAGCTGACCCCAAGAGCTACTGAAGCTAAGTCAACTCATTCTTTTAAATTTAGGCCAGAGTATTAAATGTTTGGAATAAAATCAAATATCAAGCTTTAAGATAAGATCAGAAGTTGAATTTGGAATGAGAGTAGGTGTTTGAATGGCCCAGTCCTATTCCAATGTTCTTCCTACTCTCACAGTCTACTACTGTCAATCAAGGTGTTTCATCAATGATGGGAGAGGCATAGGACAACAACTAGTCATAGAGTCATAGAGATGTACAGCACGGAAACAGACCCTTCAGCCCAACTCGTCCATGCCGGCTCAATATCCTAACCTAATTTAGTCCCATTTGTCAGCACTTGGGCCATATCTCTCTAAGCCCTTCCTATTCATATACCCATCCAGATGCATTTTAATTGTACCAGTATCCATCAGTTCCTCTGGTAGCTCATTCCATACACGCACCAACTCTGTATGAAAAAGCTGCCTCGTAGGTCCCTTTCTTTAACTAGTTAATAATTTTTACACAAGTTTGCTTGTGGAATTATTAACAATGATGTAAATGAGTTATAAACCTGTT
The DNA here is from genome assembly GCF_020745735.1 of Hemiscyllium ocellatum. NCBI lineage: Eukaryota > Metazoa > Chordata > Chondrichthyes > Orectolobiformes > Hemiscylliidae > Hemiscyllium > Hemiscyllium ocellatum. The sequence goes on along the minus strand of NC_083424.1, from coordinate 25,436,225 downwards.
TGCTGAAGAGCCATACGAAAAGGGGGATACTGTTTTAAATTATTCCCTTTAATATTTTTGATCTGTGTGAAGTAATTTATGGAATGCTGTATTATTAAGTATATCATTAATCTGATGAAACAGGGAAAAAAAAACTAACCTAGACTGGGAAAAGCTTGAGCAGTTCCTCCTAAATGCCTCCAATTTATGCAAGAAAGCTCAAATATTTCAAATTTCAGTTGACGCTTAAAAGAAGCTAAATACCAGCTTGATTGAAAGATGGATTGCGTTAACTGGCACTAGCTCTTTATGTTTTCTGCCCCAAGGGAATCATCAAAATTCTGCATAGCCCCAGTTAAAGCATTGTTACACAGAAGAGCTTTTGTAGAAGAGGGTTTATTTTGGCCAAAGGGGGTTAACAGGTGTTAAATGTGTACTGTGCTAATAAGACCAGTGCATTTGAAAGTCTGGATTTAGCATGTAATTTTGATTCTAGTTGCTGATTACCATAGTTGCTCGGGGGGGGGGCTAATTCAGAAAACGCATTAGTGCTGATTACTAACAATTTTCATGGAGGTGTTACACTTTTGGATGAAACATTTAAACAAATGTCTTGTTTGTGTATTCATGTCAGTGTAAAAGATGCTAAGGCACATTGATATACAGGATCAGCTCTCCCGGTGTCCTGGTTAACCACAATAAACAAATTAATTGGTCATTCCTCCATTGCTCTTAGAGGGACCTTCCTGTTTGTATTGTATCAACCATAACAAAAGTAACAGCTCACCAAAAAATAAAATGATTGGCTACAAAGTGCTTTGCAGCATCTTGAAGGCATGAAGAGTGCTCTATAAATGCAACTCTTCCTCTTTAAAACTCACGAACATCAACTCTGATTAGTGAATAAAGACACTTCAGGATACCATTAACTTTGCTGCCATTGGCTTCTTGTCACACTGTGATTACTAAAAACCAGTAGGAAGAAAGGCAAAGCTCAAGCTGTGGAACATTGGAAACAAATTCATTAGCATCTTTACTTGTCCTCTATATATTGTGTCAAGCCTTTTGAGGTTAATGTCTGGTTGAAAATAAAGAAGTCACTTGAATGGATCAGCTAAACAAAACTTATTTGAAGAAGGGTCTTTTAACATGTGCAGAGGAACTCGCTCACATCCATTTCATGTTGTGTTCAAGCAGCAGCAGCAGCAGATAATATCATGGGACAACAGCAATGTAACCCGCATGGATCTCTTCAATGATGCCAACGAGGAAACCCATGTGCGTTGTACTGATAGTGAGCCATGTTGCTGTTTGTCCCTAGGGGATCAACACAAATCTGCATTAAGCCTCCTGAAGCATGGCTAGACAAACAAGCCAGTCTCCAAAGGATTTATTTTGGTCAAAGTCTGATAACAGATGTTAAATGGATGCAGTGTTAATAAAATGAACAAATTCAAATTCAAATTTCACAAGGTTTTATCCTTAATTGCTACCACAGTTTGAACTTGCCCAGAGGGGTTAAAGTAGAAACATTCAGCTTGACTACCCTAGTGCTGATAGGTTACCATTAGCGTGGGGCAGTGTATGTTGGCTTCTCACACCCTTTTCTGTTGAACATATGGAATAGGCAGGCTGGTGTACAGTGGTACATTACAGGATGGTTCCGGCAGAGAAGAAAATGTTCTTGCTTTGTAGCCTGGATATCCTTGTGCAGCAGGGCCAGAGGGAGAATATCCTAGATCTGAAGGGGATGAGAGACATAGAGTCGTAGAGATGTACAGCATGAAAACAGACCCTTCAGTCCAATCCGTCCATGCCATCCAGATATCCCGACCTAATCTAGTCCCACCTGCCAGCACCTAGCCCATATCCCTTCAAACCCTTCCTATTCATATACCCATCCAAATGCCTCTTAAATGTTGCAATTGTATCCGCCTCCACTACTTCCTCTGCCAGCTCATTCCATACCCGTACTGCCCTCTGTCTGAAAAAGTTGCCCCTTAGGTCTCTTTTATATCTTTCCCCTCTCACTCTAAACCTATGCCCTCTAGTTCTGGACTCCCCATCCCCATGGAAAAGACTTTGTCTATTTATCCTATCCATGCCTCTCATAATTTTGTAAACCTCTGTAAGGTCAACCCTCAGCCTTCAGCCCCAGCCTGTTCAGCCTCTCCCTATAACTCAAATCCTCCAAGCCTGGGAACATCCTTGTAAATCTTTTCTGGACCCTTTCAAGTTTCGCAACATCTTTCCCATAGGAAGGAGACCAGAATTGCACGCAATATTCCAACAGTGGCCTAAGCAATGTGCTGCATAGCAGCAACATAACCTCTCAACTCCTGTACTCAATACCCTGACCAATAAAGGAAAGCATACCTTCTTCACTATCCTATCTATCTGCGACTCCACTTTCAAGGAGCTATGAACCTGCACTCCAAGGTCTCTTTGTTCAGCAACACTCCCTAGGACCTCACCATTAAGTGTATAAGTCCTGCTAAGATTTGCTTTCCCAAAATGCAACACCTTGCATTTATCTGAATTAAACTCCATCTGCCACTTCTCAGCCCATTGGCCCATCTGGTCAAGATCCTGTTGTAATCTGAAGTAACCCATCTTCACTCTCCTCCCTCCTGTACCTCTCTCCTGCAGCAATAGGTGATGCTCTCCTTGACCTCATGTCCTCTGCCTCATGCAGATCAAAGCTGAACCCTAACAAAATGCCTATGATTGGACAGCTCCTTTTTTCTTGGTGATTCTATAAGGTACAGTGATAAAGCAGTAAGGCATTTCAGGTGAAGTTCTCAAAACGTTTCCAGATTAGGAATTGTGATAAAGTGTCTCAGAAATGTTTTTAGAAATGCTGTCAATTGATGCCAATACAATGTTTATTCACAAACAGTTAGTTGCAGTTGAGAGAGGGCATTAGTGAAAGCACTGGCTTTTAAAACGCATTAATCTTTCTTATTGAGAATAAGCAAGCAGCTTTAACAGCAATCAGCTCTTTAATAAGCTGCCAGGCTACCATTCCAGGCACTGGCATCTCATAATAAATACGAGCTAAGCTGGACTTACAGAATGATAGCCCATTTTAGCAATCTTGGAGGCTTTTTAGTATTGACAATTTTTATGGAAATTGCTGCCAGTTTTGTCTCTGCATATATTCTAAGTAGGTTTGAGTGTAATTATTTTTATTGTGGCTTGCACACACAGCTCTGGGCAGTGGGACTTGAACCCATACTTTCTAGCACAGAGGTAAGGACACACCCCTGCACCACAAGACCCTTCAGTATATAAACCTCAGTACTGTATATCTATGTTTGTTATCCATGCATTCTTTGCATGTCAGTTTTTGATCAGTGAGTACACCTGCCTCTGACTCATGTCCTCCAGCAGATAGCTATTCACAAAATCCAGGCCTACTGAAGGAGTGTGGTACTGTCGGAGATTACAGCAGTTCCAAAGTACTTCTTTGACTGCAAAGGACTGTGGAAGATGCTGCATAAATGCAAGTTCCTTCTTTCTTTAAAGTTCTTAGGTTTACTTTTCCACCCAGACAGCAGCCTTTTAACAGCGATGGTCGACTCAGAAAGTTTACACTTAGGGAAGTATCAACAGAGGAATGAATTTGAAAGAGCCTATTGTTATTAACATTTAAAGTTAGCCTAGTAAGACTCGACACATCTGTCACCAGTAAAATGAAATCACTTCCAGCAGTGGGCCAAGCTCCCTGCTCCCTTTATTGTGTATAACAGAAACAACTTCCAGAACAAACCAGCCCACTGCTGCAACTTAATGATATTTAGAAGCTAAAATAAATCACCTCAGTCTAACTCTTGGAAAGGGAAGCTCATCCAGAAGTTAAGAATTAATAGTGCGATTACGTCTCTCAAAATCTCACAAGAATGAAAAACCAAAATTCCAAGAGTCGCACTTAAGCCACAAATAAAATGCCTTCACCATATGGATGGCAATAGTACAAGAGGAAAGTCCATAAACTTTGTCAAGGGCAATAGAGAAAAGCAACAAATATCATACATGCCAGAGAGACCCACATCCTGTCAATGAATAAATACATGGGTGCAGCATAGAATCCAAAAATGTGGCAACTTACAATGAACGAGCACACAATCAATTGGAATTCATCATCGATCCAGCAATTATCTCATTCACTACTGTGAGTCAAAGAAGTCTCAAGGTGTATTTAATTTATTAGTTTCTGACGTCATTTGACTAAATTGGATGTGTACGATTACGACTTCGTCCCATGAATTCAGGCACTAAATAGGCCACTAAGACATTAATATGTCAGAATGCAAACAGAAATGACTTCCCAAAGACGGGTCATGATCCCAAGTGGGGTCGTGAACTTACGTTTTGAGGTTGCGAGCTCCAAGACAATGATGGCAGCTGTGGAGTTCTGAAAGAGTTATAACAGCTGTCTGTGTTCTCACTCTGACAGAGACTGTAGCACCAACCCCCACTGCCGCATCCACATGAGTCCTCTCTCTCTCGTGAATCTCCCCTCCCCCACAACCCTTCCACACACAGGTTTCACCAAAGGATCATGCCAATCTTCAAGCCCTTGAGAAGTCACACAGGGAAAAGTTTTGACAAATGTAGCACTAATTTGAAATTCATCGTCCACCATATTGGTACAGGAGGTCATTTTTGCAGCAGGGGCTGCACTTTGACAGAATTTGTGATTGAAAAAAAAGCTTTTATGGGGAGGTAGGGAGAGTATGATGGTGCCAGTCACTGCTGAAGAAACCAATAACAAAGCAGGCAGTTGTCACCCTTGCTGAACCTAACTGGAGAACATTTCCTATTCAGCAGCCAAAGGCAGAGTTACAGGAACACAGGCAGGAACACCAGAAGGTAGGAGGTCCTAGCCTGGAAATTGCATTCAGCAACCAGGCTAGCATGCAACCCTGAGACTGGGGGTAGGGATGTCAGCCAATGTTAGGGCTTGCTGAGAGGTTGTTTTGGGCTGCAGGGAAATCGAAGGGGAGAGAGTGAGAGTACGATTCATGGTGTGTCTGTGGCTTCTTTGAGGTGCCGTGGTGAGTGTTTCTGCTTCCACTGGTCTACAAGGAGTAGTCTTAAAGGTGATTATTTTAGCGAAATCGTAGCATCTGCGTCTGTTTTGTGACCTTGACAATGTGGCACAGCTGCAGTAACATTTAAATCATGCTCCCATTTGCACTGTGGAAGCTGGATTTAAACACATAAATGAAGAGTCCACCTCGACATGGATGGACAGTCAGATGCCTTGAGACACCCTCCTATACAATTGTCTAGTGACGAAGGACAGGGACACATTTCCCATTTGTTCATTGTTGAATCAAACTCTTGAGTCTCTTTCACTCTCACAGGGGTGTTACTGCCATACTCTTGCAGGGCTTATTTTCTACTTTGCATCAGCTCATTGTCATAGTGGATTCTGTGGGGTTGGGATATAATGCGGCCATCAATGATCCTTTCTAAGTTAAGTCATTGGGCTGAGCTTTCCCGTTTTTAATTGAAGTATTTTGTCGAGTGAGATTCATGATGACTAGTCCATTATGACCTATAACAGCTTTTCTCAGAGTCTTCCACACTTCACCTCTTCGAAGCCATTCTCATGCCATCACAGAACAGGAGAAATACTCAACAGTGCCAGGTTCCGATACTCAATTTAAATTGGTGACATTGATTCATTTTGAATACTCACTTAAAACTTCCCATGTGTTTTTGGAGATATGTCTCTTGATTAAACTTAAAATATAACCCAAAACTATTAATTTAACCTGGAGCAGTGTTTTGTAGAGGAATAAGATGGTGTTATTTTCTGTGCCTGTGGATTGTGAAGGAGCAAAAATGGCCTTTAGTACAGTGATATGTACTTCTTGTCAGATGTGGGAGTTTAAAGAGAGTTTAAGGGTTACTGCGGATTATATCTGCCATAAATGCCATTGGATGAGAATCTTATCAGATCGAGTGAATCAGTTGGAGAGACAGTTAGAGGCAATGAGGAATTTACAACAGCAACAGTATGTGATGGATGGCAGTTATAGGAAGAGGGTAAAGTCTCAGATACAGTCACATAGATGGGTTAACTCCAGGAAGGGTAAGACAGCTGGGCAGCTAGTGCAGGAGTCTTTTATGGATATACCCATTTCAAACAGGTATGCTGTTTTGGAAAATGTAAGGGGTAATGGATTCTCAGAGGAACGCAGCACGAACAGCCAAGTTTCTGGTATTGATCTGGCTCTAATGCAACGAAGGATATGCCGGCTTCCAAGAGATCAATTGTGTTAGGGGATTCTGTAGTCAGAGGTACAGACAGATGTTTCTGTAGCCAGCAGCGATAAAGCAGAAAGGTGTGTTGCTTCCCTGGTGCCAGGATCAAGGATGTCTCAGAGAGGGTGCAGAATGTTCTCACAGGGGAGAGGGGCCAGCAAGAGGTCATTGTCCACATTGGAACCAACGACATAGGAAGGGAAAAGGTTGAGATTCTGAAGGGAGATTACAGAGAGTTAGGCAGAAATTTAAAAAGAAGGTCCTCGAGAGTAGTAATATCTGGATTACTCCCAGTGCTATGATAGTGAGGGCAGGAATAGGAGGATAGAGCAGATGAATGCATGGCTGAGGAGCTGGTGTTTGGGAGAAGGATTCACATTTTTGGATCATGGTTTGGGGTAGAAGTGATCTGTACAAGAAGGCCGGATTGCACCTAAATTGGAAGGGGACTAATATACTTGCAGGGAAATTTACTAGAACTGCTTGGGAGGATTTAAACTAATAAGGAGGGGGTGGGACCCAGGGAGATAGTGAGGAAAGAGATCAATCTGAGACTGGTACAGTTGAGAACAGAAGTGAGTCAAACAGTCAGGGCAGGCAGGGACAAGGTTGGACTAATAAATTAAACTGCATTTATTTCAATGCAAGGGGCCTAACAAGGAAGGCAGATGAACTCAGGGCATGGTTAGGAACATAGGACTGGAATACCAAAGCAATTACAGAAACATGGCTCAGGGGTGGGCAGGACTGGCAGCTTAATGTTCCAGGATACAAATGCTACAGTAAGGATAGAAAGGGAGGCAAGAGAGGAGGGAGAGTGGCATGTTTGATAAGGGATAGCATTACAGCTGTACTAAGGGAGGATATTCCTGGAAATACATCCAGGGAAGTTATTTGGGTGGAACTGAGAAATAAGAAAGGGATGATCATCTCATTGGGATTGTATTATAGACCCCCTAATAGTCAGAAGGAAATTGAGAAACAAACTTGTAAGGAGATCTCAGCTATCTGTAAGAATAATAGAGTGGTTATCGTAGGGGATTTTAACTTTCCAAACAGAGAGTGGGACTGCCATAGTGTTAAAGGTTTAGATGAAGAGGTATTTGTTAAGTGCGTACAAGACAATTTTCTGATTCAGTATGTGGATGTACCTACTAGAGAAGGTGCAAAACTTGACCTAATCTTGGGAAATAAGGCAGTGCAGATGACTTAGGAATCAGTGGGGGAGCACTTTGGGACCAGCGACCATAATTCTAATAGATTTAAAATAGTGATGGAAAACGATAGAAAAGTTGAAGTTCTAAATTGGAGAAAGGCTAATTTTGACAGTATTAGGCAAGAACTTTCGAAAGCTGATTGGAGGCAGATGTTCGCAAGTAAAGGGACAGCTGGAAAATGGGGAGCCTTCAGAAATGAGATAACAAGAATCCAGAGAAAGTATATTCCTGTCAGGGTGAAAGGGAAGGCTGGGAGGTATAGGGAATGCTGGATGACTAAATAAATTGAGCGTTTGGTTAAGAAAAAGAAGGAAGCATATGTAAGGGAGAGACAGGATAGATCGAGTGAATCCTTAGAGTATAAAGGAAGTAGGAGTATACTTAAGAGGGAAATCAGGAGGGCAAAAAGGGGACATGAGATAGCTTTGGCAAATGGAATTAAGGAGAATCCAAGGGTTTTACAAATACATTAAGGACAAAAGGGTAACTAGGGAGAGAATAGGGCCCCTCAAAGATCAGCAAGGCAGCCTTTGTGTGGAGCCGCAGAAAATGGGGGAGATACTAAACGAGTATTTTGCATCAATACTTACTGTGAAAAAGGATATGGAAGATATAGACTGCAGGGAAATAGATAGTGACATCTTGCAAAATGTCCAGATTACAGGGGAGGAAGCACTGGATGTCTTGAAATGGGTAAAGGTGGATAAATCCCCAGGACTTGATCAAGTATTCCCGAGAACTCTGTGGAAAGCTAGAGAAGTAATTGCTGGGCCTCTTGCTGAGATATTTGTGTCATTGATAGTCACAGGTGAGGTGCTAGAAGACTGGAGGTTGGCAAATGTGGTGCCACTGTTTAAGAAGGGTGGTAAGGACAAGCCAGGGAACTATAGACCAGTGAGCCTGACCTCAGTGGTGGGCAAGTTGTTGGAGGGAATCCTGAGGGACAGGATGTACATATATTTGGAAAGGCAAGGACTGATTAGGGATAGTCAACATGGCTTTGTGCTTGGGAAATCAAGTCTTACAAACTTGATTAAGTTTTTTGAAGAAATAACAAAGAAGATTGATGAGGGCAGAGCAGTAGATGTGATCTATATGGACTTCAGTAAGGCGTTCGACAAGGTTCCCCATGGGACACTGATTAGCAAAGTTAGATCTCATGGAATACAGGGAGAACTAGCCATTTGGATACAGAACTGGCTCAAAGGTAGAAGACAGAGGGTGGTGGTGGAGGGTTGTTTTTCAGACTGGAGGCCTGTGACCAATGGAGTGCCACAAGGATTGGTGCTTTTTGTCATTTACATAAATTATTTGGATGCGAGTGTAAGAGGTACAGTTCATAAGTTTGCAGATGACACCAAAATTGGAGGTGTAGGGGACAGCAAAGAGGGTTACCTCAGATTACAACAGGATCTTGACCAGATGGGCCAATGGGCTGAGAAGTGGCAGATGGAGTTTAATTCAGTAAAATGTGAGGTGCTGCATTTTGGGAAAGCAAATCTTAGCAGGACTTATACACTTAATGGTAAGGTCCTAGGGAGTGTTGCTGAACAAAGAGACCTTGGAGTGCAGGTTCATAGCTCCTTGAAAGTGGAGTCGCAGATAGATAGGATAGTGAAAGAGGCGTTTGGTATGCTTTCCTTTATTGGTCAGAGTATTGAGTACAGGAGTTGGGAGGTCATGTTGCATCTGTACAGGACATTGATTAGGCCACTGTTGGAATATTGCATGCAATTCTATCGGAAAGATTTTGTGAAACTTGAAAGGGTTCAGGAAAGATTTACAAGGATGTTGCCAGGGTTAGAGGATTTGAGTCACAGGGAGAGGCTGAACAGGCTGGGGCTGTTTTCCCTGGAGCGTCGGAGGCTGAGGAGTGACCTCAGAGTTTTACAGAATTATGAGGGGCATGGATAGGATAAATATACAAAGTCTTTTCCCTGGGGTTGGGGAGTCCAGAACTAGACAGCATAGGTTAAGGGTGAGAGGGAAAAGATATAAAAGAGACCTAAGGGGCAACTTTTTCACGCAGAGCATGGTACGGGTATGGAATGAGCTGGCAGAGGAAGTGGTGGAGACTGGTACAATTGCAACTTTTAAGAGGCATTTGGATGGGTATATGCATGGGAGGGGTTTGGAGGGATATGGGCCGGGTGCTGGCAGGTTGGACTAGACTGGGTTGGGATATCTGGTCGGCATGGACGGGTTGGACCGAAGGGTCTGTTTCCATACTGTACATCTCTATGACTCCATGTGCCTTCACATAAGTTCAACACCTTTTGTGTAAACTATTTACATCGAAACTCTGCTCCATCCTTCCTCATATGAGTTCGAACTTCCCTGGCTTTAAAGTGCTGGCCAGGAGACACAACAATTTGTAGCTTTTAACTCTTTCTTTAAAAGTTTTCACTTAAATCAATGTAGTTCCCTGATTAACCTCTGCTTCCTGTGTTCAAGGGAGCCACTTTCACAAATGCTTGAAGCTTTGAGGTTTGTAAGATCAGTAAAACCATACCAGAGAAGAAGAAACTGAGAATGTTACCAACCTCCAATAAACTGCTAGGTTTGATGAGCTTTCGTTATGCTATAAATGCCTCAGGGATTTTAGATTAGATTAGATTACAGTGTGGAAACAGGCCCTTCGACCCAACAAGTCCACATCGACCCACTGAAGCACAACCCACCCATACCCCTACAACTATGGGAAATTTAGCATGGCCTTTCACCTGGCCCGCACATCTTTGGATGAAAAAAAAGACACAGGGAGAACATGCAAACTCCACACACTCAGTCACCTGAGGTGGGAATTGAACCCAGCTCTCTGGCACTGATGAGGCAGCAGTGCTAACCACTGTGCCATATAGCTGTTTAAGGATCCAGAATTTTTCTCTTCAGAAAATACACTTCCTCACTTGAGGGAGGGTTTAAAAGATTAGGGTTCACTTCAGTTCAAACAGAAAAAACATTTAAATGAGAAGATTTAATGATTTTACAATTTCATTTGCAGAAATTAACAAGTAATACATTTCAATGTATAGATGTACTGCTGTGTCAAAATGACCAATGCCAAAACTAATGGAATCTTATTTGATGTCAAGTATGGCTGTTAAGCATGTCTGTGAAGGACATCGAGAAACATCTAAGAAAAGCTAAGAATAAAATATCGAACAATATCTCAGAACAGAATATCCGTCAATATCTAGAGTTTCACTTTAAAGAGTTGAGTATAGTAAAATACCATCTCCTGGAGGGAGAAACATCTTTTGTGAAGTATATAAAGGTCCCTAATACTTCTGAAAGTTCAGTGGAAGGTTTTGTTTTTATATTGATTTAACTCCACCTGCTTTACAAGTGCAGGTGCCAGCTCTCTAAGTAGGTCCCTCCTGCTTTCATGTGAGGCTGTTTTATTCTTAATTATTCAGTGAGGATTTCTTTATAATGTTGTGAGCTTTGAAGTAGTCAGATTTTATATTTCTTTAATCTCTTCCTTCTTCTTTCAATCTTAAACAAATCCTTTGTGAAATATTGATCAGTGAAGATATATAATTTCTCTGCCTTTATAAGTGTTTGTTTCATGCTCCTCTTTAATGTTGTGCATTACGAGTTGAATGGTTTCTGTATTTCTTCTGAAATTAACATTTTACTTGCACGCCTGAATGAGATGTGGTTGGCTTTCCAAGCCTCTTTTTGTAATGATTAAACTATTGTTTATACATTTTTTAAATTGAATATGCTGAGCATTAATATAATTAATTACATATGTGTATCATCTCCATGTGTCCTTTTCCTGGTAGCAATGATGGAAATGTTCAAGGTTAATTTCCACTTCAACCTTTTATCTTCAAATGCTTTTAATATGTATGTTTTGTGCTTATTTCTCTATCAAACCTATATTACTGTCAAATATCCTGACAATATTACAAGGGTCAATCACATAAACCACTCAGAAGTTCAGATATTGTCACACCAGAGAAAACAATTCAGTTACTTTCATTAGGAATCGGACTTTTCTTTAAATCTTTTTGTGTCTTGTACTACGCCTATTACGCTCTGCTTTGCAGTATATGGAGAATAGATTCCTTTCCTTGCTAAATGTTTCACCCGAACTGTCATCCACTGCACAAGGTGGCAGACTGGTCCACATATTAGTCATTCCAATTATAAAACAGTTAAGTCCTTAACTTGATTTCAGCTTGTGGCCTCTTCGGTTTGTAATGAGCATTATTATGCTATGTTGCTACTTCTGCGAATACATTAATGATCTGGATTATGCAGTGGTAAAGACAACAAGATCATCAGCAATCAGTGTCATACTCTTCAAAATGAATACTAATTTCAGAAAGACCACACATGTGGAACAAGTTGAAAATCCAAACCTAGCCGTCAATGATCCAGTGTGTGCAATGTTGGGATCCCTTATCCCAGACAGCAATCATCAGCATGTCTACGAATTGATAAGAACTTCAATTTTTACACTCCTAGTCTTACAGTAAAAATCCATTCAACAGTCACATCTCAATGAACGAGGTGTTGCAGGTTATTTAATGGTGCACAACTACAGAATGACTATTTTTTAAAAACCCTCACTGGCCCTGGAAAATTCATTTTAATTTTGAGAATGTCAAATTGTTCCACTGTAAAATAAATCTTCATAAATTTAGTATAATTGTTTTAAAAGTGCATTTATCTTTATTTTGCTTCATTCCTAATTAAATGATATGAATTTACTTTGCAATCTGAAATTTCAAAAATAGCAGTTAAGTAATTAAGTGTGTTTAATTTCCTGATTTGCAATCTGTGAGAGTACTCCAATGTGATTGGCTACTTACCCTTACTCTACTTGATTACATCACTGATGCTGCACACCAAAAGATCCTCCAGATTTAAATCATGATGTGGAGGTGCTAGTGTTGGACTGGGGTGTATAAAGTTAAAAATCACACAACACCAGGTTATATTCCAACAGGTTTATTTGGAAGCACTAGCATTTGGAGCGCCGCTCCTTCATCAGGTGGTTGACAGCGCTCCGAAATCTCGGGCTTCCAAATAAACCTGTTGGACTATAATCTCGTTATTTTTAACTCCAGATTTAAGCTGTCGTTGGGAAAGGGGAAACTGTGTCACAGAGATTGCCAAATCTTTGTGGATAGGTTCGTGCTTAGTAATGTTGCTTTGCTACTGATTCATAAAATCTGGATCACAATGAAAGTTCTTCATTCTATTTAAAAGTTACACATTTTCCCAGCATTTCTTTTCTCCCCCAGTGAAAGTACATTTAGATGATGTGGCTTAAATCCTTCTCCAGGATTTGAAAACTCCACCCAATGCTGGTAATAGTCTGCTGGCAGTTGCTAAGGGAGTGCCCCAATTCTTTTGAAATAATATGTCTCTGCTCAGTTGGATTTTAATATCCTAAGTGGTTCTGTGTCCTGATCTACATTCACCATAAAACTAAATGAGCATTCACAGATTAACTGTCTGTAACACATAGACGTTAATGGGATCTTACTGTGTGAAAATTGGCCGCCAACATAAAATTAGTTATTACATTTCAGAATAATCCAATTTACACAAAGCACTGAAGTAAGCTGCTAATGTTTCATTCTGAGATCTATGATCAAATACTTCAGTTGTTTTATACAGATAAATACAAGTGACAATAAATTGTTATTCTTTTCTATAAGTTAGTACTATTTGTGTTTCTCTTGCTCTGTGTAGTATTCTTCAAAATATATTCAAAATTTAATACTGTTTGCTTACAGATATAGAGGGATAGAGAAAATATTGTTGTAATAATCATCCAATACAATAATCATGCAAACTCAGGATAAATTTGGAATTAATTCCTTCAATTTTGCTGAGTATCTTTGATTTGTTGCTTAATTTATGTTAATACTGTAGACCGTTTTAGTCTCATTATCTACAATTCTGTGTATGGAGATATTTTCTTCTGAGGAGAGGTTGAATAGGTTGGACTTGTACTCAATGGAGTTTAGAAGAATAGGAGGAGAACCTTACTGAAAAATATAAGATTCTTGGGGGCTTGACATGCCGATGTTCTATCCCCTTGTGGGATAGTCTTCGAGCAGAAGGTGTGACCTCAGAGTAAGGAATCCTCCATTTAAGGCAGAGATGAGAAAGAATTTCTTCACTTAGTGGGTAGTGAATCTGTGGAATTCTTTATCACAGAGGGTCAACGAGACTGGTCATTGAAATGTTCAAGGTTGAGATGGAGAAATTTTTAATCAGGTAAGAGAATGAAGGGTTATGGGGTAAAGGCAGGAAAATGGTGTCAAAGATTATCAGGTCAGCCATGATCTCATTGAATGGTTGAAGGATTTGATGGGTTGATCGGTCTATTACTCCTCTTATCTCTTAAGGTCTTATGATCTAAAACAATTTAAAAAATTGAAAGTAGCATTTTTACTCTAAAGGTTAGGATAGTATGGTTATAACTGATCAAGTACAGCTATATGATAACCCTTATTACATACTTACAGTGAATAAAACAACAACCTTTCTGGCATGCTGTGTCTCTACATCCCCTTCCTCTCTGGTTTGGCAGTAGGGGCATCTTAAATCCTTGTGAATTCAATTGAATTGAACAGATCAATCCAGCTATAAACAAAATGATGGAAAATCAAAAATTTCACACTACGGGTCTACAGCAGAAAACCACTCCCCTTGTAGTTTCAGTCAGTCAGGCATTTTAAGGGGTGTTGTTGGATGAAGTTGAAAATGCCACACTGCACAATAGTGATATTGAATGGATTTTGGAAGAGGTTAGATAGCAGCCTGTGCTCAATGATTACACTTTTACCTTTGAGTCAGATATGTTTAGTTTCTCTCACCACTCTAGACAATTGACCATATTATTTAGTTGACACTGCAACACAGTGTTGAGAAATTACTGCATTGTTGGAAGTGTCATCTTTCAGATGATATCTTAAATCGAAGCACCATCCATCCATTCTGCTGAGAATGAAAGATTCTACCACAATTTATGAAGAAATTAGCAGATGGATCCCAGCATTGTGGCTAACATTTATCACTTGATCAACATCGGTAACACACATTCTCTAATCTTGTAACCCTTATTTTTGGTGGAAGCTTGCCGTGTGAAAATTAACTATTGTGCTTCTTCACATCACAATAGTAGCTACGCTTCTGAGATACATCTTTGCCTGTGCAATGTGTTGGTGAGTAGGGAGATCAAGGCCTAATATGACTCTACCTTGGAACATATTGGATTCAAAACATCAGTTCTGTTTTTCTCTTCACAGCTGCAGCTAGATCTGCTGAGCTTTTTCACTGCTTTCCGATTTTATTTCTGATCTCCAGTATTTGCAGTATTTTACTTCCTTTACAGAAAAGGAAGATTTTAAACTTTACATGGCACCATTCACGATCTCTGCACACACCAACACATTTCACATGCAAGGACGTCCTTCCAAAGTGTTGTCACTCGCCCTGTTATAGGAAGGATATTAATTAACTGGACAGGGTTCAGAAAGAACCATGTTGCCAGGAATGGAAGGTTTGAGATGTAAAAGTAGTTTGGAAAGGTGAGGACTTTTTTCACTGGAGTGTAGGAACTTGAGGGGTGACCTTGTTGAGGTTCATAAAGTCATGAGGGGTGTAAATAAGATGAATTACAAGGGTCTTTTTCCTCGCATGGGTGAGGTCAAAACTAGGGGGCATATTTTTAAAAAGATTGCAGAAAGATTTAAAAAGGACATGAGGGGCAACTGTTTTACACAGAGAGTGGTTTGTGTGTAGAATGAGCTGCCAGAGAAAATGATGGATGCAGGTGCAGTTACAATGTTTAAAAGACATTTGGTTAAGGTCATGAATAGGAAAGGTTTGGAGGGATATGGACCAAGTGCAGGCAGGTGGGATTTGGCAACGTGGTTGGTGTGGGCTAGTTGGACCAATGGGTCTGTTTCTGTGCTGTATGATAGTATGACTCTGTGAATCATTGACTGTTCAGAGATGTTGGGACAAAGTGAGGATCGCTGCCTCCACCTCGGCTCTACAATTTTCCATAAGGACTCTCATCCACCCTCCGAGGGCCCCTTCTCCTGTCTCCAACATACTCCATCTACTTAGACACCTGTGCCGATCTGTTACCCACCCTCAACCACTTTATCTCCAACTGCCACCATAACATTAACTGCCTCAACCTGTCCGACGCCCTCACCCATCCAACCTTTCACCCTCACAATGTGAAGCCCTCCACTCCTTCCGCTCCAACCCAAACCTCACCATTAAATCAGCAGACAAGGTTGGGGAGGGGTTGGGGGCACACAGTGCTAGTCTGGTGCACCGGCTTCTACACTACTGAAGCCAGACACCAACCCACGGACACCTCCTCCTACTGCCCCCTCGACCACAACCTCATCTCCCATCACCAAACCATCAACTCCTAGACCATCCACAACCTCATCACCTCTGGGGATCTCCCATCCACAGACTACAAACTCATAGTCCCAGAAACCCACACCGCCCGCTTCTACCTCTTACCCAAAATTCACAATCCTGACTGCCCTAGTCAACCCATCATCTCAGCCTGCTCCTACCCCATTGAACTCATCTCCTCATATCTTGACACTTTCCAGTCCCCGTTGGTCTAAGAACACTTCACATACATTCGGGATACCACCCATGACCTGCACCTCCTCCATGACTTTCAGTTCCCCATCCACCATTGCCTCATCTATACCATGGACATCCAGTCCCTATACACATCCATCCGCCATGTCAAAGGCCTCAAAGGCCTCTGTTTCTTCCCCTCCTGCTGACCTAACCAGTCTCCCTTCACCAACGCACTCTTTTGATTGGCAGAACTGGTCCTCACCCTCAACAACTTCTCCTTTGAATCCTCCCACTTCCTTCAGACCAAAGCGGTAGCTATGGGCATCTGCATGTGCTCCAGCTATGCCTACCTCTTTGTTGGATCTTCCATCTTCCACAGTTACAAGAACACTATTCCCCACCTTTTCCTCCTCAATGTTGATGACTGCATTGGCACCACCTCGTGCTCCCACAACGAGATTGAACAGTTCATCAACTTCACCAACGCCTTCCACTCTGATCTCAAGTTCACCTGGACCATCTCGGACACCTCCCTTCTTTTCCTGGACCTCTCTATCTCCATTTCCAGCAACCGACTCAACACGGACATCTACTTCAAACCCATCACCTCCCACAGCTACCTGGACTACACCCCTACCACTCCCCAACCGCCCCCGCCCCCACCCCCCCACCCCGTGTAAAAATGCTATCCCTTATTCTCAACATAATGCAGATAATTCTTCAAGGCAGAAATTTCAAAAACATGTTCGGACGGTAAAATGAGAAATTAAGCAATTATGAGAAAGCAATCAATAGTTTTATAAGGTAGATTGACTGATCTCTGCACTGATTAGTAGTTGGCAAGCTGTCAACTAATTAATGTGAAACAGAATTCATCAAATGATGTACTGCTAGAAAGTAATCTAATTGTAAGCTGAATTATTTGTGTTTGAATTGATTAATTTTGTTTATGGAAATCTGAAGATATTCATATTAATTATTTAACCTGCACATGATTTCGCATGTGTAGTACAGTTGTTTGTGAATAATCTGTGCTTAGTCAGAGACCTGTCATCACTAGAAGCATCAAATTTCTGTGATCACTCAACCTTTAATTTGTTTATTACTTACTGCACTGAGGCCACAAAGTGACCAGGTCAGGGGTAGAAAGGGGTCAGGGGTAGAGAGACCAATCCACATCCATTGGGTTTCAGGTGTTTGTGGGTGCTGTCCAAAATCTCAGTTGTATGCATGAGGGATTGCAGTTTGAGTTGTGACTGGGTAAATCCTAGGAGCATCCAGGAATTCTGCTTGGCTTGCTCCTCTTTGGTCCAATGAATACCATATTGACATCAAGCCATTCTGTACTCAAAGGATGCCCCAGGATATAAAGTGAGTTATGATTGGTGTGAATCTCGGTGATGTAATTTAATCACATGACATTAAAGTCAATAAGAGAGAAGACACCAGTCTACAGAGAAGTCTTAGACACTACACTAGATAGGTGTATTTGACAATCTACTATGTTCAGGTGGAAATAGAGGAATGTTACAGCACGAAAGGAGTTGATGAATCTTATTTAGAGATAAAGTGTAAGCAGCCTCAGGAACAATATATGACCAGACATCCATTGCCCAGAGATGCACCAGATTGATATCTCAAAGTGCAGCTAACCTGTTGATACTCAATAAACATTAATAAAACAAAATGAATGTTGCCAGGGTGATTTTAACTTAGCTTCTGACACCAGCCCTTCCAACTATGGTTTTGTTGTCTTGAATGTCCATAAATGAGTCATTGTCTGATTGGCTGGATGTGACAATTGAGATGCCGCAGGCAATTGCACTGGGTCCTCAACTCTTTTCAACTTACATCAACATCGTAGTTGAGGGGAGTGAAGGCAGGGTAGCTAAATTGAGCACAATACCAAGATAGGTAGAAAAGTATGTTGTGAAGAAGACATGAAGTTGCAGACGCATATAGATAAGTTGAGAAAGTGGGCAAACAATCTGGCAGATGGAGTAAAATATGGGAAAGTGCAAAATTGTTTACTTTGGCAGGAAGAATGAAAGAGGAGATTACCACTTAAATGGAGAATTCTGGGATGCAGAATGATTTAGATATTCTGGTGCAGCGCAAGAAAGCTAATGGGACACTACCCCCTTATTGCGAGAGGAATTAAACATAAAAATAAGAATGTAATGCTTCAGTTACACAAGACATTGGTGAGACCACATCTCAAATATGGCATGCAGTTTTGGTCTCCTTATTTGAGGAAGGATGTAAATGCATTGAAGGTGGTACAGAAAGGGTTTGCTGAATTGATACCTGAAATTAGGGTTTTTTTTTAAAATGAGGATGTGTTGGCCAGGATGGGTTTGGGGTTCACTCAGGCTCAGAAGAGTGAGGGGTGATTTGATTGAAGTATATAAGATTAAGAAAGATCTCGACAAAATGGACATGGAAAGCATGTTTTCTTTTGTGGATGAGTCCAGAACTAGTGGGCATTGTGTTAAAAGTATGGGTCACTATTTCAGATCAGAAATTAAGAGAATTTCTTTCTCAGAGTATTGTGTGACTTTGTAACTCTTGGCTTCAGAACGCAGTGGAGAGTGGGGTCATTGAACATTTTTAAGATGGGGTGGATAGATTCTTGTTGGCAGGAAAATGAAGGGTGATAAGGAGTAAATGGAAATGTGGCATTTGAAACAAGAATTGGTCAGCCATGATCTTTTTGAAAGGTGGATTCGGCCCATAGGGCTGAATGAGCTATTTCTGCTTCCATTTAGCATATTTTGTATGTAACTGCAGGAAAATAATGTTCAGTTCTCCCTCTTTGCTTTTGCCTTTTGTGTGCCTTGTGTTTCTTTCCTCAGCATAACAGAAGTGTTTTGCTTTTCAGGCCTCTCATAGGATGGCACTCACTGGAGTGTTCACAAGTTTCTGACCAGATTAAATATCCCGACCAGAATAATTGTCTCCAGTCCTGCAATTTAGGACAGGCCTAGGCCTAGGCAGAGCAGTCAGATAAGGTCCTGCCATATGATGGTACCATCGCTGACCAGAGCCATACCTCAAATGTTGCCTACAAGATAAACAAATTAACTGAAGTTGTATAACGCTTTATAT